>NW_006770868.1:3272030-3273788 GCF_000442215.2 Lipotes vexillifer
ATTCCTGGCCTCTACTCCTTGGATGCCAGTAGCTAGCCCACCCCTCCCTGCCCTGCTTCAGTTGTGACAACTAAAAATGTCTCTGGACGTTGCTAAATGTTTGCGCCTGAGGAAACTTGCTAAATTGCTAACCGTTTCCTGGGTGGGGGGAGTGGGGGACAGAAAGCACCCTCAGTTGAGAACCGTTGCTTTAAAAATAAATCTTTATGTGCTAGAGACACATATGGAAGTGTTTATAGGGGAAATTATATGATATCTTAGGTTTATTTTAAACACTCCAGAAAAAGAAAAAGCAACAGGAAAGATGGAGGAAAGAAAAGTGGAACCTGAGTTGCCACTGTTGAAGCTGGCAGCTGGTTACCTGGGGGCCATGATATTGGTCCCTCTCCCTTTGTGTATGATAGAAATTGTCAATGAGAATAGGAAAAATAATGTAGGGTCTGGAGGCAGGAGGCCTGGGTTTGATCCTGGCCCTGCCACTTACTAGCTGTGTGACCTTAGGCAAGTCACTTAACCTCTCTGAGCCTTGATGGTCTCACCTGTTAAAATAGGGCTAATCATAATACTGACCTCATTGAGATGTAGTAGGATTATATCAGCCAGGGTTTACTGATCACTTACAAGGCACCAGACACTATTCTAAGCACTTTACATATTTTAACTCCCTTAATCTTTACAGCAGCTTAGGACATAGATAGTGATATTACTCCAGATGAGGAAACTGAGTCTCAGAGAGGTTTAATAATTAGCTTTAGGTCTCTGAACTAGGAAATGATAGCATTGGGATTTGAACCTGGGGTCTGTCTGTCTTAAAAACCTGTAGTCTTAACAATTATACTCTATGCCAGGGATTGACACACTAGGGCCTATGGGCCAAATCCAGCCCATTGCTTTTTTTTAAAAAAATAAAGGTTTATTGGAACACAGCCATACCCATTTCTTTACATGTTGTCTATGGTGCTGTCACAGTACAGCAGCAGAGTTGAGTGTATAGTTGTACCTGAGACCATATGGCCCTTATAGACCACGTTTCCCAGTTGCCTTCTTTTCTCTGGAGCCTGTGTGTAGCTTGGCTGTGAAATAAAGAGTATCCATATGTCACGCCCCCTACAGGAGGGACAATGTATTCACATCTGCAAAGTTGCTGGTGGGAGTTTATTTATTTATTTATTTATTTATTTATTTATTTATTTATTTATTTATTTATTTTTGGCTGCATTGGGTCTTCGTTGCTGTGCGCGGGCTTTCTCTAGTTGTGGGCAGCGGGGGCTGCTCTTCATTGCGGTGCGCAGGCTTCTCATTGAGGTGGCTTCTCTTGTTACAGAGCACAGGCTCTAGGCGTGCGGGCTTAAGTAGTCGTGTCATAAGGGCTCAGTGGTTGTGGCTCATGGGCTTAGTTGCTCCGTGGTATGTGGGATTTTCCCGGACCAGGGATCGAACCCACATCCCCTGCATTGGCAGGCGGATTCTTAACCACTGCGCCACTAGGGAAGTCCTGCTGGTGGGATTTTCAGGGAAGGGTCACAGAGCATTTGATGGCTCCCTCTGCTTAGGATCAAAGGTGAGGCCTGAGCTTCCCTGGTAGCGCAGTGGTTGAGAGTCCGCCTGCTGATGCAGGGGATACGGGTTTGTGCCTCGGTCCGGGAGGATCCCACGTGCCGCGGAGCGGCTGGGCCCGTGAGTCATGGCCGCTGAGCCTGCACGTCCGGAGCCTGTGCTCCGCAACGGGAGAGGCCACAGCGGTGAGAGGCCCGCGTA
>NW_006770868.1:3273855-3279349 GCF_000442215.2 Lipotes vexillifer
GGGGTAAAGGCCCCCCTTCACCAAAAAAAAAAAAAAAAAGGGTGAGGGCCTGAGGTCGGGCCTTGTCTGGGGCCTCCATGGAGGCAAGTGGAGCCACGGGCCTCTGCCTTTAAGTTCAAAGTCTTTGCTCCTGCAGGCTGCTGTCCACCATCACGGAGCCCACCTCGGGTGGGTCCTGCGATCCGCCCTTGGCCGAGGAGGCCTCATCCCCCCAGCTGGTCAGTGAAGAGACCGAGATGGACAGGGCCGACCATGGGGGCAGCAAGAAAGTGTGCTTCAAGGTGTCAGAGGATGATCAGGAGGACTCGGGCCATGACACCATGAGCTACCGGGACTCCTACAGGTGGGGGCAAGCGGGGCTCTCGTGGGTTTGCTGCGAATGGCCAGTGGCACAGTTGAGGCCCCCGCTGTGGGAAAGTCAGAATCAGAGGACATTTCCCAGGAAGCAGTGGGACGGGGCGCTGTCGCCTAGCCATGTGGTCCTGGGGGGTTAGGCCGCGCCCCACAGCACGCCCCAGATGCCCCCTTCGGCTCCCCTGCCCCTGGTGGACACCACCCATCCTTTCTGCCTTGGTTCCACTCCACACACGTTGATGGAATGTGGTCCAAGGAAAAGTCAAGATCTGCAGTGTGTTTTAAAATCAATGTTAAGACCTCTGGTGTCTGCAACAAACACTATTTTTACTTGATCCAGGGAGTAAGACCATTTTTTCCCCTGCTGACTCAGAGGATCTGAATTGTTTTCTCCTGGTTAAGTTAATTATTAACAAGATCAGTGAAGTTTGAATTAGTGGGTTAAATAGACTGAAACCCCAATTTCCTGTAATAAACCATAGAGTGAGTGAATGGAATTCCTTACCACAAATAAACAAGCACCATAGCCTCCAGTGAAAGGTTATATAACATCTGACCATTGTGGTTAAAGTAGCATCTTGGAGGGGCACTGGGCAAAATACAGAACTGATAGAATTTGGCAAGAAAGGCCTTGGGCCCCATCCTTCCAGCTTTTATATCCTTTCAGTCTTCAAGGGACCAGATTGGTCGGTGTTTCTTGGTGTCTGTATTACGAGATGGTCTGGCTGACTGGGTACCGTGTGTTCTTGTAGCCTCTTGTCCACAGACCAAGATCTCTCCATCTCTCTGGGTTTCCATTCTGACATTTTTGGGTCCTCCGATTTTTCCTTTAATTGTCAGAAAGGTGAAGGAAGGAATTTCAGGTTTGTGGGTTTTAATTCCCCATACCTTCTGAGTTCCTGGGATACAAGCCAAGCAAACACAGTCCTTGTTCTTAGGAGGCTTCTAGCCAGGCTGGGGAGACAAAATATGGAACCATGTGGCCAAGTGTGGCGAATGCAGGTGTGTCCAGAAACAAGGCTGTCCCACGAAGACAGTGACAGGAGTTACACCCAAACGAAAATGATTCATTATCCACCTACCACTTCTGTACTGAGGCCTGGAAATGTTTCCCTAGCGTCAGACCTAGAAAACACACCAGGACAACTCTGCCCGGCTATGGCTCTGGTGGTTGGCCCATGGTGCCTTCTCTGGGCCAGTCGTCCACCCAAGGGTTTTGTCTACACTCCAGAAAGTGGGTTCTGGGTGCTGGGACCAGAGGCTGTGAGTGGGAGGGTGACTCATGCCTTCATCTCTGCTGCTTTGCAGTGAGTGTAACAGTAATCGGGACTCCGTCCTGTCCTACACCAGCGTGAGAAGTAACAGCTCCTACCTGGGCAGCGACGAGATGGGGTCTGGTGAGTGCAGAGGCTCATGCTCCAGGAGAGGGGTCCCCCAGCACGATTCTGTTTTGTTTGTTTTTATTTTGTTATGGTTTACTCCATGTTATATTGTCTTTTATTACTTTGCATGGTGTGGTAGTGGTTTTCCTTCAGTCCTTTAGCAAACATTTATTGCGCACCGGTATGTGCTGGGACCACGGCAGTGAATGAAAAGACAAAGATCCTGGCCCTCACATTCTCCGTGAACGCCACAGACACGGGACAAATAAAAGCATACACGATGCAGTTACATGTTGTGGTGAGGGCTCCAGCGTTACTAAAATAGGGCGACCTGATGGTTTCTGTGAATGACGCATGCTCAAACCAAAAATTCAAATGACACAGGGAAGTTCAAAAGAAGTAGATGAAAATAAGTCAGAATCTCAACCTCTGCCCCGGAAATGGCTATTGATTATATTTGGGGATTGCTGGTGAACATGTATTTCTGCACAGATGTGGAGAAATGTGGGTGGACGACTGGAGGGACAGACAGACATAAATAAGATTTTATAAATTAGATTCTATGTTACTTGGAACTTTTACTGAAAGACTGAAATTTGTTTTTATTTTAGTTTTATTGATTTCAGCCTTTAAAAATTTTATTTTCTGAATAGGACAGACATCCACATGGTTCATAATTCAAAAGGCATGAGAGGGTGGGTGGTGACAAGCCTCCCTCCCACCCTTGTTACCCGGCCTCCCGGTTCCCAAACTCCCGCTGTCACTACTGCCCTATGTGTCCTTCCAGAGGTAGTATCTATGCATAAAAATTTAATTTTAATTATGTAACAGAAGAAAAAGAAGCTCAAGTAAAATCAGAGATATTTCTGAACTTTAGATAAATATTTCATCACATAAGATATTCAGCTGCAAAAACTATCCCTGGGGAGGTTTTAGGAAGGCGCTTACATGTGGCAGCTGATTTAAATGAAATGGCTGGGGGATGAATCAGGAGACTGGGATCCGGTTCCTTATCTCTGACTTTCTGTCTCCTCGTCTGCAGAGTGAAAACTAATAACATTGACTTACAATTGTGTAATGCTTTAGTTCCTGTTGCCCATTTTGCAGATGAAGAAACCGAGGTGCAGAGAGGTCAAGTGATTTGTGCAGTGTCACACAGCCAGGACCTGGGTCTATCAGACTCCAAGTCCACTGTGGGTTTTGGAGCTCTGTAGCTACATTGCTTTCTTGAGAAAGAGGCTGGAAAGGTGTGAGATGGGGCAGGAATAGTTGATGGCTGTGGTTTCTTCCTTCTGCAAGGGGACGAGCTGCCCTGTGACATGAGGATCCCGTCAGACAAGCAGGATAAGCTTCATGGCTGCCTGGAGCACCTCTTTAACCAGGTAGGACCTTTGTCCCAACCCCGGCCTGACCTTGAGTTCTTCCCATCACCCCTGGTAAGAACCCATAAGCCAGGAGCTGGGGCAGGGGCTATGAGTAATGGGTCCCTGCAACTTGGAGGGCCCTGTGGGCCAAACTAACCCAGAGCTTCCTGCCACCCAGGTGGACTCCATCCATGCACTCCTCAAGGGGCCAGTCATGAGCAGAGCTTTTGAAGAGACCAGGCATTTCCCCATGGACCACAGCTTACAAGGTGAGCAGAGAAGAGTCCCCAGGCAGGGCGAGGGATGACATCCAGCATCCGTTGGGGAGACAGGCTGCAATGGGTGACGTGTGCTGGACAGGCGTCAGGCCACCTGGGCCACGTTCTCAGCTTTGTCCCTCACCTGTTGAATGGCCGTGGGTCAGTCCAGGGGCAATCATCAGGTTCAGCCCATGGGCCAAATCCAGCCCATGGGCTGTTTTTGTACAGACTGTGAGCTGAGAATGAGTTTTCATTTATAATGGATCGTCAAAACGGAACGAAAGAAGGAAAGAATATGTGACAGAGACTGTATGCCCTGCAAAGCCTAAATCAGTTCCTATCTGACTCTTTACAGAAAAAGTGTGTGGACCGCTGGGCTGGTCCCTGAGCCTTTCTGGGCCTCTGTCTGCCTGTTTATAACATGAGGGGAAGGACTGGAGCACAATTTGCCAAACCTCAGACGCCCCTACAGCCCCTTCATCGTTTCAGACGTATTCATAGACTCTGCCAACATCTTTACATTTTTTAAACCATATTCATTTGCTGCCCATATTATTGATAGATCAAACTGTCTCCCTTTAAAAAATTCAATTTTGAAAGGAACTTATTTAACTCCCCGTAAATGGAAAACCAGTATAAAATGTCATAAAATAATGATAAATCCAATGGAAACAGCAACAAAAAATGTCATCGTACTGTAGTTAGGCACTGTTGCCTGCCCAGAGCTCTTTGTTCTTTATTCCTGAGGGGGGTGAGTGAGTGAAAGAAGAGTGTTGAGGACTCACTAGCGCCAAATTGAGACCTTCTTCTTGAAATGATTGAGAGAAAAAGATTGACTTTTATGTCCCTCTATTTACTTCTCCTCCCATTTACCCATCTACCCACCTATTTATCTATCCACCCATCTCCCATCCATCCATCCATCATCCATCCATCATCCATCCATCCATCCATCCATCCATCCATCATCCATCCATCATCCATCCATCCATCCATCCATCCATCCATCATCCATCCATCATCCATCCATCCATCCATCCATCCATCCATCATCCATCCATCATCCATCCATCCATCCATCCATCCATCCATCATCCATCCATCATCCATCCATCCATCCATCCATCCATCCATCATCCATCCATCATCCATCCATCCATCCATCCATCCATCCATCATCCATCCATCATCCATCCATCCATCCATCCATCCATCCATCATCCATCCATCATCCATCCATCCATCCATCCATCCATCCATCATCCATCCATCATCCATCCATCCATCCATCCATCCATCCATCATCCATCCATCATCCATCCATCCATCCATCCATCCATCCATCATCCATCCATCATCCATCCATCCATCCATCCATCCATCCATCATCCATCCATCATCCATCCATCCATCCATCCATCCATCCATCATCCATCCATCATCCATCCATCCATCCATCCATCCATCCATCATCCATCCATCATCCATCCATCCATCCATCCATCCATCCATCATCCATCCATCATCCATCCATCCATCCATCCATCCATCCATCATCCATCCATCATCCATCCATCCATCCATCCATCCATCCATCATCCATCCATCATCCATCCATCCATCCATCCACCCATCCACCTACCCACTCATCCACCCATCTGTCTACTTCATGCATCCATGCACTCATACATCCAGTAAATAATTTCCAAGAACCAGCTGTGTCAGGCCTTGCGCTGGGCCCTGGGGCCCATTAGATGAAAGTGACACTGCCTCTGACCTCAAGGAGCTTCCAGTAGAGTTCAGGAGATAGGAAAAGAAACAGGCAGTTGCTCCTAAGTGAGGGTCGGAAGTGGTGAGAAGTTGGGGTGCCCTAGCTCAGCTCTCCCTCCTGCTGTCTCAGGATCATCTCTCCCTGGGATGGACCTTAGAAAGAAGAAATGTCAAACTCAGAGGAAACAAAACCACAGATATCTCAGAAACCTGGGACTCTGTAGCAGGGAAGAGGCCAAAGGAACGGGGACCTGTGTTTGCTTGTCTGGGGCCAGGTTCAAGTTCCTTTTCTGTCACTACCCTGCCATGTGACTTGAGGCAAGTCACTTTTCCACTCTGTGCCTGGACTTCCTCCTCTGTGTAG
>NW_006770868.1:3279397-3287055 GCF_000442215.2 Lipotes vexillifer
GATTGGTTGTGGCTGTGAGGAGGTAGTACCCGAGAATCCTTCCATGACTACATCCAGGCTTAGGAGACAAGAATGCCCTGATTGATTTGTGATGTCTGCATTGGATTTGTTGCACCTGTGAGGAGTCACAGCCTCAGACGAGCGGGAAGGAGTGCTGAGATTGACCAGCAATGTCTGCCATGAGTGTGATACTATGAATTCGTAGCACACTTACCATGTATTTGCCTTCCATGGACCAGATAGTATCCTAGAGTCCTGTCAGCATCCTTGACCTAAGATTCTGAGCTTTGGAATCTAGTGATGGTACAGAGGCCTTTGTGCCACCATTTTCCAAAGCTATCTAATTGTCCCTTTCCTGCCCTCATGTCACTTTGTGCCCCAGAGTTCAAACAGAAAGAGGAGTGTACTATTCGTGGCCGCAGCTTGATCCAGATCAGCATCCAGGAGGACCCCTGGAACCTCCCCAATTCCATCAAGACCCTGGTGGACAACATTCAGAGATACGTGGAAGGTCAGCTGGGCAGGGAAGGCTGTGATGTAGAGGTTTTGTGGCCTTTGGTTCTTGATGTGGAACGTGACAGGATCAGGAATGGGTCCGTCTCCGTGCCCCATGTCTCTCCAGGCCCAGGGAGAGGACAGGAAGAGCGAGTGTCCCTTTCTCAGCTGTGTCCTGCCCTAGGCAAGGCCCTGGGACAGTGCACGCTTGATCAAGGAACCGCTGATTTGGGGCGCCTGGGGCTTCCTTGCAGAGTCAGGAGGCTAAGAAGGCTGAACTTGCTCCTTCTCAGCTTCCACAATTGTGGATGTACTTCAGTTCCTTTTGTTTATTAACCAGGTTACAAGTTGGGGGGTGGGGTGGGTCCTGATCAGACTTGGGCCCCCAGGTAATTTTTGATGCTACAGCATTAACAAGTGTGAATCTGCTGCCAGCATTTATAATCTGAGACCCCACATACAAGTCTAGGTTTCTGGCAATAACAGGCCTGCAATTCCGCTTTCACACTTGGCTGGAGATGAGTGGTGGCCACCCTCTTTAGGTGGGGGAGGGGTACATTGCAGTCCACATGGATCCCACCATGCCCTGTGGCCTGGGGTCTGCTTCATGCACCTTATGTTACCTGCCTGGCCCTTGGCAGCATTTGAGCCTGGGACTCCTGGGTTAGAAGGATCCCAGGCCAGGGAGACATCTGACCAGGACAACAGGAGGTGCTTGGCCCCAGGGTCATGACCCCAGGAACAGCACCCTCTGACTTGGAAGTCTGTGTTGGCGCTGAGCTGTCCTGTCTTCCAAAACTGTCATTGGTGAAGAGCTTGGACTCTGGAGCCAGATGGCCAGTGCTCGAACCCCAGCTCTCCCACTTATTGGCTGTGCGACCTTAGCAAGTTCCTTGACTTCTCTGTGCTTCAGTCTCTTCACGTGTAAAATGGGTTCATAGTGTTGTTGTGAGGGATAAATGAGTCAGTACAAACAAGGCACTTAGTACAGTGCCTGGCACACAGTATGTCCTCAGTAAGCATTTGCTGGTGTTATTACCACACCCTGCCCTGCATCTTAGTGCCTCCCCAGGACAGAATGTATCACAAGAGGGCAAATCCAGGGGCCTTTCAGATTTTTCTTTTAAGCCCCTTCTGGGCCCAAGAGCCTTTATTTGGCGGAAAGAGACCAGGGTGTTAGGCCTGTGTCTGGAAGGTCTGGGCTTTGTCTACACGTGGGCAGGGCTTGGCTGTGTAGGACGATGTGAATAAGTACCTGAGTACACGTGTGATTGTACGTGGTCTGAGTGTGCGCCCACATGTATGTACACGCATGTGTCAGGGTGTGCCCACGCACAGGTACAAGGTGTGGGCTGGGGGCTCTGGCCCATTAGTTGGAGGGGCTGGTTTGAGTCTCTGTATAGACAGTTGGGGTGCAGCTAACAGTTGGGGTTTCATCCCCTGCATGTCCACGTGTTTCTGGAATCTGCTCAACATTCAGCCAAAGCTTGTTGAGCACGGCTCTGTGTACCCAGAGCTTCACTGCGAGAAGGGGTCAGGCACGTGGGCTGTGGGGAGGCCTGGCTCGGCTTGCTCCTTCTGCTAACCCCTCTCAGCCCATCTCCTCCTTCCAGATGGAAAGAACCAGCTTCTCCTGGCCTTGCTGAAATGCACAGGTGAGGGCTTTGAAGGCGCAGCTGTCTGTGATCTGCACACACCCAGGTGCATCCGGGAGTGGCCCCCCTGGCAGCCAGTGCCCATGACCGCCGCCCAGGAAAGGCCTCTTCTGCTGGCCAAGGTTGACTTTCCCCTGGTCATCAGGGTCTGCACAGGGCGAGGTGACACCATGGCCCCTAGCCCCTCCAAGAACTACTCAGACCTCACTTCTTCCTCTTGTGTCCGGGGGACAAGTCTCAGGGCCCTGGAGCCAGGAGCACTGACTGTCTCTTGCCACTTCCCAGGCCTGGGCTGATCTTGACGAGGACACAGAGTAGAGCACCGACAGTGAGGGAGGCTCTTTGCCGGTAGAGCCCTCAGCCCCAGCCTGGGGCTTCCTACCCCAAAGATGGTGGGGTGGAGGAGGGGCTGACGGGGGCCTAGGGGAATCTTGGGGGTGTTCTCTGTCCCTCCCTTCCTTCCAGAAATTCTCAGCCAACGGGCAGCTAGAATAGGATCTGGGTCAAAATTGGTCACTGAAAACCCATCGGCCAGTCATCAAAAATAATCCCTTCCGGGGAATTCCCTGGTGGTCCGGTGGTTAGGACTCGGTGCTTTCACCGCTGGGGCCCGGGTTTGATCCCTGGTCAGGGAACTAAGATCCCGAAAGCTGCGTGGCACAGCCAAAAGAAAAAAAAAATTCCCTTCCAGGATATTAGGACCCTGAATGACTGATTGCCCAAAATTGGCCAGTTCTGTAAATCACATCACAAGCAGGGAGCAAGGAAGTGGTGGTGGGGGAATGATAAGAAGAAAGCATACTTCTCAAAAATAGAGAAAATGGTAAACTGCATTTCTTAAAACATGGAGCTGGCGTCATCACTCTCAATCAATGCTGAGAAATTTCCTAATAAATGAACAGCTGAGGGTAAGGGTTTGGGGAAAGCCTTTGGAAAATCACAAGTTGTTTTGTTGCTTTACATAGGGAGATGGGTCATTGAGAGGACTGAGTTTTTCCACGGATTGGCTTGGCTTTTGGAGAGTTGAGTTTTGTGGAATAGCCTTTGGTGCCTGGGATGAATGAATTCTGTCTGCCAAGTTGGCCCCGGATGGGTGGTCGTGTCGGGGAGAGGAGGCTAGTCCCGGGCCCCGGGTTGTGGGGTACAGGCCTGCTGATGGCACAGGAGCCCCCTGCCCAGCGCGGCCCCGTCCCCTCTGCCCACAGACACGGAGCTGCAGCTGCGGAGGGACAGCATCTTCTGCCAGGCACTGGTGGCCGCCGTGTGCACCTTCTCCGAGCAGCTGCTGGCGGCCCTGAGCTACCGCTACAACAACAACGGCGAGTACGAGGAGAGCAGCCGGGACGCCAGCCGCAAGTGGCTGGAGCAGGTGGCGGCCACTGGCGTCCTCCTGCACTGCCAGTCCCTGCTCTCGCCGGCCGCGGTGAGTGGGGGGCGGGGGAGGTCTTGCTCAGGCTGTCGCTCACCCCGTTCATTCATTCAGCGGCTGTTTATCGAGCACCTACTATGTGTCACTGTAACAGGCACTGGGGACCCAGCAGTGGACAAAACAGAGAGTTCATTTACTCAGGGACCTTATACCCTGATTTTGGGGAGATAGACATAAACAACTAAGGACCAGGGATGGTACAGACCAGTGGTTCTCACCAGGGCAGTTTTGCCCCCAGGGTACACTTGGCAATGTCCGGAGACATTTTTGGTTGTCACAACTGAGGGAAGAGGAAGTGCTACTGGCACCTGGTGTGTAGAGGCCAGGGAGGCTCTGCTAAACCTCCTACAACACACAGAATGCTCACCCCCGTCCCCACCCCCCAGCAGAGAATTATCTGGCCCCAAGTGTCAGTAGTGCTGCAGTTGAGAAACCCTCATTTATAGTGTTAAGGGCTAAGGGGAAGGTCTGGGGTGGTGGCAGTTGAAAGTTTTGATAAGGCAGCCACTGAGGGCCTCAGTGAGAGGTGACATCTGACCTAAGAACCGAAGGAGGGGAGGGGGTGAGCCATGAGGACACTGGGGAGGAGCCCTCCAGGGAGAGAGAACAGCAGGTGCAAAGGTCCTGAGGCAGGAGGATGCACGCAGTGTTTGAGATACAATGAGGTACCCAGTGCGGCTGGAATAGAGTGCTTGAGCCCAGGGAAGGTGGGGGAGGTGAGTCCTGAGAATTAACTGGGGTCTGATTGTTCGGGGTCTTGCAGGCTGTTGTAGGACTTTGGCTGTTACTCTGAGTCGGTGGCAGTCAGGGGAGGGTTTTGAGAAGAGGAGGGACAGGATCTGACTTTGATACTTAAAGGATCACCCAGGCTGCGGGCTGGGGAAGAGTGCAGAGGGGCAAGGGCAGAAACTGGGAGACCAGTGAGCAGGCTTTTGTGGTAATCCAGGTGAACTTTGTTGCTGCAAATAGCACCTTGTTTAGTCCTTGCAGTAGCCCCCAGGCAGGTCCTTTTACCACCCACCTTTTAAGGATGAGAACACCGAGGCCCAGGGAACCTGTGTGAACCTGGGGGTCTGACTCTAGACCTGGTTCCCCCAGACTGCCCTGCCTTCTCCACATATCTCTTATCTCTGAGTGCCCTGTCTATCCACTCGCAGGGCTCAGAATCAGGGTGGGTCCCTCTACCAGCTCTGGGAGGAGGCAGAGCCAATGACTCAGCATTTCAGGGTACCGGTATCCAGAGCCGATGCCCCCCCAGAAATCCAGCCGGCAGCAGCACTTGCTCTGTGCTGTTTGCCCCTCCACCCGTGTGCCCAGGCCTGAGCTCCCCACACCTTGCAGCCCTGAGCCTCCTAGACATTTTCCCAGGCCAGACAGGAAGCCGCAGCTGCGGCGGTTTGGGAAAGAGAGGCCGTGGTGCGCCCTCTGCTGGCCGATGTTGCAGCCGGGTGCCTGCCTGGTGGGAGACACCCTCTCATTGGTTTCTGGAACTGAGCACCCAGCCCTCACTTTCTTCTTCTCTGATGAGGACACCAGGACCCAGTGTGTTAATTCAGCAGTTGCCAGGATATGCAGGCTCTGCGTTGGCATTCCAACCAGTGGGATTGGTGGGTTGACCCGGGTAAGAGGGCCACCCAGCATGTTAGAGCAGAGATGAGCTCTGACCTGGGAGGTGCAGGACAGGCCTGGAGCAAACATGATCTCACGTCCAGCCCCAGAGAGACCTGCGCAAGACCTCATGCGTGGTAGCGCCACAGCCTGGTGTGTCAACTAGAGTTGAATCACAGCATCTTGAAGTGAAGCCTGGGGCAGGGGTGGCACCTGTGACTCCTCCACTCTGTCTTTGCTCTTGCAGAAAGAGGAACGGACCATGTTGGAGGACATCTGGGTGACCCTGTCGGAGCTGGACAATGTCACCTTCTCCTTCAAGCAGCTGGACGAGAACTACGTGGCCAGTGAGTGATTCCTCCCACCCCCACCGTGAGAGTCGGGGTTCTGGGGTGGAAGGGACTGCTCTGGGGTCACCCTGCCCCTCCCCCTGCCACCAGGCCAGCTGCCTAAAGTTGGCCCAGGACCCAGTGCTTTCAAACCTCATGCTCCCAACATACAGGGAAGGAGAGGGTCTCTGTTTTTTATAAACCCAGCCGTCTCCAACAGCGCTTAAGAGGGAAAAACAGCCAGTACCCAGTTCTTATTAAAACTCCTAGAGATAACCTTCTGTGAGATGAAGACGTGTTAAGATTTTCTAAGAACTTACACCATAATTTTCTTCTTTCCTTTCTTTCTCCCTCCCTCCCACCCATCTTTCCACTCGCCTACCCGCTCATCCACTCATTCATCTACTCATCCATCCACCCATCCATTTATTCATCCATCCATCCATCACCCATCCACCCACACACTCATCCATCTATCCCACATACCCATAATTTCGAGCACATGATACGTGTCAGGCTCAGTTTTAGGTTCTGGGCCACAGTGGAGAGATAATACAGCCATGGTTTCTGCCCTCCTGGAGCTCACATTGTGGTCCAGTGGGTCTCAGCCCTGGCTGCACTGGGATCGCCCAGGGAGCTTTTCAGATACTGATGCCTCAGTCCCAGTCCCAGCCCTGGTGATTTGGATTCAGCCTGTGGGGTGGATCCTGCACATTGGGATTCAAGATAAGCTTTCCAGGTGACTTTGATGTATAGCCAGGACTGAGAATCACTGCGCTCGGCTCTAGAGCCATGGTTCTCTGAGTGTGATCCCTGGACCAGCGGCACCTGGAAGCTTGTTAGCCTAATTCTCAGGCCCCATCCCAGACCTGCTGAATCCAAAGCTGGAAGCAGAGCCCAGAAATGTGTGTCAGCAAGCCCTCCCGGTGATTTTGAAGCATGCTAGTTTGAGAACCCCTGCTTTTTTTTTTTTTTATCACCTCCCTAAGGAGCTTGTTTAGACAATTTTTTCCTAATCGCCCACACCCCCATGAAATTTTTTTATCATGGATATACTATATATCTGTTTATTTACTATATGTATATATGTGCTTTACATATAAAAAGAGTAAGTGGTTTTTTTTTTTTTTGCCTTTGCCCCCAAAACCAATTTGTACCTCCTTGGAGGTGATATCACCCTGTTGAGAATGTGTAAACTAGAGTCTAGAAGCACAATGGGTTTCATTTCGGGTACCAATTGGAATTGGTTGCCAGTGGCTGCCTGTCTGTAAGCCAGCTTGGGCTCAGGGAGAATTATCCATCAACTAGTGATGTCTGCTATGGGTGCAGGATGGGGTGTTAGTGCCACCCCTGCCACAAGCTCTTCGCTATGGGTGTAAATAAGATGCAGGTGCTGTTTGAGGGTAGCTTTTTGCCAGGTGGAGGCCCTGGGCTACCAGGTGAGGGGTAGAAGGAGCATTGGTGAGGCTCTGAATATAAACACGGACAACTTCGCAGCCGGGCAGAATCAGTGTCAGGTGTAAGAATTAAGCAGTAGAAACTGGGACCTGTCAAGGGAGGTGAAAAGGGAGGTCAGAGGCTGCTCCTCAGAGTGGTAGGGGGACGGGGCTATCTGAGGTGCCCCGAGACTGTGAGAGGGCAGGAAGGTCTGAAGCCGCAGCTCTGGGGTGGGCAGACAGGGAGGTCCTGGGACATCACAGTGGCGATCTGAAGGAGGTCTGTAGCTGCCCTCGTGGAGGTGGGGCGGGGCCCCTCCGGCCTTGATGGTGAGCCCTCTGCCCCACCACGTCCCCCACCAGACACCAACGTCTTCTGCCACATCGAGGGCAGCCGGCAGGCACTGAAGGTCGTCTTCTACCTGGATAGCTATCACTTCTCCAAGCTGCCCTCCCGCCTGGAGAGCGGGGCCAGTCTAAGGCTGCACACCGTGCTCTTCACGAAAGGTGAGCCGCGGGGACGGGCTGAGAGGGGCCCACTGGGGATGGCCGTGCACACCGGGAGCCAAGCACCTGCCCTCGCCCTTCTTCCTTCACAGCTCTGGAGAACATGGAGGCGCCGCCTCCTCCAGGCAGCCAGACGGTGGAAGATTTGCATCAGGAGATCAATGCCCAGTCCCTGGAGAAGGTTTGGCAGTATTAGCGC
>NW_006770868.1:3287065-3290385 GCF_000442215.2 Lipotes vexillifer
GCAGTATTACCGCAAACTCAGGTATCTGCATGGGCTACATGATGGGGGCAGGATTCTGAACACTGTCACGGGGAGTGAGCATTAGCGTGTAGGGCACCAGACAGGCCCCCAGTGCGGGGGTGGGCAATGCCCTTTCTTGAGCATCTACTGTGTGCCAGGCCCTCTGCCTACACGAGCTCATCAGATTCTCACAGCCGTCACTGGCAGCCATTCTAACCCACTTTGAAGATGAGGAAACTGATGCCCAGAGAGCACACCCAGCTTGCCCAAGTCACACAGCTAGACTGAGTCTGCTTGGCTTCAAAGCAGGTCCTTCCATCTGGGAGGAGATGCCTGTTTCATTCTGCATGGGGGTGGGAGCTGGGACAGGGACCCTGGGATTCTTGAGCCCGTGAGTGAGGGACATGACTCCAGAGCCTCAGCCCTGCTCAGGGGAGACCGCCAGAGAGAAGAAACAGCAGGGGTCACATCCCAAGGAGGCAGCTCCCACTACTGCTGCCCCCATCCCAGCCCGTTCCCACTTCTGCCTCACCTCCCTCCGTAAAGAAGGTGGGCTGAGAATTAGGAGGCCAGGGTTTCAGGCTGTGGTAAGGGCTTTACTGTTTGGAAATGGGAGAATGATGCTTTCACATGCCTGTTCAGGGAAAACATCTACCTGTATTATTATAACTGGCATCTCTTTGGATCATTCGATGCCATCAATCTGTTCTGTGCCGTTCGCTGAATATTTTAAAAATCGCCACTGTAATCATTCATTCATCTCTTCTTTCATTCAGCACCTGTCACTCAAGGCCTTCCATAGGCCAGGTTCTGTTCTGGGTGCTTGCTTAGGAGTCAACAGTGACCAAACAAAGCCTGTTATTCATGGAGGGTAGATTTTAGAGCTGCTGTGGTCTGGCCCACCCCCTGTTTTGTCAGTAAAGTTTTATTACCACACAGCCACGTTCATCTGTGTGTGTATCGTCTCTGGCTGCTTTTGTGTTGCAACAGCAGAGCTGAGTAGCATCTTGATAGAGACTGGTCTACACAGCCTAAAATATTTACTCTTTGGCCCTTTACAAAAAAAAGTTGGCCGAGTGCTGTTCTAGAAGGGGAGACAAGCAATAGCCCAGTAAACAGAGCAGTGTGACATGTCAAGTGATGAGGGTGCTCAGAGGAGAGACACAGCA
This sequence comes from Lipotes vexillifer, assembly GCF_000442215.2. Taxonomy (NCBI): domain Eukaryota; kingdom Metazoa; phylum Chordata; class Mammalia; order Artiodactyla; family Lipotidae; genus Lipotes; species Lipotes vexillifer. Next base: position 3,288,235 of record NW_006770868.1, read on the forward strand.
GGATGGGAGAAAGAGTGGGGTGTCAGTGCTGATTCTGACGGCCAGTCGGGGGGAGGTGGCATTTGAGGAGTGCCCGGGAGGCTCCTTTCCTGCTTTCCCCAGAGCTGTTGGAGGAACAGGTGACTGTGGGTGTGGAGAGCTGTGCCAGCCGCTCTTAATGATTTTTTTCCTCCAGTTGTTGGAGGGCAAAGAAGCTGCGGCTGCAGTGGGGCAGGGGCTGGGAGGACGGTGGGCGTGGCGGCCCTACCCTCACCCCCGTCTTTCTCTCTCAGGGCATTTTACCTGGAACGGTCTAACCTGCCCACGGACGCCAGCACCACAGCGGTGAAGATAGACCAGGTGTGCCCTCCTTCCCCTCACCTGCCGTGGAGCTTGAGCAGGGCTGGGGGTTCGTGCGGTCAGACAGGGCCCAGGGTCACACCCCAGCCAGAATCCTGGCCGAGATGCCCCAGAGGCCTCTGCCGTCCCTCGTCCAGGAAGCCTTCTGTGATAACTCCTTCCCCATTCGAGAAATCCTGACATCTTCCCCACCTGCTTCAGAATTCCTTAGATGATGTATTCTCACTGGCACCCACTCACCTGTGCCTCTTGCATCTCCCTTGTTCATCGCAGCATCTCTCCGAGGCTGGAGCCTCACACCAGATGCGGCCATGCAGTGCTCTTTTTGTGTGTTTCCAATTTGTTGCCAGCATTTAAAAGTCAAAAGATTTCCCGCCAAACGGAGGCTTCTAGTTTATCTTTAGCAGTGGGAATACTTGGCTGTCTGGGCCACATTCCTGCATGTTGCACTCGGCCTGGCGGGGCCTGTGCCCCCCCCCCCCCCCCCCACCGCATGCTGCAGGCCTTTTCCCCTCTGCCCAGGCTCTATCAGGCCTCGATTTTTTTAAAAAAATATTTATTTATGTATTTATTTGGCTGCACTGGGTCTTCGCTGCGGCACACGGGATCATCGTTGCAGTGCTTGTTGCGGCGCACAGGCTTCTCTTTAGTTGTGGCGTGCGGGTTTTCTCTTCTCTCGTTGTGGCGCGGGCTCCAGAGCGCATGGGCTCCAGAGCGCGTGGGCTCTGTAGTTTGCAGCACGCGGGCTCCAGTTGAGGCGTGTGAGCTCAGTAGTCCTGGCGCGCGGGCTGAGTTGCCCTGCGGCAGGTGGGATCTTAGTTCCCCGACCAGGGATCGAACCCACATCCCCTGCGTTGGAAGGCAGATTCTTTACCACTGGACCACCAGGGAAGTCCCTGTCAGGCCTTGATTTTGACGGTGGTTTTGGGGCTCCTGGCCTCGGACCGCGAGGCTGGGCTCCGAGAGAAGGGCTGGGCACAGCCCTTCGGGAGTTTGTATAATAGTCTGGCTGGCAGAGTCTTGAGCTGACACAGGAAGCGCTGGCCAGTGTTCTGTGCCTGCACAGGCGACACAGGAAAGGGGAGGTGGGGCAGAGCCGAAGGGAAGGCTGATCCTGGGGCGGTGCTGCTATTTGGAGAGGACAGGAGTGGGTATTCGCTGAGGCTTGGTCGTGGGCGCACCTGGGCAGGTGAAGAGAATTAGATGGGAGGGTTAGGCCTGAAATATATCGTGAGCATAGGAGGTGAGCCGAGAGGACAGCTGCTGTAATGGAGCTGGATTGGAGGTGATGACGGGGAGGAAGGACAGGTGGGGGCCTCCTCCGACTGTCCGGATGTGTGTGCCTCGCAGCTGATCCGCCCCATCAATGCCCTGGACGAGCTCTGCCGCCTCATGAAGTCCTTCGTCTACCCCAAGCCTGGTGCCGCTGGGAGCTTGGGCGCCGGCCTCATCCCCATCTCCTCCGAGCTCTGCTACCGCCTGGGGGCCTGCCAGATCACCATGTGCGGCACGGGCATGCAGAGGTGTGCGGGCCCTGAGCGGGGGCGGGCCTCTGGGCGGTTTGGGGGCCCAGGACCTGAGGACGAAGGCCAGGTTTGAATCCCGATTCTGCCGCTGCCTGTTGAGCCCAGACGAGGCCGTGGCTGCCCCCGCACCCCACCGAGCCTCAGTTTGTCTTCTGTGAAATGGGACCTCGGGAGCAGGTGGTCCTCGGAGGGCTGCTGAGCTTCCCAGTTCTCTCACCCTGGTTGGTGTGACTGAGCGTCTCTGCAGCCTGGTTCTGCTGGAGCATCCATTCAACATAAGCAGGCA
>NW_006770868.1:3290395-3295862 GCF_000442215.2 Lipotes vexillifer
TGGCAGATCTGGACACTTTCCCACTTCTGTCCTCTGTCCCTGCTGCTCTGATTGGGGCCTTGGGGGCCATGGTGGGGAAGGCAGTCGCCCCCGTCTCACCTGCCGCCCCTGTTGCCGCCCCCCTGCAGGAGCACCCTGAGCCTCTCCCTGGAGCAGGCAGCCATCCTGGCACGGAGCCACGGGCTGCTGCCCAGGTGCATCATGCAGGCCACGGACATCATGCGGAAGCAGGTGGGGGGACCCATCCCCCGGGGCCCCACCAGGCTGCGTGCAGGGCACCCAGATCCGGGCCCGGTGGGCACAGGGAGAGGTGGACTCACAGCCTGGGTGGGATGAGGGGCCGTCTGGGGACTGGGCTGTTGCCCGTCTCCCCATCTAGAGGGCTGAGGATTTCAGCTCCCATTATGCCCACCCACTCCCACATGCTTCCTCAAGCGCCCTGGACTCCGTGCAGAGGCAGCCCAGGGCCTCACCGTTCTTTCTTCCCAGGGCCCCAGGGTGGAGATTCTGGCCAAAAACCTCCGAGTCAAGGACCAGATGCCCCAGGGTGCACCGCGGTGAGTGGCTGTCGCTCCCCGTCTCCTTTCCTCCCCTCCCTTCTGTGAAGGCCAGGACTTGGGCTGGGCTCCACCCCAGACAGACCCGCGGGTGTTCAGATGGGGCTTCCCCTCTCATTTACGGGACCCCATTTGGGAAACAACAAATACGACTCAGTCTGTTACCTCCCAGAGCTCCCACTTTGGCTGGGAAAGTGAGGCAGGGCCCCCACAGTGAACCATGGGGCAGTAATTTGTGTGCCCCCCACCGGCTCACCCACTGCCCTTCTCTGCCACCCTGCTGCCCTCAGAGCCCTCAGCCCACCTGCTTCATCCTGTCCTCACGGCCCATCATCTCCACATTGATGTCAGACCTTCTCGTGCTACTGTGTGCAGCCCCCTTTCCCAGGAGTAACTCATCATTGTGCGTCCTCCCTCTCCATCCACACTGCCCTGCTTTGCTGTTGACATAGGCCCACAGTTTTTTTTTTTTTTTTTTTTTGACCCCAGGCCCACAATTTTAAAATAACTTTTTAATTTTGAAATAATTTGACTATCTGACTCTTTTGGAATAGTTTGACTCACAGGAAGTTGCAAAAATTGTACAGGGAGTTTCCATGTGGTCCTTCACTCAGCTTCCCCCGCCAAGAATAATGTCTCACGTAACCACAGGACATTGTCAAGACCAGGAAACGGTGTTGGAGCAATACAAGAACTCATACAGATCTTATATATGTTTCACTAGTTTTTGCATGCACTCTCTTAGCCCTCGTTATTATTATTACTATTATTATTTTTTTTATTTTTAGGCCATGTGGCATGGCTTGTGGGATCTTAGTTCCCCGGCCAGGGATTGAACCCGGGCCCTCAGCAGTGGAAGTGCGGAGTCCTAACCACTGGACTGAGAGGGAATTCCCCTCATTACTTTTACTTTTTTATTTTTTAATTTTTATTTTTTGGCCTCACCGTTTGGCATGCGGGATCTTAGTTCCCTGACCAAACCCGTGCCCCTTGCAGTAGAAGCATGGACTCTTAACCACTGGACCGCCAGGGAGGTCCCTCCCCTCATTACTTTTAAATACTTTTATATGTCGCTTCCCCCGCTCCAGGCACCATTCTAGTATCTTTACCTATATTAACTTATTTGCTCCAAACAACAACTCTGTGAGCAAGGCACTATTACTGTCCCCCATTGGCAGGTGGGGACACTGAGGCCCAGAGAGGTTAAGTATCTTGTCCAAGGTCACACAGCTAGCACACAGAATCACAGAGTTGCGCTTCTGAACCCAGGCATTCTAGGCCCAGAGGCCACGCTCCTGACCACTGTGCCACCTTGCTTCCCTGTCTTGTCTGTGTTACCACAGCAGCCTCCTGTCTGGTCCCCCTGCCATCATTCTCCCCACAGCAGATCTACCGTCTGCCCTGCTTGAAACCCACTAGTGGCTCCTTCTTACTTGAGGGTAGAGCTCAGAATCCTCCCAATGCAGAAAGAAAACCAAGGTAGCTCCCCACGTGCTGCAGGGAGAGGCCCCCAAGATATATTAAGCAAAAGACTCCAGTGGCCGGGTGCTGGGTCTACTTTGCCACCATTAGCGTGGAAAAATGCACACACACCCACACAAGGATCTTAACACAAACGCACGTATATGTGTCTGTTTTTGTAACCCCCTTGCCAGTCTGGAGGGAGCAAGGCTTCTGTGGGCCGGGGACTGTACCACTAGGGGAAAGTGAGTGGCATCAGTTTTTCACTCTGCATCTTTTTACACCTGTTGAGTTTTGTTTTCTGGGCATGGATTACACGCTCACATAGATCACATGTTGCAATAATAATAATAGGCCTTGGCCTGCCCGGCTCATCCTCGTCCTCTTCGTCTCCATCCACCAGGCTCTACCGCCTCTGCCAGCCGCCGGTGGACGGAGACCTCTAGACACTGAGGTGCCTGGTGCTTGGCTGCGTCCTCTGGAGCTGGGATTTGGGAGGACACAGGGGGCCGTGTGGCCTTCTCCAGAGCTGGCCCGAGACCTCCTCTCCCGCCTGCTTGAAGATCTGTCCGGCCTACTCCATCACCTCCTGGGAGGATAAGCAGTGCCCCCACTCCTGGATGAGATGGTGGATCGGCCCTGGGCTGGCATGTTCTTCACACTTCTGCCAGAAGCCCGAGGGGTGCTGGGGACCCACAGAACTGATGGGTGCAGCCAGGGCCTGGGCTCCGGCCTGCAGGTCCCCAGAACACGGGGGAGAAGTCACGAGCACTGCAGCTGGAGGCCCGCGGCCCCAGCTCCCTCGGGATGGCTCAACCTGCACTTTGGAAACCTCTGGTTTCCTTCTACGTCCACATTCCAGGCGACCACATGTGTCTGCTGTTCTTCCTCACTTAGCTTCCAGATTCCCCCCTAACCCTGTACTAATCTGCCCGATGGACTCGGAGAAGCTGGGCCTCTGCCGTAAAGACAGAGGGACAGGGCACAGCGCCTGTTACCAAGAGGACGGTCGAAAGCCGCACCGGCTTCCGCCATCAGCGCCATTGGAACTGGAGCCATCAGCCCTGGGCATGAGATTTGCTCTGACTTTATTTATATGGCGTGGAACTCTCTATGGTTTATTTTGGGGTTTTTATGTTGTCGTTGGTATTGCTGAGATTTTTTTTCCCCCCCAGGTTGCGTGATTATATATTTGACATTTTAAATTTCAAAGAAAGCTATATTGTCTAACAGGGGACCAGCATAAGGTAGTATTGACAACTTTTCCCAGTTCTACTAAAAAAAAAAAAAAAAAAAAAAAAAAAAAAAGAAAAACTAAATTATTGAAAATTCAAAAGATGTCAGTCATCTTTTTAATATTAGGGTCTTAAGATATGGCTTACAGGTATCGTCTAGGGTTCCTTTTCCCACCCACCCTCGGTTCTCCAGCAGTTGGTCTATATCAGGGTGAATTACTCTGTTCTTTGAACAACTGGCTACAAGAGTTTGAGAGGTGGCTGGGCCAGGCCTGGGGGCTGGAGGGGGTTGAACCATCCATTGGAGAGGCAGTCCCACACTGGTGTCTGTTCTCTGCAGGTAGAAGGGCTGCCAGGAAACACGGAGTGGTACCTTCTGTAATTTATTTTTTGATGTTAACTCAGAGCAGGGCATTTGGGACTTCTCAGCCAGCTAGAGAGATAGGAAGCTACCCTGCCCACCTGGGCACAGGGACCCACACAGGATCCCCCCTCTGCCCCCCCCAGCAGTTTGTCCCCTCTAGGTTCTGTTGCCAGCAGGGAAATGTCACAGCTGGGACAGAAGGGAGGAGTCTTTACAGCCTTGGCTGATGGGTGAAATCAGGTGTGGGTTTCCCGCTGCCCTGGAGGCTTGAAGACCCATCAGCATCTTGGCCCCGTGCACCCCCAGGGGCCGCCTTCCCTCTCTTGCCACCCTGCACCAGATTGCAAGAGGTGGGCTTGTTGCAGGGCAGAGACGGCACAGATACAAATGAGGACCCCATGGCAGAAACAGAGAGGGGCCCCGAGGGCAAGGGCGTCGTGCACTAGTTTACTTTGAAATGTACAGATCTTCTCATTCAATTCATGATAGATTTTTTATTATTATTATTAAAAGTCGGTTTATAATACAAAGATCCTGATCTGTGGCGAGTTCCTTTGGGGCCAGCCCTGGTGGCGTGGACGTGGCTAGGCCGGCCAGCATCACAGGCGGAGTGAGCAACGGCTTTGAAGATGGCACGGAGGACGATCGCTTCGATACCGTCAGGGTCCTTGAGGCAGCGATCCCTGCTCAGTGAGTTACCACTCTGAACCTCAGTTTCCTTCTCTAAAATGGCAGAGTATATATATTCCCTCGCAGTGGACTGGTGAGGAATACCCGAGATTGTACCGTGGCTCTGCCATTCAGGTGTGCCAGGAAAATTACCGTCTTTATATGTATTTCACCTTTATTTTGGATTCTCAGTTCCTATTTCACTGTGATGGTGGAAAAATGTGACTGTTCTTCCAGGCATTCCCTCGCCTCCTTCTGATGTCATGCTAGGACTCTCTGTCTCACATGTGCCTGCGGATTAGGGTGGGTCTGAGGGATGCGCCATCCTCCGCCCCAATTTGCAAGGCCCGTTTGGTCTGGAATCCGCTGGAGTGGAGTTCCAAGTACTCAACACGTGGTTGGGCTGGTTCCTGGCCAATCAGAATCCACGCTGGCCGCAAACGGACCAATCAGAACAGACGCCAGCACAGATGCTGTTCCTGCACACCAGGACCTGTGGTCTCGGTCGCATGCTGAGAGCGCGTTATCACCGGCCCAAGCCCGAGCCATGTTTATGAAGCTGCCTGAGTCCATCTGCCGAGTCAGAGACATCTCATTCCCTGGGCCGAATTGGCCTGCAGACCTGTTTTGCCAGGCCTGCCCCATGCCTGTCTTTCTCCGTCTTCCTCCTTTCCTCCCCACTCCTGCATCCCGACCGCTTCCCTCCTTCGTTTCTTTCCTTCCTTTCCCACGCTTTGGAAAACACTGACCTCTAGGAAAGGCTTCTTTCGGGTGCCTTCCTCTTGAAGACCCCCCACTATCATGGCCACACTTGGGACACCCCTAAGTCCTGCCATTTTGAAAGAGAGCTCCTTCTCTTTTAATCTCTTTTCCTTCTAAACTACCTGTCCCAGAGCTCATTTTCTCCAGGCCCAGACTGGGATCCTCCCAGAGAGAGAGCCTTGTGTCTTTCAATTACAGGTTTCAAAAGACTCAATACTATAATTGACGAGAGTGAATGCTGGTGGGATTTCGGGCACAGTGATGGACTGATTTTTTGGATTGTCTGAAGCCAGTGTTTGGATACAGGGAAAATCACTCTAAGGGGACAGCCATCGCACCTCGATCTGTATTTGGGGGTCAAACAGGGAGGATTTGATGCCTTCCTCCAGGCAGATACTTTTACAGGAAGCAGGAATGTC
>NW_006770868.1:3295879-3328712 GCF_000442215.2 Lipotes vexillifer
GCAGGAATGTCTGCCTGTTCTGCACCCTGAAGGCCTACAATGAGAAAAGTGAGTTCTCCTGCGGTGATGGACAGGGGCAGCTTTGGTTTAGGAGCTGAGAAGTGGGGTCTCTGAGGCCTTGAGCGAGTCACATTCCTTCTTAGACAACAGAGCTGCATCAGCAAACAGGGTGGAAGCCCAGGGCTGTTTTTTTCTCTGGAAGGCCTTTCTCTCAGTACAAAGTGGAGTATGAAGGGCTGCTTACAGCAGGGGGGTGTTTTGTAAGAGACAAGAGGTCTCAAACTGGCAGCCAGTGGACTGAAACTTGGAAATTGACGTGGGTTTTGTTTTTGTTTTCCCGATACGGTGTTTTTATAATTTTGAACTAGACACTCATACTTAAGAACCAGCAGCTTTTACTTCCAGATTCTGATTTGGGGTTTGTCTTGAAAATTCAGAAGCTCTGGTCCCAGTGGCCCTTGTGGTACCACGTGTCCTGCCTGGTCACATATCCACTGGAGCTGAGGAGTGGCCACTGCCTTTGGGCAAGGTGCCAGCTTTCCATCCCCCACCTGGCCCAACACACTCCTTTACCTCACCTGCTCGGCTACAGGATGGCCCTGCCAGCGCTGGCCTCTTGACCATTCAGATCTTCACCTCTGGAGTTGCCATGGTGATGTTGGCTAAGAGAGGAGCTGGTGACCAGGGGTTGCAGTGCTGACCAATGGAGCATCAAGAGGTGGGTGAATCCCCGCAGCTGATGAGTCTCTCGAACCCTGGTTCTCTGCTCCCTTTGAGCCTCAGAGCTGACTCGGATAATGTCCTTTGGTGTAGGTTGTGTTAGGGGCCACTCAGGAAACCAAAGGTGGGATGGAGTGTGCTGGCCACTTTGTGATTTTATCTAAATTTAACTGTTTATATATTTACCATCTTCCTCTTCCATCAGTGAAGCACCCTGAGAGAAGGAGTCACATCAGTCCTGTCTGCTGTGTCCCAATGTCTGGCCCAGTACCAGGCATCCGTGAACCATGGCTAAATAAAAGAAAGAAGGCTCATAACTGTTAGAGCCAGGAACCCACACCCCAGCTGTGTGCGGCCAAGGCACATGCCTCCAACCACATGCTCTGCACCTGGCTTTGTTCCAGGACTGGGCTGGATTGTTGACAACTGGGAAGGCCTGGGCTGAGACCTTTGAAGTCAGATACCCTCGCCTGCCCCCTGACCTGGCAGGCTGCTGTACTTGCGGGAAGTCACCATCTATCTCAGAGCCTCAGTTTCCTTCTCTGAGAAATGGAGACGTTCATACCCAAATTTAACTTTCAGGGGATATATGCCATGCCCTATCTTTCCAGCAGATGGCGCTAGGGACCGTGTAGTGCCCAGAGCTTGCGGTTACCTGGGTTTGAGTCCAGCCAAGTCCTGCCTACCTGACTTCCAACCCAAGCGCTTGTTTCTGGGTGCCCACATCTGGGATAGAGGCAGCCTGGAGGCAGGGGCTGGGACTGTTTAAATGATGGGTACGGGCCCCTGCCCTTATGGGCTGGGCACGGCCTAACCTGGTATGGGTATTTTATTTTTGTCTATTAAACTTTTTTTTTAAATTTCTCTTTCTTATTTTTATCTCTTTCCTCTCCATTTTCTTTCCTTCCTAACTTTTTAGTTTTTTTTTCCTGTAACATACGTCTGTGAGCTGCTCTCTGTTTTTATATTCTCTTCCCTTGTGTGCTTTTCCTTCTCTCCCTTCTTTCTTCCCTTGCAACTGGATGTATGAGAAAGATGTGAAAGACCCTTGTAAACTGTAAAGTGAGGTGCTCATGAGGGCTGTGACCAGGAACCTGCAGTTACTAATGTCCACCCCTCCACTGCCGTGAGCCCTGACCTGCCTGGAATCGCTGACCACCAGGTGGCGCTTTGGACCAACCTCTGAGAGCAACTGCAGGGGCTTCGGTTTTAAGTCCCCAGGGTTTCGGGGCTTTGAGGGGAGGTGAATCAGAAAGCCTAGCAAAAAGCTGCCCCTCTCTGGGCACTAGTAACATCCCTGGAGGGTTGGGAGGAGGAGAGGACAGCAGGGCCCAAGTTAGAGTCCCCTGATGAGCTATGTGACCTTGAGCAGGGCCTTGTCCTTCTCTGTGCCTCAGTTCTCCCACCTATGATGAGAGGACATACAATTCCTCAAAAAGAACTTCTGGTCTTCTAGCCAGCCTGTCCTAGACTTCTCTGAAGGACCAATAGCAATGTTCAGAATCTCACGTTTTTTGTTTTTTTGTTTTTTGAATTTTATTTTATTGTATTTTTTAATACAGCAGGTTCTTATTAGTTACCTATTTTATACATATTAGTGTAAATATGTCAATCCCAATCTCCCACTTCATCCCACCTCACCCCCCCCAGCTTTCCCCCCTTGGTGTCCCTATGTTTGTTCTCTACATCTGTGTCTCTATTTCTGCCCTGCAAACCGGTTTGTCTGTACCATTTTTCTAGGTTCCACATATATGCGTTAATATGCGATATTTGTTTTTCTCTTTCTGACTTAACTTCACTCTGTATGACAGTCTCTAGCTCCATCCATGTCTCTACAAATGACCCAATTTCGTTCCTTTTTATGGCTGAGTAATATTCCATTGCATATATGTACCACATCTTCTTTATCCATTTGTCTGTCAATGGGCATTTAGGTTGCTTCCATGACCTGGCTATTGTAAATAGTGCTGCAATGAACATTGGGGTGCATGTGTCTTTTTGAATTATGGTTTTCTCTGGGTATATGCCCAGTAATGGGATTGCTGGGTCATATGGTGATTCTATTTTTAGTTTTTTAAGGAACCTCCATACTGTCATCCGTAGTGGCTGTATCAATTTACATTCCCACAAACAGTGCAAGAGGGTTCCCTTTTCTTCACACCCTCTCCAGCATTTATTGTTTATAGATTTTCTGATGATGCCCATTCTAACTGGTGTGAGGTGATACCTCATTGTAGTTTTGATTTGCATTTCTCTAATAATTAGTGACGTTGAGCAGCTTTTCATGTGCTTCTTGACCATCTGTATGTCTTCTTTGGAGAAATGTCTATTTAGGTCCTCTGCCCATTTTTGGATTGGGTTGTTTTTTTTAAAGTATTGAACTACATGAGCTGTTTATATATTTTGGAGATTCTTTGTCTGTTGATTCATTTGCAAATATTTTCTCCCATTCTGAGGGTTGTCTTTTCATCTTGTTTATAGTTTCCTTTGCTGTGCAAAACCGTTTAAGTTTCATTAATTTATTTATTTTTCCTTTTATTTCCAAAAAAAGATTTTGCTGTGATTTATGTCAAAGAGTGTTCTTCCTATGTTTTCCTCTAAGAGTTTTGTTATTTTTATGTGTGATGTTAGGGGGTGTTTTAATTTCATTCTTTTACATGTAGCTGTCTGGTTTTCCAGCACCACTTATTGAAGAGACTGTCTTTTCTCCATTGTATATCCTTGCCTCCATTGTCATAGATTAGTTGACCATAGGTGCGTGGGTTTGTCTCTGGGCTTTCTATCCTGTTCCTTTGATCTATATTTCTCTTTTTGTGCCAGTACCATATTGTCTTGATTACTGTAGCTTTGTAGTATAGTCTGAAGTCAGGGAGTCTGATTACTCTAGCTCTCTTTTTTTCCCCTCAAGATTGCTTTGGCTATTCGGAGTCTTTTGTGTCTCCATACAAATTTTAAGATTTTTTGTTCTAGTTCTGTAAAAAATGCCATTGGTAGTTTGATAGGGATTGCATTGAATCTATAGATTGCTTTGGGTAGTATAGTCATTTTCACAATGTTGATTCTTCCAGTCCAAGAACATGGTATATCTCTCCATCTGTTTGTGTCATCTTTGATTTCTTTCAGCATTGTCTTATAGTTTTCTGAGTACAGGTCTTTTACCTCCTTAGGTAGGTTTATTCCTAGGTATTTTATTCCTTTTGTTGTAGTGGTGAATGGGATTGTTTCCTTAATTTCTCTTTCTGATCTTTTGTGTTAGTGTATAGGAATGCAAGAGATTTCTGTGCATTAATTTTGTATCCTGAAACTTTACCACATTCATTGATTAGCTCTAGTAGTTTTCTGGGGGCATCTTTAGGATTCTTTATGTATAGTATCATGTCATCTGCAAACACTGACAGTTTTACTTCTTCTTTTCCAATCTGTATTCCTCTTATTTCTTTTTCTTCTCTGATTGCCATGGCTAGGACTTCCAAAACTATGTTGAATAATAGCGGTGAGAGTGGACGTCCTTGTCTTGTTCCTGATCTTAGAGGAAATGCTTTCAGTTTTTCACCATTGAGAATGATGTTGGCTGTGGGTTTGTCGTAAATGGCCTTTATTATGTTAAGGTAGGTTCCCTCTCCACCCATTTTCTGGAGATTTTTTTTTTATCATAAATGGGTGTTGAATTTTGTCAAAAGCTTTTTCTGCATCTATTGAGATGATCATATGGTTTTTCTTCAATTTGTTAATATGGTGTATCACATTGATTGATTTGCGTATATTGAAGAATCCTTGCATCCCTGGGATAAATCCCACTTGATTATGGTGTATGATCCTTTTAATGTGTTGTTGGATTCTGTTTGCTAGTATTCTGTTGAGGATTTTTGCATCTATATTCATCAGTGATATTGGTCTGTAATTTTCTTTTATGTAGTATCTTTGTCTGGTTTTGGTATCAGGGTGCTGGTGGCCTCGTAGAATGACTTTTGGAGTGTTCCCTCCTCTGCAATTTTTTGGAAGAGTTTGAGAAGGATGGGTGTTAGCTCTTCTCTAAATGTTTGATAGAATTCACCTGTGAAGCCATCTGGTCCTGGACTTTTGTTTGTTGGAAGATTTTTAATCACAGTTTCAATTTCATTACTTGTGATTGGTCTGTTCATGTTTTCTATTTCTTCTTGATTCAGTATTGCAAGGTTGTACCCATCTAAGAATTTGTCCATTTCTTCCAGGTTGTCCATTTAAGGACATAGAGTTGCTTGTAGTAGTCTCTTAGGATGCTTTGTATTTCTGCGGTGTCCATTGTAGCTCCTCCTTTTTCATTTCTAATTATTTTGGTTTGAGTCCTTTCCTTCTTTTTCCTGATGAGTCTGGCTAAAGGTTTATCAATTTTGTTTATCTTCTCAAAGAACCAGCTTTTAGTTTTACTCATCTTTGTTACTGTTTTCTTTGCTTCTATTTCATTTATTTCTGCTCTGCTCTTTATGGTTTCTTTCCTTCTACTAACTTCGGGTTATGTTTTGTTCTTCTTTCTCTAGTTCCTTTAGGCGTAACGTTAGATTGTTCGTTTGAGATGTTTGTTGTTTGTTGAGGTAGGATTGTATTGCTATGAACTTCCCTCTTAGAACTACTTTTGCTGCATCCCACAGGTTTTGGATCATCGTGCTTTCATTGTCATTTGTCTCTAGGTATTTTTTGATTTCCTCTTAGACTTCTTCAGTGATCTCTTGGTTATTTAGTAACATATCGTTTAGCCTCCATGTGTTTCTGTTTTTTGTTTTTTTCCCTGTAATTTATTTCTAATCTCGTAGAGTTGTGGTCGGAAAAGATGCTTGATATTATTTCAGTCATATCAAGAGAGCCATGCGGGCTCTGGGCTGCCCCCACCAGGTGTCCCAAATGATGTGCCTGTCACCAAGGCGGAGGGAGAGGAAACCCACTTGAGGCCTGGCAGAGTGTGAAGGGGCACAGACACTGACAGCAGCTGTGCCATGAGCACCTATTGTGAACCTGCTGCTGTGCTGGGCGTGTTAGCACAGTGCCTGGTCAGTACTTGTTGTAGGTGCTCAAGCAGTACATGTTGGCCTTAGGGGAATGAATCAGTGAATGAGTGGCCGTGGCTGGGAGAACAGCTCAGCCCCATGGACAAGGATTCTGATCACTAAACCTCACCAGTTCTCATGGTGATTGTGAGAAGAAGACAATTATTAGTCCCATTTTACAGATGAGAAAACAGACCAAGAGTGTAAGTGACCTGCTTGAAGTCACGTAGCCTTGGGGTTTAAACCGAGAGTGACTGACTCCAATGCCCCAGCTGTTTCAACACCACCAAGGCCTCCTGGGCCCGCCGAACAGCCAGCAGGCAGCGCTGACTTTCCAGCCTTACCCCTCACCCTCTGCCTCGCTGCCTCACTGGTCTGGCTGTTATCTGCCAGGGCCTTGTTTCTGTTCCTCAAGCTCTCTGATCTCGTTACTTGTTCCACCGCAGGAGTTTTGCCCTTGCTGTATTTTCTGCCTGGAACCCTCTTCCCACCTGACTCTCCCATGGCTGCCTCCTTCCTGCAATTCAGGTCTCAGTTGGAACCACCTCCTCTGAGAAGCCTTCCTTACTGAGTAAAAATAGCATCACTTATTGACTTCCTAACACAGCACGCTGTTTCCTTCTGCCATGGCACAGATCCCAGTCTTTAGTTTACTTTTGTATTTTTAACCCCATGTATTGTCCGTCTATTCCAACCCGACTGCAGGTTCCGTCAGGGCAGGGGCCCAGCCTGCCTTGCTCCCAGCCATATCGCAGCTCCTAGCACAGCAGCTGGCACACAGTAGGGGCTCAGTGAATCCCTGCTGACTTCGGTGGAGTGAATCAGCGCATGAGGGAGGATTCCGACCAATATACCGCCACCCCCCGCCCCACCCACGAGACGTGTTGGTGCTAGTTTTATCTTCAGGTTTTGGAAAGTCCATGATTATGTCTCTACTGGCTGCAACAGTTCGGGCCCTCACCCACCTTCCTTGAAGTCTTTCTGCTCTGTTTCCCTCACTGGTGATTGACAGCTGAGCTGCCACCCTGACCGGGGCCTCAAGGCCCTTGCAGGAGAGCAAGATGGAGCTGAGTGTCCCCACAAGAATATTCCTCCATCAAGCTGGGTCTGAGTCACTGAGTGCTGGATCTAATTTGGCAGGAGGGCGCAGCTGATGATGCAAAGCCACTTGGGCTGAGGACACCCACTGTGGGCTGAGGACACCCACTGTGTCCGAAATGTGTTTGCAGAAACCTATACAGGCTTGCCTCATTTTATGGAGCTTTGCTTTATTGCACTACTCAGATACTGCGTTTTTTACAAATGGAAGGTTTGTGGCAACCCTGCATTGTCAGGTGATGGTTAGCACTTTTTATCAATAGAGTAGTTTAAAATTAAGGTCCATGCATTGTTTTTTTAGACATAATGCTATTGCACACTTCATAGACTGCAATATAGGGTAAATACAACTCTTATATACACTGGGAAACCAAAAACTCACGTGACTCACATTATTGCGACGGTCTGGAACCCAACCCACAGTATCTCCGAGGTTTGCCTGTATGTCATTCTAGGTCTGGTACAGCAGCTCATTTGGGCTCACCTCTTACCCTCATCGGCATCATTAAAAAATATTTATTGAGGGCCTACTGAGTGCCAGGCACTGTTCTAGGCCCACAGTCACATCAGTGAAGATTTTGTGGAGTTTATTTTCTGCTGGAAGGAGACCGACAAAAAAGCCCATGGACACATGGGTGTGTAATACGTCAGATGGCATAAATGCCAATAAGGTAAATCAGGCAAGAGGAAGGACAGGGGCAGATGTGGGAGCTATTTTAATAGATGGTCAGGGAAGGCCTCTCTGGGGCAGACCCATGAATGGAGACGTAAGGAGCAGACAGCTTGTTCCAGGCAGAAGAAACAGCAGGTGTAAAGGCCCGGAGGTGGGAATTCTCCTGGTGAGTTGGAGGAGGAGTGAGAAGGCCACTGGAGCAGGGAGGCTGGTGAGGAGGATATGACAGAGCAGGCAGGGACCAGGGCACATAGGTGGCTGGTGGTTTTGGAGTTCACGTCTAGAATTGGGAAGGCATGGGGGTTTTGAGCAAAGGACAAGCAGTTTTCTCATATGAAAACAGCAGTCATAGATCCCTGCCTACCAGGCCTGTCCATTTGAGTGCTTTCAAAAGTAAGCCGAGGGCTTCCCTGGTGGCGTAGTGGTTGAGAGTCCGCTTGCTGATGCAGGGGACGCGGGTTCGTGCCCCGGTCCGGGAAGATCCCACATGCCGCGGAGCGGCTGGGCCCGTGAGCCATGGCCGCTGAGCCTGCGCGTCCGGAGCCTGTGCTCCGCAACGGGAGAGGCCACAGCAGTGAGGGGCCCGCGTACCGCAAACAAACAAACAAAAAAAAAAAACCAAAGTAAGCCGAGAGTACTCTCCAGGGTAAAAGTGGTATTATAACATTTTATTTCTATAAAATGTTGTGCTTTTCCTATTGTGTTTTATGAAATATGTATCATTATGGTGACATATAGTTATATATCTGTCTATTCTCTGCGGCCACCTCTCTGATGAACTTCAAAGCAGGGACTTCAAGGCTCTTCTGGAGATACTTCCCATCTCACTCTGAGTGAGAGCCCAACCCCCCATCCCCTACAAGACCCCACTTGACCCCTGTCCCACCCCCTCCCTGTCCTCCTGCCCTGCTTGTCTCCCACTCACTCGCTCTGTTCCAGCCACTCTGGCCTCACTGAAATCACCAGGCAGCTGTCTCAGGGCCTTTGCATAAGCTGCTCCCTGTGCTGGGAATGCTCTTCCCCAGGAATCCCCTCAGCTCCCTCCCCCGCTCCTTCTGGTCTCTGTTCACGAGTCAGGCAGAGCTGAACGGGGAGCCTGGGCGGGACCCTGATGACTCAGCAGAGCTCCTGCCAGCTGTGGCCCTCCTGTTCCAGCTTCTCCTTGAGGAGGTGAGGAAGTGTCGGGGGTCAGCACCTTCACCAGTTTCATCTCCTGTTATTGCCGCTAAAATCCTCTCACAGGGACAGTGGCTGGGATTTGAGCCCAGGGTTCCAGTTGGGGTGTGGCCCAGGTGTGGCCCAGGGGCAGGTCCTGGGGTGAAAGGGTTGGGGAGGTCGGAGACTCCGCTCCCTGAATCCCTGCGGCAGTGGTCGGCCCTTCTCGCTTCCTGCCCAGAAGTCCCGAGGGGCCCCAGTGAGGGGCCCAGTCCCACAAGTCAGTCCCCTCCTGGGCAGGCCTTAGCCTCTGCCCAGCATGTGGGGAGGCCACCGCCCTGTCCTCCCTGCTGTTTGCCTTCCAGCAGTTGCCAGGCCTGCCCAGGAGGGGACTGAGCTGCCGCAGAATCCCCACCATGGGGTCCATCCCTGCTGACCTGGGTTTGGCCTAGAGATCTTTCCAGATCCTTTTGGCCATGTCACCCTCTCTCCAATGAAAGCCGATCCATCCTCTGTCCCCCTCTCTCTGGCCCTGCTGAGGGACATGGACATCACAGTGCACGGGGGCCCATGGGTAACGGGGAGCTGCCCCCAGTTACCTATCTGTGCTTCACCAGAGCCCCCCTTGACAATGGGAGTGACAAGTGGGGGTCTTTCAGACACCGCGACAGGGCAGGGGATGGGCTGTTCCAGGGACAGGAACACTGCAGGCCAACAGGCTGGAGGAGGGCCAGCCCTGGGGGCCTGCACAGACTTGCCACTCTCTTTCTTGGCTTTTGGCCCAAACAGCCCTTAGGAAAAGAACGCGGGGTGACCGTGGCAGGTGGGACTTGTTTCCATGGTGTGTGGCTGACACCGGAGGACGATGGAGCTACAGGCCCCTGGGGACCAGCCCGCCTGGAGCTGCGGGTGGGGGAGCTCAGGTGCGGGTGGCAGGGCTGCTCCTCCATCCACCATGCCACCCGCTGTCAGGGAGCTGGCGGGGGTCCTGGCTGCTGTCGCCTGGGGGTCCGTGGGAAGGGCTGCCAAGTCTGTGTCCTGGCAGGGGCCAAGCCAGACCAGGGTCCTGTGTGCAGAGCCTCAGCTGTAAAAAGGGGCCCAGGCCACAGTGCCTCCCTCACCCATGAACCGTTTCTCAGTTCCAACTGGGTCCGACTCAGTGGCAGCGGTCCAGAATGTCTGCCCCTGCCTGCTGGGCATCAGAGGAAATCTAGCCTCTCTCCTCCCGATTAATAAAGGAGTGGGATCCCCGTGCCTGTCTGGGACCGGAGAGTCGATGTGATATGCAGTGTTATTTGAACACCTACTGTGTGCTGGGCTTGGTGCTCACACGTGCATGTCATTTCCTTGATTCCTCCCAAGGAAGGGGCACTGTGATCACCAGCTTCCTGTTGTGCAGGCGGAGGTGATGGAGGAGGTGGGGGCCGGAGGGTTCGCTCAGCCTCACAAGGTTCCGGAGCATCAGAGCCGAAGTTTGAGAGCATGGTGTCTGGTCCCAGGATCTTGCTCCCAATCCTCAGGCCTGCCCGCCACTCGTGGAATGAGAGATGCTGCTGCTGAGCGCAGGGTCCATCAGCGAGGGGAGCCTCAGGGTGGGTCTCTCCTGGGGGCCTCCTGGTATATAAAAAACGAAGAAATGGCAAAACAGGGCTGTGAAAACCATGGGCTGTCTGAAATGTTGAGATGGACAAATGAACACTTTTCGTGGTGCTGCTCACAGAGTAAGAACTACATTGATTAAAAACAACCACACCAATTCCAGGTGCGCTCAGGCATGAGGACGGGGATGGAGGGACAGGTGAAGACGGAGAGACGGGTGAAGACATAGGTGATTTAGCGCTTGAACTCTGCGGCTGGACTTCCTGGGTTCAAATTCCTGGGTAAGTGACTTCGACTTTCTGTGCCTCAGTCTCCCCATCTGTAGCATGGGCTCACAGCAGCATGTTCCTCACAGGGCTGGTTTGGGGCTTGGCTGAGTGAGCACAGGTAAAGCCTCAGCAGCGCTGGGTCACAGGAGCTGCTCAGGTTGCTGCGATGGTTATTCGGCCACACAGCCCACAGTTAGTTTCTCTTTGACTCAAGACGCAGCCTCATTTGGAGGCAACTCCAAAAGTCTAAGATTCACGCCTTTTGTGAAAGTGAAGCCCAGGGCCTGGGATAGGCTTGGGCCCTGGGGGCGAATTGCATTCATTTATTTTACAAAGAGGTGTGTTTATCTGCATTTTCCAGCTGAATGCTCCAGGGAAACATTTGTGAGGTTGCTGCTCCCAAAATAACCCATGATTTCATTTGAGGAGCTAATTAGGAGGAATCAATGAGGTTAGCTCAAAGGAGGGGTCCATTCCAGACCTAGAGGCGTGGAGATTAGTGGAGGAACACCGCTTGGCTGAATGCAGAGTGGGTGAAGGGTTGTGCTGACCACGCTGCCCCCTGCCCACGAGGGTCACCTCCGTCCAGTCGCCAGGAGCTGCAAGATTCAAGCCTGTGCTGCTCCTGGTGGGCACCCTCAGGGCTGGGTGTGGCAGAGGGTGTAGAGCACACAGCCCCTGGCATCTGCACCCTACAGCCTGTCCTAGCCCTCAGGTCACCTCCAGTGCCCCAGGGTAACTTCAGCAGGTACCAGAAATGAGGAGTCAGATGGGCCTCGGTTCGGATTCCAGCTCTGCTACTTACTGGCTCTGTGGTCCTGGGTACATGCATGACCATTCTGAGCCTCAGTTTCCTCCTCTGTAAAATGGGAATAAATAAAAGCACTTCCCTCCCAGGCCTATTGTGAGGCTTGAAGAAGTTCTGTTAAAGTGCGTAGCAAGTCCCTGCCACGTCATCACTGCTCAGTGGATGTGGGCTGTTACTGTTATTTCCTCCTTCGTAAAATGGAGAAGACTAATTACCCCGCCAATATTTGTCGCACATATTATATCCACCATACGACCGAGCACAGCGCCTGCACCACGTGGACAGTTCTCCTCCTGGGGGTGGATCTGTCTGGACACCCGATACCCAGTCAGGTGGGCTGCGTTATGCCGCATAACAAACAGCCTCCCGAGCTAGAAGGCCTGAACCATCCAGGCTGATTTCTTGCTCAAACTGCAGGTCCCCAGAGGGGCGGCTGGGACCGTGCTCAATCTCCACCTCGTGACCCAGGGTGAAGGGGCAGCTGCCCTCTCCAGCGTCACCACTGCCTTGGTGGGAGGAAGACGAGCTTGGGGGAGGAGTCTCACCCTGGCAGTTAATGGCCCCCGCCTGTGGGTGACGTGATCACTGCTCACAGCTCACTGGCCAGAACCGGGAAGTGCAGCCCTGTGTGTGCCCGGAGCGGGGACAGCACCACTGACTTCCCGATTCCCTGGGAACGGGAACTCAGTAACTTCCCCCAGGAGCACGACCAGCGGCAGACGCTGCAGTCCTGCTCCATCGGGGCAGGCGGCGCGGTCCTGGTGCGTCGGGGCAGGCGGCGCGGTCCTGGTCCGTCGGGGCAGGCGGCGCGGTCCTGGTGCGTCGGGGCAGGCGGCGCGGTCCTGGTGCGTCGGGGCAGGCGGCGCGGTCCTGGTGCGTCGGGGCAGGCGGCGCGGTCCTGGTGCGTCGGGGCAGGCGGCGCGGTCCTGGTGCGTCGGGGCAGGCGGCGCGGTCCTGGTCCGTCGGGGCAGGCGGCGCGGTCCTGGTGCGTCGGGGCAGGCGGCGCGGTCCTGGTGCGTCGGGGCAGCGGGGGCTCCGTATTCTTCTCCTCATTCGCGATGCAGGTTCGACAGACGCCTCAGTGGAGAACAGCGCGGCCTGTAGCTAATTCCCCCTCAGGTCTGCCCTCCTGGATAATACCTTTAACGTCGAAAAACTAGCTTTGTGAGGAGGTAAAAACAGGATTTGTTTGATTCTGCAGGAATCATGCTCTGTCTACATGTCAGCTCCCAAAGAGGAGTGTTTGCTGCAGCAAGAGCTTCTGTCTTCATGACAGCAATTAATAAATAGTCTCACTCATGGCTGTGTGTGTGTGTGTGTGTGTGTGTGTGTGTGTGTACATATGGGGGTGTGTGTTGAGACTTTCACAAGCCTTCCGAGCTTGCACAGCCCCTGCCTCTCATCAGTGCCCCTGGCTCTCAGAGGCCCGATTAAACAAACACAAGAGCCCCGAGAGCAGACGTGGTAAAGGAGCCCCGTGTCGATGTTTCTTATTCCTCCTCACAGTGAATCTCCAGCTCCACTCTGCACACTGGAGATGCCAGCTTGGGTGCAGAAAATTCCAGAGCAAAGACAGCTCAGCCTGGCTCTGGGTTGCTTTGGTGCTCCTTCCTGACCCCTCGGTACTCCCAAATGTCAAGCCCTTCGTGGAAGTGTAGATGAGGGGCTCAGCTCTGGCCTCCTGTGTCACCCTTTATATCCGGCTTCCCCATCTGCCTGGCATCACCCGTTCATTCCTCAGACCAGGCTCCCTGGGCACAGGGGCCATTCTCAGAGGCCCACCTTGACATGGGAGAGGGGCCTGCCCATTAGATGGGTCTTAGCTCCTCCAGCTGGGGTCTCCCTGACCACCTTGTCTAAGGAAGCCCATCTCCTGTGGAGTCTCTTCCTGTTCTGTCACATTGTACCATTTCCTTCATGGGGTTTATCAAATCTGTGATCCTACTCACATGACTATTGACCATCTCCCACTTGAAGGCCAGCTCTGTGAGGGCGGGACAGTGGCTGGCCCAAGGCTGGGACTCCAGGACATGGGATGCACCTAATAAATTTTCACTGAGTGAGTGTAGGAATGAATGAATGAATGAAAACACCCTGATACTATAAGTAGATTCAGCTCAAAACTTACCTGTCCCATGTCCTGTTTCTTTCAAAGCTTGCCACATCTGAGAACTAATGAAGAATTCATTTGTGCTAATAAATATGTATTAGTTCTTTCAAGATGAAATGTGCATATTTTAATGAGGACTGTCTAGAGACTCCGGTTTTTAATCCAGGGAAGCTTCCCCACTAATGAGAATGTAAAGTGATGATGATGAGGGGATGTGGATATTTAGGGCATGGAGGCCTGGAAAACACATCAGATCACAGGACTGAGGAAGCCCCCTGGTTGCAGTGTGGGGTGGGAGGAGCTCTGTAGTGGGACTCAGCACAGGACCAGAGCAAATCCCAGCTCAGCCTCTGCCTGTGTGTCTGACTTCCTTGGCCTCAACATTCCTACCTGTAAATGGGGATCATAAGCCACACCTCACAGAGTGATAGGAATGTAATTCTGGTGCTTTGTAAATTACAATCTTTGCTCACCAAACAGAGGGGATTATGGTAATGAGCAGAAGTGGCCCTACCTATCACAGATGGGATATTTTTGGCTTCAAGGAACAGAGAACACCCAAACAAGTAGCTAAAAAATAAGGACAATTTATTACATCATAAACCAAGGAATCCGGGGGCATTCCAGGTAGCTCTGGGTTTGGCTGGCTCAGAGGCCATGTCTCAAGTACCCAGGTTCTTTCCAGCTTCCGGCTGTGCTGTCTTCCTTATGTTGGCTAGATTCTCAGGCTTTCCCGCTGATCATTGCAGGAAGGTTCCACAGCTCCACATATCACAACCTCATGCGACAGTGTCCAGAAGCAGAAAGAGAAGAATGTGTTTCTTCTTACTGCTGCTTTTTTTTTTTTTTTTTTTTTTTTTTTTCTTTTTTTTTTGCGGTACGCGGGCCTCTCACTGTTGTGGCCTCTCCCGTTGCGGAGCACAGGCTCCAGACGTGCAGGCTCAGCGGCCATGGCTCACGGGCCCAGCCACTCCACAGCATGTGGGATCCTCCCGGACCGGGGTACGAACCTGTGTCCCCTGCATCAGCAGGCGGACTCCCAACCACTGCGCCACCAGGGAGGCCCTCTTACTGCTTCTTTATAAGACTCAGGACACCTGTCCCAGAAGCCCTCAGAAGGTTTTTTCTCAGGTTACTTCAGCCAAACTTGCATCCTGTGCTTATTCCTAGACCAGCCGCTGGCAAAAGAAATGGACTGAGCACGACTGGCCAGTGGTTTTCCACCAGGGAGGTGACCCCCCGAAGACGTGTTAGAAATAGGGGCGTGTTTTGGCTGGTCTCAATGATTGGTGACATTGCTGGCATTTAGGAGGGTGGGGCTAGAAATGCTGGATGTCCTACAATGTATAGGACTGTCGACACAGGACAGACTGGTCGTTCACCTGTGTGAAGAGCCACTTTAATCAGCCTAGAACCTGTGTCAACTTTATATCCAAACAAAATATTTTTGCAAGATTTTAATATATACGGAATATGCTATTCATATTCTCGTATCTCTTTCATTTTCCCGCCCTTCTGTTGTGGGGCGACCCCTGATCTTAACCTTCTCTTACATCCAAACTTACTCTCCAGGTGTTGGCAAGGATCTAACTCTTCATCATGTGTTTGTGTGTCTGTGCCTGTTCATTTGCATACTGAAGTATGATTTATTTTATTACACATTATTTTCCTTTTATTTCATTTTATAATCCACTTAGAGCATTATAATTGGTTTTTAAGTACTTGTGATGTTGTAGGTTAATTATTGATGACCTTCATTTCAAGGAGGTAGGAAGGTCATTAAGTACATTTCTTCTTTGGAGAGGTCATTGGGTCTGATGGGAATGAGAACCACTGGCTTGAATCCATCAAGATTCACATCCTGGGGCTGGGAGGGGAGTCTGCGTTCTGAAACTCGTGGCTTCCTGGTACCTGAACCACGTCAGAGTTGGGTTGAGATTGGAGGCTGGGAGTAGCTGTTGGCTTGGCACCCATGATGTCAGACCTTATCACCCATGTACAGCCCCTTAGCTGCCACTGAGTCACAGTACATGTCTGGGAGGGAGTGCCATGGAGAGGCTTCAGGATGCCAAAAGGGCCACTGAGGCAGGTCTGGGTTTGTGTTAAGCCCTGAGACCAGACGGTGGAAACCCATCACGCTCATGGCCTGCCAGCTGTTGATCGTAGACCTGCAACAGTTTACACCTAGGAGAGAACTTGCTGGTTGAAATGAAAGATTAGTTTATCTCTTTGAGTATGACCCAGAGAAGACAGGGCAGCAAAGGTGTGACCAATACCCAGCAGAGATGGATGGTTCTGGAAGAGGCCTCTGGAAGCAATCCCCCACATTCATTCACTCAGCCATTACTGAGGATCTATTAGGTGCCAAGAATGATGTTCCCAGTTGTGAAAGTTTGGGAGGCACCAGGTCTGAGCCTGCCCTATAGGGGCTTCTCATTAGTCAGAGAGAGGACTTCTGAGGAGCTGGACAGTTGGGGGTTCTGTTTAAAGGAGGTTTAACTAAAGAAAAAGGCTAAGTTTTGGTAGTTGCTTTATTACAAATTAAAAATAAAATAGAATTTCAAATGCTTGACTCTTACCTTAAAATGTTATTAATCCATCCAAACAATGTTTATTGTGTACCTACCAAGTGCCTGCCCTTGTAGCGAGCACTGGAAATCACACAAACATTGAAAAGAAGGCACAGGGACCAAATAGAAGCAGGTAGAACTAAGTAGAAACAGCCTCCTTCCCAGGTCTCCCTACAAGGTTGTTACAAGGTTTTCTTGCAAGCAACTACCTACTCCCATCAAGCCCCACCCCCAGCTACCCTTGTTGCTCCTAAACTAGGGTCAGAGGTCAGCATGTTCCAGGGGGAAAAGTACAAAGTCTTGCCTGGGAGGAAACAGCATATACACCAAAGTGATTGCAAGATTGGCTGATTCACACTGGCAGAAACCTGGGGAGTATGTCTACGAATTATAAGACTGTTAGACTAAGGAGGACAGCTAATAACATTGGATCAAGGGAAATTTTTGATATGGATACACTTAGTAGGGATTCTAAATTTAACGTTTAGCTCATGAAGCTGAAAATTGCCTCTGTTTATTTTGGTGGCAACGAACCTTGGTTTCAATTGTGGCTGTCATTTAACGGGCTTGGGATGACAATGTTCTTTGCATGACGTAAAGGAAGAAATGCAAAGGCTTGGGGATACAAGGATGCTGGAGGGACTTCATCGTGAATGACATGCATAACCGTTCCCCCAGCCCACTGTATGCCCTCAACGGTCTGGCGGACACTCCGTTCACTAAGGCATTAAGGAGTACAGCAGCAGGGAGGCACCTGCATCCCTGAGAGTCTCCCTGTGTCTGTTCTCAGTAGGCCGGATGTAATGGTGGAGATGCCACAGGGAGATGCCAGATGGGAGATGTAGGGATGAGGACAAGTGATAGCATTTGTCCCCCAGACACAAGATGGGCACACTTACCATATTTTTCAGAAGAAAAGAAGTGGTAATCAGAATGTCTCAGGAAATCTTTTCACGGCTTACTCATCATGGTGTCCTTAGAAATGAAATAGATGGGCAGTGAATCAAAATATAATTTGAACTATATAATAGAAAAAGATCTGGTGGCCAGAAACCACTACAGTGGAGAGTCATGACGTCTAATTTTTTTTGAGAAATCAGGTAATAAATTGAATTTTGACCCACATTCAAGTCCCGGTGGCCCCAGTAGGTCTGCAGATCCACCCTATGCCATTTCCCGAGCTTCTTGGCAACTAGAAGGACTCATGGAGTAAAGTCCAGGATAGTATAAGACCCAAGTGAAACCCTTTGGTAATTTTCTTCCTAACCAGAATAGCATTTGGGGGTAAATTGCAGAGATTAGTGCCACCCTCAAAGACGAAAGATGCAGGGGTGGGGAATCCAATCACGTCTCCATTTCACTTGCCTGTTTGGCCTGTGAAGAGGCAGATGGTCCTTGGAGAATGACTGTGGATTTTTTTACCATAAACCTAGTCAGATGGTGACTTCAGTTGCAGTTGCTGTTGCAGACATATTATCTTTGTCTGAGTAGATCAGCAACCCCCCTGACACCTCCTGTGCAGCTATTGACCTGGAAGATGCTTTACTTTTTCTAGACCAGTTTGCCAGGACCTAAGAAGCGGTTTGCTTTTATTGCTCAGAGCCAGCAGTACACATTCAAAATCTTGCCCCTGATCTATGGCAACTCTCCCGCTTTTTGCCACAGTATTGTCTTCAGACGTTCTTTTTTTTTTTCGGAACGTGGGCCTCCCACCATTGTGGCCTCTCCCGTTGCGGAGCACAGGCTCCGGACGCGCAGGCTCAGCGGCCATGGCTCACGGGCCCAGCCGCTCCATGGCATGTGGGATCTTCCCGGACCGGGGCACGAACCCGCGTCCCCCGCATCGGCAGGCGTACTCTCAACCACTGCTCCACCAGGGAAGCCCCAGAGATTCTTTTCATTGTACCAAACATCACACTGCTCCACTACATTGTTGGCATTCTGCTGTTTGGACTCAATGGGCAGAAAGTAGCAAGCACATTAAATGCCTTATTTAGTAAGGCAATTATGAACCCTAATCTTGGTTCCGGTATCTGTAGGAGGAAGAGTCCAGTCAGGAGACAGAAACCATGCCGGTTATTTTAAGA
Source organism: Lipotes vexillifer (assembly GCF_000442215.2). NCBI lineage: Eukaryota > Metazoa > Chordata > Mammalia > Artiodactyla > Lipotidae > Lipotes > Lipotes vexillifer. The sequence continues at coordinate 3,313,990 of NW_006770868.1, forward strand.
GCAATAAAAATAGTATATTTGTATAATTGTTAACCAGGTGTTGAAGGGTTACAATGCAAAGAGAGGCAGGGATCAGCAAACCACTGGTCAGGGGTGAGCAGTCTGCCTTTGTAAATAAAGTTTTATTGGCACACAGCCACGCCCACATATTGTCTGTGGTATGTAAAGTATTTACTATATGGCTCTTAAAAAAACTTGCCACCCTTACACTAAGGTGTCACAGAAGTGGCAACTGCAGGAATCAGCTACTGCTTCAGGGCTGGGGAACCAAAGGAAGAGCTGTAATGAGTAAAACAGAAGCTTGGAAGAGGGACCTTGCAGAACTAGAACTGTGGGGCTCAGAATCATCTACCTCTGGCTGGTTGGTGCTGGTATGCCTGAGGGTGCTAAGGTGATATTAACAAGGACAGTAAAACAAACAGGAAAAAGCAGCAAAACAGGGACAGAGCACATTCTTTCTTCCTGTCCAGTCTCCAGGTCTTCCTCTAGCCCTCCCTGCTGGAGCCCTAACAAAGCCGAAACATGGTTTCAGTATCCCAGAGTAACACATAGAAGGGAGGGTTCTCAGCTGAGACAATAGTTTAAGAACGGGTAAAAGGAGCAAGGCATTCCTTTCCTTAGTCGTCCAGGCAAATGAATTTAGAGATGGAAGATAGGTATGTATAAAATAGGGATGTCTTGATGGTTATAGATTCCACAGTAGGTCTCAGTTTCCTCATCTGTAAAATGGTCATGAAAATAGTAACGATAATAATATATCTGTTAATGAATATATTTTGTAGCATTCAGTCCTGACACCCAGGAACAGAACCTAGCACACCCATAGCTGGCAGCTGCTGGAGACCAGATCTGCATGGATTTATGGCTCTAGCAGGCTCTGACGACCTGGGCCAGAACAGAGGGCTGTTCTCACCCACACTCACTGTCACAGGCCCTGTTGCACTCACTTCCCAGACCTTATCACTGTCTGTGCTTCCCCAGGCAGCAGTCTTCTTTGCTTGTCTCTTCTCTCCAAGCACCCTGAGGTCAGGGGCCTTGTCCATCCTTGTGTCTCCTGCTTCCCCAGAGGATAGACCAGGGCCTGACACAGAGAAAGTGCCCAACGATTCCATTCAGAACTGCATTTAACCTTCCACCACCTGTTTTGATAGGTTTTGTTGTCCCCAGTGGCAGGTGAGGAAACTCAAGCCCAGAGGGGTTAAGTCACCTGCCTGATGTCACAAAGCAATGAACGTGCACAGCTGGTCTACAAAGCCGTATCTCTCATACTGTGCTCTTGCTACAGCCCTGAGCATCCCCCTTTCCTGTCTTACCTTCCAGGGGCCTTTCTTAGGCCAGATTGCCCCCAGTTCAGAGAGGACCAGGCCTGCCCCAGACAGCACAGGAGTTTGCCTGAGACAGAAGTCCACTGCCCTTTTCAATTTTTTAACTGAACGAAGGCCATAAATCCAGCAATATGTGTGTGGTCAGCTGCCCCATTTTTTCCCCTAAGAAGCAGATTTATAGGGCATCCACACTCAGGGATGGTTATTCCCCAATAGTTTATAGTATCAAGGCTCCTTTATTTTCCCCCAATAAATCTAATTTATATGGACTGGCAGATTAAGCCATGCATTTCCTGGAGTCAGAAGGCCGTGAATCATTCACAGTGCTTTTAGAAACTTGAGATTAAGGTTTTGCATAATGCAAATTGGGAAGAGAAGATGATTGCTCTGCCTCACTGTGGATGCAATTAGAGCAGGAGAAGTTCATTTTCCGGGGACAGAGAAAGGTCTGCTTGGTATGCAAAAGAGCACAGTTATTTGCAACACAGGAGCCTGGAACTTGGTGAGCAAAGCACCCAGTGACTGATTTGCGGCTTTAAAGAATTTAAGGATGAGTAAAACACTGAATAAATTTTCAAAGAACTGTTGTCAGACAGCATAAGATCTAAGCATCTGAGGGGGGACAAAAAGGAAGTCTGTACCTGTGATATCCCAGCTCCAGGCCCTGGGGAAACTTCGTTTGGTTTTCAATCCTTTATGCTGCCTGGAATTTTCTCCCACCAACTTTATGCCTTTCCTAATCCCATCAGTCCCAACTGAAGTCCCCTCTTCCAGGAAGTCCTCTCTGTTTACCCCAGCCTACTTACCCCAGCTCCTTTGTCTGGCCTCCAGTTCACTCATTCATGTGGCAAGTTTTTACTGACCGTCTACTGTGTTCAGAGAGCATGGGATAGAACAGCCAATAAAACAGACAAAAATCCCTTCCTTCTTGGAGATGATGTTCTCATGGAGAGTGAGAAGCAATAAACAAAGTAGAGAAGTTATTATTACATTAGAAGGTGGTAAGTGCTATGGAGAAAAGAAAGCCGAAGTGGGGGTGGGAAGGTAGGAAGTGCCAGAAGTTGGGGGTCCTTTGCAATTTTAGGCAAGGTGGTCAGAGAGGGCCTGAGATGATGACAGTTAAACAGACACCTGATGGAGGTAAGGAGTGGGGCATGAATATATCTGGGGAAGAGTGTTCCAGGAGCAGGAAAAGCAGGTGTTCCTGGGTGGTCCTGAGGCAGGGGTAAGTGACGGAGAGGGAGAAGGGTGTGTGCGAGTCCAGGTCAGGAGCAAGGCCAAGCTTGTATAAAGCCCTTCATTCATTCATTTATTCATTCATTTACTTAATCATTCCTTCAACAAATACCCTTGTAGCCTCACTATATGCCAGGACTTGCTGTTCTAGAGCCTGGAAATCCAATACTAGACACAACAGACAAGGTCCCTGCTCTCAGGGGGCTCATTCTGGTGGGAAAATAGAGAATAAGCAAATAAACGAATGAGGTAGTTTCAGGGAGTGACAAGCTAGAGAAGATAGATAGGGGAATCCAATCACCATTGGCTTCCAGGAGAGCTTGGGCCTGAGAGGACATACTAGCGACCGTGCCCTCTGAGCCAGGCCCTGCCAGGGGCTCCCAGCACCTTCGAGTTAATCCTCCAACTGCCCTTCAGTGGGGACTGTTGTCATCCTCACCTTCTGGTTGGGGAACCCCCATAGCACTTGTTGAATGAATGAATGACAGAATGAACAAATGAACAGTGGGGCGACCCCGTTCTCCGCTGCCCCGGGGTCTTGTGAGGGAGCAGAGGAGGGGCTTGTGATGGGCTCGGGCGGGAGTCCGTCCTCGGGGGCTGCTTCTGCTCCAGCAGAGATGCCCGCTCTGCTCTTCACTATGGCGGGGGCACTGGGCATCTCCTCAAAATGGGAGGCCCTGCCCACACTCACTGGGCCCCAGCCAGGCCAGCCCACTGGGTGATCCCATCCTGTGGCCTCAGAGGCGGGGCTGGGGTTGGGGGAGGGGGAGGAAACAGGTGTGATTTTTCTGGGTAGAGGACGGACAGGGCTGGGAGGGAGCGAGGCCACGGGCAGGAGAAGCACCGACCAGCGGCCGTTTGTCCGGGGGCCACTCCAGGCACCTGGTGTGGACGTGGCCTCGGGTCCCCACTGCCAGGCCAGGCCAGCTTGGTGGACATCTGTGTGGCTGTCTCCCCCCATTTTCATGTGAAAGGCAGGCGGGACATGACACGGGGACTGGGGGCCACCATCTGCTCGTGGAGCACATTGTGCTGGGACCCCAGGTCCCACCACAAGGGCGGAGGGTCGAGGATGAGCAGAAAGCCGACAGAAGGCACTTTCCGGGACGAGGGTGGCTCTGAGGGGCAGGGCCACTTGGGGTCGCTGTCACCATCTGTGCCCGTCCCTCCCAGGTGGTTCTGGGCTAGCTCCTCTCAGATGTCCCCTCCCCGCCCAGGGCCAGGCTGCTCTGATGCAGCGGGTGCTCAACCCTTCCCAGCGGGCAGCCACGGAGCCAGCATCTGCACAGGCTCCCTCTGGCTGCAGGGTCTGCCCATCAGGCCATCCTGCCTCAGTCACTTGGTGGCCAGAGCTGGGGACAGTCCCCAGGAAGCACTTGCTGGCTGCCCCCCTGGGAGTCTCCCTTCAGCACTGACCCGGCCTGGAGCCTGGACACTCCAGCCAGGGCCGGCCCAGGTCAAGGGCACAGGGAGGGGCTCTCCCAGGGAGCAAGCGGGAGGGGACGGTCCATCCTCTGCCAGCGCCACTGCAGACCCGCGTCTCCAGGAAGGAAGGTCTGCGGTCCCTCCGTCTGCAGGGACTCTGCACACTGGGCCGGGCTCTCCACTGGCTTCAGACGCCCCTGGGTCAGGAGGACCCGCTCCCTCACTGCGGACGCCCCTCTGGGCCGGAGCCTGAGCCCATCTGACAGCGCTGACCTCAGAGTGATTGCTTTTCCCTGTTTTGGCTGAAACTCGGCGGTGCTCCCTCTGGAGCCCTTAGGAGGGGGCGGGCTACGGGGCGGATGTGCTGCCCACGTGGAGCAGAGCCCGAGGGAAGATCTGAGGGGTCTGACTGGTGACCGGGCAGGAGGGGCACCTGGACACGCTCACGACCTTCAGACGTGACGGAGGAAGGGACCATTCTCGCTGGGCCCCAGCAGGGCGGCCCGTGTTGATTCTGACGTGCGGGAAAGTGGGCGGGAAATGCCAGCCTGGCCCCTTCCTGCTTAGCCGTCTTCATTTCTCTCCCCTCCACACCCGCCTGAGCCCACTCAGGGGAATGCACACATATTCTGTTTGTAATTAAAAAGTAATTTCATTATCTGCTGAAAATGAGGTTCCAGAATTCGTATTGAAATGAATTCTAGCTGTGTTCTCTGACATCTTTCCTCCCTGCTTGTTAGAAAACTGGGGGGATGGAGGGGGAAGAGCCCCCGGGGGAAGCGTGCGGGGTCCTCCGCTCCTTCCTGGCAGCTGCTGCAGCGCCCCAGAGCTGGGGGAGGGGGGAGATGCAGCCCAGGACAGCCCCAGACCTGGAGCACCCCGAGGGTCTGAGGGAGACAGCGGAGGAGCAGAGTCACAGCCAGTGTGCAGGGGCCGGAACCGGCTCTGTCCCTCAGCGGCTGTGTGGCTGTGGGGTAGTCACTGACCCCCTCTGAGCCTCACTTTCCTCACGTGGAAAATAAGGATGACGGTGGTCTCTCCCTCCTAGGGTTGTGGGAAGGAGCCAACAGCCTCCTTGAGGTCTTGACTCAAAAATCACTTCTGGGGCTTCCCTGGTGGCGCAGTGGTTGAGAGTCCGCCTGCCGATGCGGGGGACACGGGTTCGTGCCCCGGTCCGGGAAGATGCCACATGCCGCGGAGCGGCTGGGCCCGTGAGCCGTGGCCGCTAAGCCTGCGCGTCCGGAGCCTGTGCTCTGCAACGGGAGAGGCCACGGCAGTGGGAGGCCCGCGTACCACAAAAAAAGAGAAACAAACAAACAAATCCCTTCTGAGTGAGGCTGCCCCTGGCCACCCCATTTAAAGTCCCAAACCTGCCACTTGGTACTTCTTGCCCCCTCCCACCCTCAGTTCTCTCCACGGCCCTGACCCCCATTGGACACACCGTGTGTTGTATTTCTCTCTCTCTTGCTCTTTGCCTGGCTTCCGCCACCCATGTAAAGGGATTTTTGTCTATTTTGCTCATTGTTTTAGCTCTAGAACCAATAATAATTGCTGGGATGTAATAGGTGCTCAGTAAAGACTTGTTTGGGTGAAATAATGAATGAATGAATGAATGGATAGTGAATGAATGAATAAGATGTAGAGCCCTCAGAGAGGTGCCTGCACGTAATAGGCTCCATAGGAGTGTTACCCAAAGTGCCATCCATATCCTGGTCCCTCTGTATTCATTTTCCTCCCTTCATTTATTCCATTATTGTCTGCTGACCTCCTACTAAGTGCCAGGTGCTGCTTCTAAGCACTGTGTGAATACAGCAGTGGGGAAAAAAAGCCTTAAGTTCCTGCTCCGGCAGCATGAGATCCAGGCCCTGCGAGTTCCTGTCCCTGGACTCCAAGCATTTGTAAAGCACAGAGAGTAAATTGCTGCTCCTATTAATTACTTATAATAAAGATTGAAAAGTAAGAATGCCAACCTTTGGGGCCCAGATGGTGGCAGGGCAGAATCCCAGGTCTTGACTCCCCTGGGGTCCTCTTCCTGTGCCCACCTGCCTCCTGCAGAAGCCACCAGAATGCTCCCCTGGCCCTGAGAGGACGGTCTCCTGGAGCAGAGGGTCACAGAGGTCTAGCAGGAAGCCTGGGCAGTTCAAGGCTCCCATCGACCAGTGCTCTGATCAATACTCTGTCAGCTGAAGCTTCCCAGAACTGGGCACTTAGGGCAAGGGCTGTGACAGGCAGGGACACTGGGGACCTGGCTTCCTGGATGCCCTGGCAGGTGGGTGGACAGAGGTCTCTGAAAGTGCCTCTGATAAGGGCCTCATCATCTAGTTACAACTAGAGGGTCCCAGAATCTGCAGGCAAATGAGGGCAGGACCACAGGGCATAAGGCAGAGTAGGTACTTAACACGGTGGGCACCCGCTGGGCAGTGCCACTTATTTAGGACTGCTGTCCATCTTGATTTACCTGTTGTCTGAGTGTTGAACACCCTCTACCCCTCACACACCCGAGGGCTAGATTTGCCCCTGGGATGCCCAGCCGTGGCCCCTGCACATCGGGCATTCGGTAAATGTAATTGAGTTGGTGGTGAGACCTGTCACGGGGCACCACGGGCCCCAACACCTGCCGAAGGGGGGCCTTCTCCAGGGCCTCCAAGGATTTTCTGCCCGTCTTCTCTTTCTCACTCTGCCATCCCCCACCTCCCTCTCTGATCAGGCACAGTTGACACTTGAGCCCCCAAAGGTCAGGGATTGTGGAGTCTGGGCAGACACATGCCTGGGGCTGAGGAATTACCTGGCAGCTGTTGTGCCCCAGGCAGCTGCCGGGGGTGGGGTGGCACCACCTCTCAGTCTTGGGGTTGGGGGGATGTGGCCTGCAGACCCGTCACTGGGATGTGCCACGTGGAGACAGTGTGTGTGCACCCCAGGGTTGGGGCTGGGCTGGGTGCTGGGGATGCAAGGAAGAAAGGGACTCTGTCCCCACCCTAGTGACATTCCTGTCCCACAAGTATGAGCGTAAGTCAGGCTGTGGGTTGAACGCAGGTCCATACAGCTGAGTGAGCAGGAAATGCATCCTGTTCCCCTCCCTACCTCAATTTAATTTCTTATTCCAAGCCACCATTCCAGTGGAAGTGAGAGAATTTTATAGTTTTCTGTTTTACATTTAGATCCATGATCCATTCTGAGTCAATTTTTATACAGGATGTGAAGCTTAGATTGAGGTCCATTTTTTTCCCCCCATACGTATGACCAGTTGTTCCAACACTATTTGTGGAATGAACTGTCTGTTCTCCATTGACTTGTTTTTGTACTTTTTCAAATAACAATTGGTGATATTTATGTGGGACTGATCTGGACTCTCTATTCTCTTTCATGGATCTGTGTGTCCATTCCTTCATCAATACCACACTATAGCTTTATAGTTAGTCTTAAAATGGAGTAGTGAGTCTTCAAACCTTATTATTCCTTTTTTCAAAATTGTTTTAGCTTGTCTAGTTCCTTTGCATCTGCCTATACATTTCATGATTAGCTTATCTATATGTATAAAAACCCTGCTGCATTTTGATTGATATTGTGTTAAATGTGTAAATAAATTTGGGAGAATTGACATTTTACTATGTCACGTCTTCCCATCCATGAACGTGGTATATCTTTTCATTTATCTAGGTCTTCTTTAATTTCTTTCATCAGTGTTTTGTAGTTTAAAGCATAAAATTTTGTACATGTTTGTTAGATTTATACCTAAGTATTCCATTTGTGGAGAGTTTTGTAAATAGTATTTAAATTGTATCCTAATTGTACATTGCTATTGTATAGAAATATGATTGATATTTGTGTGCTGGCCTTGCTAACCTCACTATCAACTTGTAGGAGATTTTTGTGTGTGTGTATACATTTTTTGGTATTGTTTATATAAGCAATCATATGAATGCAAATAAGGACAGTTTTTTTGTTTGTTTGTTTGTTTGTTTTGCGGTACATGGGCCTCTCACTGTCGTGGCCTCTCCCGTTGCGGAGCATAGGCTCCGGACGCGCAGGCTCAGCGGCCAGGGCTCACGGGCCCAGCCGCTCCGCGGCACGTGGGATCCTCCCGGACCGGGGCACGAACCCCCGTCCCCTGCATCGGCAGGCGGACTCTCAACCACTGCGCCACCAGGGAAGCCCTAAGGACAGTTTTATTTCTTATTTTCGAATCTGTATGCCATTTATTCTTGCCTTCACATGCTGCTTTTTAAGATTGTGTTTTTGCCAATATTGAAAAAAAACGAGTTTATTTTGCATCAAAATCCCTGGCTTCATTCAAAACCAGAGGAGTAAGCAGCACAGGGGCTGGCTTCCCTTACACAACAACCTGGCAGAGTTGAGGAGCAGCCACTCATATACACGGGGCACATGCCCTCCTGCACCCCCTCACTGGCCCATTCACTAGCCCATCCCTTCAGGCATTTGTAAACTTTGCCCTGAGCGGTCAAGTATTGAAGGATGGCAAAGAGGGCCTGTTCCTCCCAATGCCAGAGCTGTGGGGTGACTTCCATGTGCCCCGGATACCATGGAGCTAGAGTGAAGGTCAGGTGAGGAGGGATAGGCAAAAGGAGTGTCTCCATGGCAACCACTTGAGCCAACACTCGGGACCCTGTCTGAAGGGTGGATGTGTCATCGAGCTCTGGTTCAGAGAGATGGTGCCTGAGGACCACGCTGGTCCCCTTATCATCTGCTACCAGGTAAATCCTCAGAAAAGGGGAAGGGTCAGCTGCAAATTGTCTGAGGTCAAGTCGCCACCATCCATGCAGAAATGGGACTCAGAAATAAAAATAGCCAACATGGCAGGCATTGTTCTAAGTGATTTTATGGGAACATGTTTTTAATCCTCTCAGCCACACTAAGAAAAAATATCATTGCCCCATTTTATAGGAGAGGAAACTGAGGCACGGAGCATTCAAGTAAAGGTGGCCAAGTTCACATAGCTGGGAGGAAATGGATGCAAACCAGAATCGGTGCCCTCAGAGGTAACAGGCTTCTCAACACTCGATGTCAGCTGCCTGCCCTTCCCCACCTGCTCTAGGGTCCTGGGGTCCTTGCCCTAGAAGCCTGACTCAGGGTCTGCTTCTGAGGTGACCAAACCAAGACCCAGTTGAGTGAGACTGTGGCTCAGATCCTTAGGGTGCGTTCACTTACGTGAATGTCTGTCGGGTATGGGAAGTCCAGTGGGCTGGACACAGGCCCTGGTTGTGCAGGACTGCCCTGCACACACTAAAGGCATTGCTGTCTGCCTCCCCATCCCCACCCATGCTTGTCAGTGGGGTCCCCTATTACTGAGATGATCAAAAATGTCTCTACAATTCTCCAACAGTCCTGGGGGTCAGGACCACCCAGCTGAGAATTCCTGCAACTGAGCCCTCCCAGCTGGGAATGTGGAATCCACAGTCAGCATCAGGCGTTCGTGAGTTCTGGTCTCCCCCCCACCCCCCGCCACTTGCAGCTGTCTCTTCCTGTCCCTTTCTGCACTTCAGGCAGGAGGGGAGACTCACTTCTACCTGCACACCTTTGCCTGCGCTATTCTGCTGGGGACCAGGACACACACTTATACCAGGCGGTTTTATACGCATCGGCCCCCTCCACCCTGTGGGGTCGATGTTTCCATCATCCCCGTTTCACAGAGCAGCACCGCGAGGCTCGGAGGGGGAGGTCACACAGCCATCCCGGGTCACACAGCCAGTGAGTGCCAGAGGGAGGCCATGCACTCAGGTGTGTTCGGAGCTAAATCCCGGCTCTGCTCACATCTCCGCCCAGCGTCTCCTCCAGGTGTGAGTGGGATGAAGATCCCGCAAGGCCAGGCTCGTCCCCATGGGGGGCTGTGGGCTCAGAGAAGGTTGCGGTGAGACTGTGAGGGCAGCGTTTGGGGGTTCCCCCCTCCCCATAAGCTCCACTGGAGAGACTCGAGACAAGGAAACTGGACCCGCGCGGAGGACGCGTCTCGCTCACACGTTGACAAAGTGACTCTGTTGCCCTGACGATAAGGTATCAGATGTGTCTTTTTACAGATGGGGAGACTGAGTCCTCAGAGGGGAGGCGACTCCTCCGGGTCACACGGCGGCAAGGGGTGGGGCTTGGGCTTTCAGGCGGACGGTGCCGCTCCAGTCCACGCTGCAGCGGGTCACCTTCCTGCAGGGCGGGGCGGCCCTCGGCGAGGCTGCCGGGCCCGGGGGCTGAGGGGTGGCCCTGCCAGTGCGGCCCGTAGGGAGGACCTAGTCCGGCCTGCCGCCCGTCCGCGGCTGGAGTCTTGCTCGGTGCAGGCCAGTTCTAGTGACTCTCAGGCAGGGGCGGGAGGCAAAGGTGGCTCTCGAGAGCCATCGCTCCTCCAGCAGGACGCCTGCTCGCGCCCCAGCGCGTTTCCTGCTGCTGGACGGCAGGGGAAACGTGAGGGCAGCGCTGCCCTGGCGCAGCCGTCGGGGGGCGCCTCACTCCCTCTGCTGCTGCTCCTTCTGAGGCCAGAGATGGGCTTTTGCGGGAGGCACAGGGCGAGAGGGGCCCTCCGTCGGGCTCCAGCTCTGACTCCACCGTCTCGTGACGCCTGAACCCCGCCCCCATCTGCTCAGGCGTCCAGGCTGCTTCTCTGCATGACTGAGCCGCCACTCAAGTTCAAGACGTGCCTGAGCCCACCCCTGGTCCTTGTGCCACCGGGAAGCCCTCAGTGTGGCCTTTCTGCTTTGACTCCAGGGCAGGCCCCCCTCCCAGCCCCCAGGTAGTCCGAGCCACCGTCACCTCTCCCTGGACCCTGTAGACGCCTCCCCACCGGCCTCAGTGGCCGTCTATAGTCCACTGTCCCCACAGCGGTGAGATGACACTTCAAACGTGCAAATCCGACCTTGTCATCTGTCCGCTCACTGCACCCTGTGGCTCCCCACCTAACTCAGAATAAGTGCCAGGGCCCTGGCCTTGGCTGCAGGCCTGTGCCACCCGTGTTCCCTCTGTCCTCCGCGTCCTCTCTCCCCGTCTCCCCCTGCTCTGTGACCCGCAAGGCTGGTTGAGGTGGCCCACACTACCGGGCTCTTGCTGTGGCTTTGTGTCTGGTCTGCTAGTGGGGAGCCCCGGCAGGAGGCCAGCAGGACGGGGAGGGTGGTGGTTTGCCTGCCTCCTTCCCTCCCGGGCCAGGCATAGCCTCCTCTCTATTCTTCCACTCCAGGAAGGTCTTGCCTGCCCCAGGGCCTTTGCACTTACTGCGCACTGTGTCTGGGATGCTTCTTCCCTGGCTCTTCCCATACTAGCTCCTTCCATCTTTTAGTAAATAGTTGGGCCACAGACTGAGCTGGGGAAGACTGAGGTGAGGAAGGGCAGGTTTGAAAGCGAGAGAAACAGGAGCTTCCCTTCATCTACATCAGTGGTCCCCAACCTTTTTGGCACCAGGGACCGGCTTTGTGGAAGACAATTTTTCCATGGACGGGGGCGGGGGGTGGTTCAGGCGGTAATGCGAGCGATGGGGAGTGATGCAGAGCAGCAGATGAAGCTTCATTTGCTCACCCACCGCTCACCTTCTGTGCGGCCTGGTTCCTAACAGGCTGCCGACTGGTACCGGTCCACGGGCCGGGGATCGACAACCCCTGAGCCACATGGACCTGGGGTCAGAACGGACCTTGGGGGAGATGTTGAGTTAGCATCTGGAGCTCAGAGCCTGGAGCCATGAAAAGGGTCTGAGCTGGAGGCAGATGTCTAGGGGTGTGTGTTTCCTTCAATGTCACCTCCTCAGGGACACCCTCCACAGCCCACCTGTCCTTAATGGATGCCTCTGTTTTCCCCATTGATCCCAAAGGGATCACACTGTTTATTGTCTTCATCACACTAATGTCATTATAATATTATCTTACTTGGTTATTGGTGTACTTGGATTTTGTCCATCTCTTCCATTGGACTATAATTCCATGAGGGCAGCAACCTTGACTGCCATGTTAACTTGCTGATTCACAAGTGTGCAGCACAGTCCCAGGCATACAGTGGGTGATCAGTAAATATTCGCTGAATACCTAAGTGAATTAGTGAATACACACGTGTGTGGGCACACACACTCATGCTTAACCCCTGTCCACACACACATGCACATCTCTAAGACATTCATGGCCCATACTTACTCATTTACTTGTATTTTCGTTCATTCATTCAGCAGTATATATGGAGTGGGTGCTTAGTAACTGATAGCAAGCCCTGTTACAAACACAGGAAGGGACACGTGCACACAATATACCGAGGGGCATAAACACTCATGCACAATATGGAAGATACTGTTAACTGTTTCTCCAGTGTTGTTTTCCCTTTCTTCCTTAGGGAAGAAAGAATTTAGCTGGCACATAGCTGCCCAAAATAATGACTACATTTCTCAGCTTCCATTGCAGTTAGATGTGGCTGTGTATTAGGTCATTGTCGATGGAGAACAGAAGTACCATGTGTAATGTTTGGAAAGTGTCTTAAAGGAAGAGGAACACGCGTTTTTGTAACTTCCTCCTCACTGCTGACGGGAATGTGAGTGTGATGGCTGAAGCTCAAGCAGCCATCTTGGATCATGAGGTGGAAGCTATGTGTTGTGGTTGACAGAATAATAATATAAAAGGAGCCTGAATCCTTGATCAGAGTGAAGCCATCCCATTAGCCCTGGCTGCTTACTTCTGGGCTTTGTTTACCAGAGAGGAAAATAATCTTGTGTTTTGCCTAAGACACTTTTAAAATAGACTTACTGTCGCTTGCAGTTGAATCTACTGCTGATTCACACACACACACACACACACTCACACACTCACACACACACACGCGCGCGCTTTTCCTCACTTGTGGAAACCATTGGGAGGATCCATTCTGTCCAATGATGTCACCCAGATCCCTTGGAGGGAGTTGCATACTGATCCCACTTTGTGGCCAGTGCCCACCAACATGCCCCACTGACAGATACGCACCCAGAACAAGGTATTCGTTTAGACTCTCCCTTCTCTGAGCAAAGAGCGTCATCATCCCCTTTTGGGTTTATGTTCTGCCCCTTCATTTCTTTACTCCAGGAGCATCTGGGGAAGATTTATGGAAGAAATAACAGAGTGAAACCTGAGTTCCTGAGAGCTCGGGGATGTCAACCAGAGCATCTTGGGAGGGAAGGAAACCTTTCCACGATGGCAGCTGTCACATGAGTAATGTCACATGGTTCCCTGGGGAAGCTCTGCCCCCAGCTCCTCCATCTCCTGAGGCCCCACTTGCCCTTCAAGGCCTGGCCCAGTGCTGCCTCTTCCCCCAAGTCTGCTCTGCAGCTCCTGGTTCACAGGAACGGGGGTCTTCTCTGAGCCCCGAGGCAGCCCTGCTGGCCCACTCACTGGGGCTTTATTTCCACTTAAATGTCCTCACTCCTCCCCATGCTCTGCCCTTGGACACTGCCTCCCTCCAGGGTCATCAGAACACTACTCACGCCCACCAAAGGCCCAAGGTTCTTCTTGGGGGTTGTTTCCTAACCAAGGGCTTAGCATCAAACAAGTCGCAGATAGGACCACGTTGTGTCACAATTTGCCTTAAAGGCAAAACTACAACTTTGAAGCTCTGTAAATATTGAAAAGTAATGAAATTATCTTTCAAGGTTTATAAAGATAGTCATAAATCAGGAGTTCATGTTGATTATATGTGGGTCCTCCAACGTAATAAAAATGTACACATCATACATTATAAATGTACCTCTCTAGGTCCATAAATTTGATGTAAAACTAACATATGAGCTATAACAGGCATTACACATTTCATTAACACTAGCTTTGCTTGTCTTCTTAGAAATTAGGATGTCTATTTTGGAATAACTGGGTGGTGCAAGACTGTGATAAAAAGCTGATATGGGAAGGTGTGTGAGTTTAGCAAGCAGGGAGGTATAAAATTCCTGTTGTTGACCTTGGAATGTTGTTGATTTGAAAAAATAGCCTGCAGCCCCTCCCACCCATTTTCTTCTTACTGGCAAACTCATGTGTGAGTCTCATGTGGGAGGTGAGCAACAAATATGGAGGACCTACTGTGTGCTGTGTTCTCACATTTAGTTATAACATTTGTCTGTGAAGCCATTTGTCCATGAAGAATCATGGAGATTGCCACTTGCTTTAGAGTGTTGTAGTCTCTGTAGTAGATAGAAGGTTTTTTGATTGAAAGGATATAAGCCAATTCAAACTGACTTATGCTAAAATGGGAAGTTACTGGCCCAGCCATGGGCAAGTCCAGGGGTTTCAGGAGGGGCTGGATCCAGGAGCTTGAATGTGACTATAAAGTATTTGTCTCCATCTCTCATCCTTCATTCCCTGGAAGGCTCTTCCCTCACAGTGATAGAGATGGTCCCCATTAACTGTAGCGTGCTAGCCCACCAGCTCAGCAACCCCAGTGGAAAGATACTTTCTCCTTTGTGAGAGTTCCAGCAATATCCCAGACTGACTCTCACTAGACTATAGTGAGAATCACTCACTCTGGCTAAAGGATTGTCTGCTCTGCTTGGCCGGGCTTAGGTCACATGCCCATCCTTACATAGGGTGCGGGAGTCATCTCCTCCAAAATACATGGACCAGCTGTGGGAGATGAGCTATCCATTTGGTTTCCTTGTTTTCCAGTAACAGAAACTGAATTCAGCTAACTGAGGCAAAAATGGGAATTTACTGGATGCAAAAAAGTTGTTCAGGTGATCAGAGATGGCTGAGAAATAGACTTAGAACAGGTGAAAATCAGGCGTGTTCCAGAGCCACCCTGCAGCAG
>NW_006770868.1:3328786-3334902 GCF_000442215.2 Lipotes vexillifer
AGCAGGAATTCCCTAAGTGGGTGACCTTGACACCAGTACACAATAGAATGAGCCCAGTGAGTATTTGTTGGTTGAATGAATGACTAATTAATTAAAAGGAGGGGGCTTAGAAACTGTTCGGATAAAACCACAGATATCCATTTCTTCCCAAATTCTTTCCCCATCACTTATTTTGGACTGTTTTGCAGGATCCAACCCTGGTAATGACCTCCAACTTCCTAATGCCCATTACTCTCCTGGCTTCCAAGATCCTGATGTCAGGATTTTCCTCCTTCCTCTCTCGCTTTCTCCCTCCTCCCGCCCCTAACGTCAGCGTGTCCCAGGATTCTGCCTCCCCATCTCCTCCCTCCACCTGCTCCCTTGGGCAGCTCCTCTTTGCTCACAGCTTCAAGTGTCACCTCATTTCTGGTCTCTCAAATTCTAATCCTAGGTTTCCACAAACTCAGATTCCGATTCCATTTATTAGGCACCTACTATATGCTGAATCCTTTGCTAAGCATGTAAGTGTCTCATTTAACCTCCATGACAACCCAGAGAAGAAAATTCTTGGGCCCATTTTACAGATGGGTGACAGGAGGCTCAGAGAGGTAAGGGGTCTTGCCCAAGGCTGCTCTGCCAGGTGGTCACAGATTCAGGATTCAAACCCCAAAGTCTATAACTTTAGCCCTGCATTAGTCCTTCCAACTAAGTCAACTGAGACTTAACTCTTCACTCAACTTCTTTAAGATGAACAAACCATTCCTTTAGGGTCAAAATTTGGTCACATTTCCTAATTGCCTCCCTTTGTCCACCGTGTCCAAGCAAACACTTAGTCCTACTCTGTTACTCTTCATGGGCCCTTTCTTCCTAAAATAAATAAATAAAAATCATGTTTTATGACTATGTTAGTATAAAGATGAATATATTCCAGGATGGATTATATTCATTTTTTTTTCATGGTTTTCAAAGAAATTAGAATATTTTTATGGGCTTTCAGGAGTATCATGAGCTCTAGGCACTGTTCCCACTCTGCCTTGTTCATCTCTCCACTGGCCTATGGCATAGCTGACTTTTCATCTGCAGCCCATCCCAAACACGCTGGCAGAGCAATCTTTCAGCAGTGGTCACCTGATGTAGGTGCCCATCAAGCATCCATCCCTCCTTTGTCTTCTGGAGACAGTGACCCGGGTTTCCTTTGGAGAATCTCCCCTCCACACTCTCAGGCTGATTCTACTCTGGCTCCAGGGGAGGGCATGTGACCAAGGTGGTCTAGCCAGTCAGAGTACTGCATTCCCGCAGCCTCAGTGATTAGCTCAGGAGGTGGAGCTCCTGGGACCAGTTGGAAAGAGGCACTCCATTCCCTTGAGGGTACTGAGAGGGTATGAGGCAGTCTGGGGGCTTCCTGTGGCGCTACTCAGAGTGGGCTTGTGGGGAATAAAGTTAATAGAAAGGAAGGTAGAGCCAAAAGGAGTGAGAGAGAGAGAGAGTGAAAAAGAGGGAGGGGGAGGAGGAGGAGGAGAAAAACAAGAAGGAAGAGGAAGAAGAGAGAGAAGAGGAGGAAGACCAGGTCTGATGGTATCATTGGAACCCCTGGATCCAGCCATGCCTGAAGCAGTACAATTCTTGGACTCTTCAGTTCCATAAGCCAAAAATCTACCCCTTTTGCTTTGGGTTTCTGTGACTTGTGACTGAATAATAACATATTTCCTAACAAATAGCTCCTCATACCCCAGCTGCCCCTTCATTTAGACTCTGCTCTGATTGCACACGTTGACAGGATCAAGCCCCAACTTTCCATCTTGGCACTCCAGCTCCTCACAGCCAGGCCCATCTTCCTTTACCTCTGACAGAGCTTAAAAAAATCAAACGAGAAAGAAACCACCCAGATGTCCTCCATAGGTGAATGTTTAAACAAATTCTAGCAGATCCATGTCATGGAACATGGAATACAACTGAACCGTAAAACAGAGTGAATTATTGATATGTGCCACTGCCCCGATGGATATCAAGGGCGTTATACTGAATGAAAAAGACAATTGTAAAAGGTTACAAACTGTGAGATTCCATTACATGGCACTCTCGAAATGACAAAACTATAGAGACAGAATAGATTAGTGGTTGCCAGATGATAGAGATAGGAATGGGGTTTTGAGTGGAGTGGGTGTGAATATAAAGAAGGGATTTCCTTTGTCATGAAGTGACCGTCCTATATCTTGATTGCTGTCGTGGTTACATGAACCTATATGTGCAATAAAATTGCATAGGACTATATGCACATGCATGTGCGCGCACACACACACACACACACACACACAAATGAGTGAACATAAATAATGATGAAACTGCATGAGGTTTGTAGTCTAGTTAACAGTTGTGTATCAAGGTCAATTTCCTGGCTCTGCTATAGAATTACAACTATATAAAATGTCGCCATGGGGGAAGATGGGGGAAGGGTACACAGGACTCAGTGTAATATTATTTGCAGCTTCCTGTGAATCTATGATTATTTTAAAATTAAAAATTAAAAAATTCCAACGAAATATGGCTACTTCCCATTCCTCAAGCATTCCCATCCCTTTCTGAGATCCTTGTCCCTATTCATGAGTTTATACCTCCTGGGAAACCCTTACTACCCTCCTTGTATGCTTTCCCAAAAAAGGCTGTTTAACTTTGTGGTTCAAAGTATGGGCATTGTTTTGGGTGACAACAGTCCTAGGTTTTCTGGGGCTCAAGGGGTTTCCAGGATGTGGGACTTTCAGTTTTCAAGATGGGACAGTTCTGGGCAAACTGGGACAAGTTGATCACCCTAGCTTTAGATAAGTCATGTGGACCTGGGTTTAAGTCTGAACTCTGCTGCTTAAGAGCTGTGTCACCTTGTGAAAAGTGCTAGACTTCTCTGTTCTTCTGTCCCCTTATTTGTAAAATGGAAGTAATAATGAGACTTGGCAGAATGGGGTCGTCCTGAGGAGTCAATGAAATCACACATGTGAACGCTGACACGGGACCCGGCATGTAGTATGTGCTCATTAAATCAGAAGACTTCGTTGCTATTTGGCTACCCAGCAGACCATCCCTCTGCCTCCCACGGAGCGCCCCCAGTGCCCCAGGCTCTGCTGAATTCTCCGGGTGCAGAGACCCCACACTGTACCTCCATCTCCATCAATAGTTAAAACAATGAACATACAAACTGGGACTTAATAAAACATATTGATTACACAAATTTATTTTATGTAATAAAACACATACACACAGCACTTTAAAATACAGCTCTTTCTGGCCCATAAATTTGACCTACAACTTGCACATGAGCTGGAGCAGACATCAAACGTTTCATTAACACTTGTTTGCCCTCTTAGAATTCAGGGGAAGGTGACACCTGTCACTTTCTGCTGGGCGATTCAGTTCCCTGTAGGCAGTCTGTTGCCCCTGTCTTTGATCTGCGTTTCTGGAATTTGGTGTTTATCCCAGGCTCCTCTCCAGTCAACCCAAGGGGCTTTCCATCTGCTCAGGACTCAGGGGATTCACCCTTCGATAAATTTTTTTGGAGCACTTGCTGGTTTTCTTATCCATCCCATTCCCCAGACCAGAATGTAGCTCCACCAGGCAGGGTTTTTATCTGTCTTGTTTATTGCTGTATCCCCAGGGCCTAGAATGTGGCTGGCGCACAAAAGATGTTCAACAGATTTTTGTGGACTGAATGAATGTGAAAAAAAGGAGTGACATTAGCCTCCAGGGGGTGGGGTGGGGGAGTCACATTTGAGCTGAGATATGCACAATAAGAAAGGGCCAACAGGAAAAATTGTGGGTAAACAGCAGGTGCAAAGGGCCTGGGGTAGGATTGAGCTTAGTGAGTTGAAAGAACAATAAAGAGGTCGGTGTGGCTGCAATGGACTGAGCCAGGGGAGACTGGAGGAAGATGAGTCTGAGAGATGGTCAGACCATGCAGGGCCTTGGAGGTCAGGATCTGGAGTTTAGATTTTATTCTAAGAGCAATGGGGAGCCATTGAAGGTTTCAGAGCAGAGGGTGACATGATTTAATTTAGATTTCTAAACCTCACCCTGACTGCAATATGTGTTGAATGACTGGGGGTTTGGGTTAAAGGGAGCTGGGTGGAAGCCAGGAAACCAGGGAGGAGGCTGTTATAATTATCCAGGAAGAAAAAAAATTATACAGGAAGGCCATGATGGATGATGGGGCTCAACCCAGGGAGGCAGTGGCCATGAAGAAACGTGGGTGGACAGAGGACATGCTTTGGAGATAGATTCAGCATTCCAGCTTGGCTGAGCTGAAATTTGGGAACAGTGAGGTGTGGCTTTGCCTGGAAATTCTCATGATTCCTGGAAATATTCACCTCGGGACCTCGTGGGATGGAAAGGGGATGAGATGTAATTTTAATAGCACCCTCAAATCCCCACTTCCTCCAAGAGGCTCCAGGGATCTTAATTCCTGGGCTTCCCTGCTGGGCTTCATGCTTCTAAGGTTGTTCTTTATTCCGAGTTTGCACAAAGCTCATGTTTATTTTTGCTAATTGATATAAATGACTTGTCTTCGCTGTGGTTCTTCAGTGCTGTGCACTTTCATATTAATTGGTTTGGAGGAGGAAAATTAAGTGCTTCAGTTTGCCATCTTTCCAGACGACAAAATGGGAAAAAAGAAAATGACTTCGCCAAAAGAGACGAGCTGTGAGTACCTGAAATTCCCTTTGGAGGAGGAAGCAGTGGCTGCCCTGGGGAAGGGTCTGGACTCCTGAACAGAGCAACCTGGGGGAAGAGGAGGGACGGTGGGGATGAGGACAATGTCTGCCAGCACCTCCAGCTGCCCTTCTTATATAGGAAGTGCTTAAAATAGACAAAGCGCTTCTCAAGGCCTGGGTCTCATTTAAGCACACACTTGCCCTGCAGGGTATCATTGCCCCACCTCCTGGGTCAGATAGAAAGGTTTCCAGCAGATGTCAGTGATATAAAATCCAGCGCCAACAGATGTGAACAAAAAGGGAATGGATGATTGGGCTCATAGGACTGAAGAGGCCCGAGGACAGTTCTGGCCTCAGGTAGCGCTGGATCCAAGGGCTCCAGTCAGTTTCGCCCTTCCTCTTCCCTCGCTGGCTGCAGAAGCCCCCACCAGGGCAGCAACCCCAGCAGGAAGAGGTTCTCTTCCTTCCACCCTCCTGGGTCCATTCCGAACAAGGGTCCTCCTGCCCCGTGTTGTCTGAGCCGACAGAAGGAGACAGAGTTCAGTTCAGAAGTAAAGGAAAGCTTTATTCTTTTTTTTTTTTTGCGGTACGCGGGCCTCTCACTGCTGCGGCCTCTCCCGTTGCGGAGCACAGCCTCCGGACGCGCAGGCTCAGAGGCCATGGCTCACGGGCCCAGCCGCTCCGCGGCACGTGGGATCTTCCCGGACCGGGGCACGAACCCGCGTCCCCTGCATCGGCAGGCGGACTCTCAACCACTGCGCCACCAGGGAAGCCCGACAGCTTTCTTCTTTGATCCAAGAATGGAGAGGTGCCAGCTCCCGCTCCAGAGCACACGCTCTCCCCCAACCTCCCATAGGCCGTGGGCGGGCCTGCCTTATAGGGTTTCCTCAGTGGGGCGGGGAGGGGCAGAGTTTTCCCAGGGCGGGCGCAGGCGCAGCTGTGTTGTTCACGCTCCAGATCTCAGGGCTCTGCAGAGCGTGTCTGCACACGGCCTGCCGCCGCCATCTTGAACTGCGTGTCACGGGCAGCGCTTCTGTGCACCGTCCAGGGCTGAGGTTCCTGCACAGCCGTTTCCCACCAGCAGCTCTGGTCTGAAGGGCCGGGCGCGAGCCTTCTGCATGCGGCACCCTGTAAACAAGCAAAACCAGACGAAGCACACAGGAAAAGAAAAAGGTTAGATTTTATTTTGTTGCTAGAGATTTTTATTTCCCAGTAATTTTTAATGGGCTCTGCCAGTAACAGTGGCACCTGCGGAGTTCTCAGGATTCATCTGATTGGAGCAACCAGGTCACATGCCCATCTCTGACCCAAACACTGGGGTCAAGGTGGTAAGATTACCTCATGGCCAGGGCTACCCCTTGAGCTGCCTTGGTGTCAGGAAGTGTGCCCTTTTCTCCTGGGAGGAGCAGCCCTGTGCCAGGACACCGGCTTGGTGGGGGGGGG
>NW_006770869.1:0-204 GCF_000442215.2 Lipotes vexillifer
GCTCCGCGGCATGTGGGATCTTCCCAGACCGGGGCTTCAACCCGTGTCCCTTGCACTGGCAGGTGGATTCTTAACGACTGCGCCACCAGAGAAGTCCCTGTTCACCTGTTTTGTTTAGTAGTTTCTAAATATAAATGATGCCATAAGGTATTTCTCTTTCTCTGTCTGCCATATCTCACTTAGCACGATAGGTCCATTCACATT
>NW_006770870.1:0-794 GCF_000442215.2 Lipotes vexillifer
TAGGAGGATTTATTCATTAATTTACTCAAATGTTCTGAGGTATATTTTGAAGGACTTAAATTACGGTCTGGTTTGTAGGATCCAACAGTAAGGGTGCAGGTTTATCTCCTACAAGCTCTGTGACCTTGCCCAAGTGACTTAGCATCTCTGAGCCTCACTTTCCCAATCTGTAAAATGGAACCAAAAGTAGAACCCAAGTTGTAAAGCTGAAGGAAAAAAAGTAATATGGTAATGTATTTTGGCACAAAAGAGCAGTTACGCTGATGGTCATTATTTATGAATATTGTTGCTAAGATTATTGCCAACCTGTTGTGTGTTAGGTGCTGTTCAAGGACTAGAATTTTAAGACCGTTCTTCACCTTTATCCCAGTTTTACCTGCAAAGTTCTGCCATGCACTGGAAAAACATACTGGTATTTCTAGGGAAGGGGACCACTCAGGTGACATTTTTGTTTCACCAGGTATCTAAAGTATACAAAAGTTATAGTGTATCTTTTAAGTCCTTTGGACGTCTAGTTACCTTTCACTAGAATGATTCTAGTAGATCCTGATAGATACCTGACACAAGGTCAGGTCAGTGACGTTGGTACATTTTCTGGCTTAAGAGCATAGGGCAGAAACACAGGAAGAGAGGTCTTCCTTTTCCACTCCTGTTACTAAGAACCCTCTTGAATAATGACAATCTGAAACAGATTGCTACATTGTTGCATGTTGTAGAATCAAAGCAGTGTACAAAGCAAAGAGCACTGGCCTCCATTATACTTGCATTTCACTTGAGATTCACTTTTCTAGACC
>NW_006770871.1:0-200 GCF_000442215.2 Lipotes vexillifer
TACGCTAACACTAACGAGGGCCCTAACACATTCGCTAAACCTCAACCGTTGTTGTACACTGACATGTACCCTAAACTGTCCCCATTCTCTAACCATAATCCTAACCATAACCCTAACCGTAACCCTAACCCTAACCGTAACACTAACACTAACACTTACCTGAAGCCTTACCCTAACCCGTGAGCCAAGCCTAACCTGTA
>NW_006770872.1:0-309 GCF_000442215.2 Lipotes vexillifer
CCTCCGGATCTACGGAATAGAGACGATGAAGCTGCTCAGCCGCCGCCGTCCACACATCGCTATGAAAGTCCCGCTTGATCTCGATAAGACTCTTGATTTTGTTGCCAAAAACAACGATGTCAACGCGTTTGCCTGCGCTCATGCGCCCCTCTGGCTCCGCACGAAGGCCGTGCGCAGCTAGCAACGGCCTCAGCATACCCAGCAGACGATCCCGAGCAACCTCCTCCACTTTCGGCTCAACGATCTCACCATAGGACCCAGTGTTCCAAAACTGCTTGAACGGATCATCGTTTCGAGTAGAAATTGACT
>NW_006770874.1:0-7183 GCF_000442215.2 Lipotes vexillifer
ACCCTTTTTTTTTTTTTTTTTTTTTTTTTTTTTTTTGCGGTACGCGGGCCTCACTGCTGTGACTTCTCCTGTGGCGGAGTACAGGCTCCAGACACACAGGCTCAGAGGCCATGGTTCATGGGCCCAGCCACTCCATGGCATGTGGGATCTTCCCGGACCGGGGCACGAACCCGTGTCCCCAGCATCGGCAGGTGGACTCCCAACCACTGCGCCACCAGGGAAGCCCTATCTTTTAATTTGTTTAAATTTATACATGTGAAAAAATAATTGTATATGTGAGAGCATAAATTTCCAGATTTCCTACTACCGTCCACAGTCTTTTACCCTCTTTATATAGTTTTAATTATTCTTGCAATAGGTTCACTAAAATCAGGGACTTGAAGTGAGAAAATGTAACATTAAAATTTGCAGATATTAGGGACTCACTCAAAAATTACTTCATAAAGAGAGATGGAAGGAAGGATAGTCAGGATTTATGCAGGCAGAGTCAGCAGGATTTAGAAGGGAAAGTCATTCTAGATGAAGGAAATGGCATGAAAATGTGGAGTCAGTAAAGTACTGAAGTGTGTACAGAGTGGCCAGAGCACCAATTGACTGAAGATGGAGGGCCCCTGCTGAGGAATATATCAGTTTGGACCATTTTGGCTACAAGTAACAATAACCCTGCCAAGCCAGCTTAATCGAAGAAGGAAATATATTACTGCATTATAAGGATGCCCTGCAGAATTAAAGAGGAGGGATGCAGTAGCATTTTAGGGACACATGAAAGCAGAGACTAAAGTGTAACAGGGAACCCAGTCCTAGCTCTTATTTCTCCATCTGTCATCTTTTTTCTTTCACTTCTGCTTTCTTTTTCTCTCTTACTGTAAAGCAGCTTTTTCAGCTTTTCAGTTCACATAGAAGGAGATGGTCACAGCCAACACCTCAGAGGGAGACTACTCTTGGCTGTCGGGTCTAATTCTGGATTCCAGGGAAGGAATAGCAGGGACTGGATTGTCCTGCAGCCATCTGTGAACTGACTGGGGGTGAAGCAGTCCCAGAGAAAAAGGGGGAGAGGTTGGGCCTCAAAAACCAAATTAATACAAGGAGGAGTTGAAAATGGGGCCCCCAGAGTAGGTCTCTCTCCCCCAACACCTGGTCAGCCAGCCAGACCTATCGATTCATCGTTTGTTACGTCTCTTGTAGCCATACCTTTCCTGCTCATTTCTCTGCCACCGTTCCAGTCCTGGCTCTCCTCTATACTATTGTAAAATAAGTTCCAGTGAAACCTTCTGCCTCCAGATGTCCCCTTGTCCCACACGCCCTATACAGCTCACCTTCCTAAGCTTCCAAGCTGAAATGCCATGTTGCATATGTCACTTTTCAACCAAATATATTGTCAGTGACTCCCATTGTCCGAGAATGAAGTCCAGACTCTAGGAGCTCTCTCTCAGGGCTCTCCACGGTCTGCCCTTGGCTGTGTTTTCTCCCATATCTTCTGTGCTCTGGTTTTACCCAGCCCTGAGGGCTGTTGCTTGGCCCCAACCACAGCATATGCTTATTCCAGGATGTCTGTGAGCCTCTGTTTCCTCCTCCGGTTGTATCTCTCTCCTGCTCTGCTCATTTAGACTTTACCATTGAAGACCCTTCCAATGCCCTCAGTAAAGCCAGGGGATGAATTCCTCCTTGCAAGTCCTGCAGCACACTTTACCTGAACTGCAGATCAGCATTTCACCTTTTCCTGCTCTACAGAGCAGAAACCATAGCTTATAATGATATATCCCTGGAGCCTGTCTAGCACAGAGCCTTACATAGGCGGCAATAGGCCCAGAGTAATAACTGCTCGATGAGGATAAAGAAGTGGCATTTCAGCACTGAGTCTCATGCAAACTCTGTCCCCTTCTGGGAGCATCACTGTTGAAGTGCAAGGAACTAGTGCATGTGGTGAGAGAGTGAATTTAAGGAAACAGCCCCAGAAACCATATATAGTCAAGCTTTTTAAAAATATCTAATACAAATGTCCTAACAAGTCCATAACCAACTAAACCCTGATCTAATCCACTTTATATTCACATATTTTAGACAAAAGAGCAATAGAAAAGTAGCAAAATTGGTGGAAATGGAGGCAGTAGTTTTACTGAAAGGTTTTCCCTCATTAGAATTAAGTGATTTAAAAGCAATAGACCCTAGGCTTTTCTAATGGTAGGAAAATTCAACTTATATGATTGAAAGAGATTTTAATATTTGGTTAAAAAAAAAAAAAAGAAAAGAAACCATTAGAATATGATACTACTGCTGTGAAGATTTTATTTTAACAAAATTAGTAGGCCAATTCTGAATACTTGTAGAGAAAGTGCAATTATTTATTTTTTGAATATTTTAAATAGAATTTTTGTTTATTGTGAAAACTATTTGTTGTATCACATATTTCTGTAGTTTTAGGAAATTCACTAGAACTAAGGCATAAACAGTTGCCAGTAAAGTATAACATGACTCATATAAGTCACACATTATTACAGAACATAAGAGGTAAATTGCAAAGAACAATTCCCTCTGAGGAAATCTTATCTCAAATTCATTTAGTATTTATAATTACATCACTTAACTTTTATATACTCCTTTAATTCCTTACATAAGTATTTAATTTGCAGTTCTATCCCACCTACTCATCTTTTCTGGTAGATTGAAGAAAAGATATACCTAAGACATATAAGAATTAAAAATACAACATGTTATAGAGTAAGCAAAGAACAAAAATGTGTCTTGGGAGTTCACCAAAAAAAAAGAGAGAGAGAGCAGTGTAGACGTGTAGCCAACATAGTAAGGGAAAACTTCAGAGAAGAGATTAGATTAGAAGGACAGGCAGCTAGAATTTGAAAAGGCAGAGCAATGAACAAGAAAAATTTTCTAGCTGGGAGTAGTATCATAATCATCAAGGTAAGAATCAGTTTTGTTCCATTAAGTTCAGAAAATGTAGACAGATTCATTTCTAGTGTGCACTGCACCCGGTGCTGGAGACGGGGGACAGGGGGAAGGGAGATCAAAGATCAGTGACACACCGCACAGGAGTTTGTAGCTGCAGAGAGGAATTCACAGTTTAATAGAATAAATAGGAGTAGAAAAGTAGAGACATTTGAGAAAGACTATCTTTATTTAGATGAATGGTTCAGGTAGAAAGTAAAAATTCCTACCTCGCACTTTTAAATTCAACTAACCCACGCTGCCAGCATCTATTTGCTGATATGAAGGCTTTAGAAGAAGGAAGTCTCTCTTCATAAGCTAAAGAACATTCTGGGTTTTTTACTAGACAAAAAGAGAGAGAGTGAGAGAGGGAAGAGAGAGGAGGAGATGGAGTAGGAGAGGTGAGAAGCCAGAAAGATGGATACAGGCAGGAACGAGTGCAGGAGCCAGGGTGTGTGGGGGAGGTGGCAGGATTAGGCAGTGGTGATGACCACGGAGGCTGATGAAGTTATATCTAGGGACAAGTTTCTCATAAATGCTTTACATAACTGGACTCTGGCAGATTGGTGTAAGGAGATTAAAAAACTCTTCAGTTTCACGACTGGACCAGTGTAGCCTAGCATCAAGATAGCATCTGCTGAACAAAGTGCCCAGGAGGTGGATACAGTTGTGAGCTAAATTGCTAGAGTTTATAGGTAACTATGGGAAGGTTTTGCACATATATATGTATCCTTGAACCTTTCTTTTCTTTAACAGCCTCTCCCCTAGAAAGCTTCTCGCATCATCTTGTGTGTGTATCTTGGATTTATGTATATAAATAGATACATAATTTAGATAAAATACACATCATATATGTAATAGCTTTATGTGCTTCAAGGTGATGAGAGAAATCTTTTAGAAGAGAGGCTTTTAAAGAGAAGAAAAAAGATTCAAGGATCATATTTTGGTGAATATATGTGTGAAAACACTGTTGATACATCTTTTCAATACTTCTCTTTCTTGTAATTTATCTATATACCTGCCTATTATCTTTGTACCTACATACCTACCTTCCCCCTGTAACATGTGAGCTCAAGGAGAGGAAATGTATGTTTTCATTCCCACATGAGATTTTTCAAGAAGTAAAATGTTTACCAACAGCAAGAGAATGAACCATCAATACTATTAGATTAGGTCATATCCACTGAAGTATGATCCCACAGTAATTAAATATCCAAATAAAAATTTGAATAAAATGCTCAGTTAAGTGTTAAAAAGGACTCTTTGGACTAGTTGGAAAGCACGTAGAGAGAAGTGATATTTCCTGAAAAGTCCTGAAAATATTTCAGTGCATTAATTCTTAATGCACTGAAAAAATAATTATGAAAATTACATTCAACAAACATCTCACTGTGTAACATCTAAAAATCTAATTTTTTTTTTCTGTTTTGTGCATCATTCTTAGAAGCAGATTGACTAGTTAAAAAAAAATAGACATTATGCCTCTTGGTAGACTTTAAAACTCTGTTGACCTGACTTTAGTAGGACACTTCTTTTGAGGTCATAATTTTTGAAAGTGGAATCAGTTCCTTTAGAACATAGGGCAGAGTAACAAGTGTGAAACTATTTTAATTAAAGAGCCATAGTGTTTTGACAAGTGGTCATATATTTTTAGGATAAGTTATTTCAACTGTTTCTCTTACAGGTTACTTAGAAAGGGTTGTTTAAATGTCTGTCCACCAGTTTTAACATATTCTTCAGCTTTGGGAATACTTTATATAGCTTTCTTCAAAGTATTTAAAGTTCCTATTCACATTTATTTTTCATCTTTATTTTTCTTATGCAAGGTCTACACTCCTATTTGAAAATGCAGTAATGGTAATTTCTGTTATGGGTCCCACATGATGACATGGAATAAGGGTTAATCCTTTAAATAGTTCCTAGATTAACCATAAACACCTGTTCTCTTCATGATATGTGTCTAAGAGGTTGAATCGCAACTTTATTTACTGTCACCGTTTCGTGCTTCTGACATCATTGTTGGTCCAGTGGGTAGACAGACTGTTATATATTTTTATATATACACATATAAATCAATATATTTATTAGTGGTCCCAGAAACTGGTCTCCACATAGCAGACAGACTTACCATGGTAAGTCATGTTCACGCAGCCTGACGGAGGCCAGCCAAGTGCGCAGGAGATGCCAGAGAACAGACCTTGGCAGGTGACCCAAGGTATCAGGAACATTTGGCAGAAGGTAATAAGTGAGCTGGAAGCATTGGGGTTATCAGGCAAAATAAAATTTAGCATCCAATCATGGGTACTGGTGTGACAAATACACTCACTCGAAAATGAAACTAATAGTCTGCTTAGCATATGAAATAGATCACAATTTTGAAACAGGCAGTAAGTTCTATGAGGGATTATTGTGAGCAGCAAAGATCATGCAAGTCTTTATGGATAATGTGGGGAGAATGTAGCTCGAAGGAATTATAAGATTTGGTTAAGCGAGCAGAAAATAGAGATATTCAAATTTTAGCCCCATTTAAATGCTTCAAACCCTGAGGTATTTTTTTTAAAAAGAGCTAGAATGTGTTTAAAAAACTGGGAAGATATAAATTCTATACTATTGCACATGAGCAGTAATATTTTCAAAGCCATGCTGAGACAGCAATATAGATCTCCCATAAATTAGTATTTTTCCAGTGGATGCATTGTTTCCAGGTGCTGTGGAATGATCAGTGCTTGATCATCATCCTGAAAGAGTTTTCCAGCCCTGGCCTCCACCCCATCTTTGTGTGTGTGTATCACGGTTCTCCCTGGATGTTTTGTGTAGTGTTGCCACTTATTGCATCAACTGTACATGACAAAAAAAGTGCAATATTGAAGATTGACATGGTCGGTCATTTCATCAGGCCCTCAGCTTCACTGGGGCAGGTTTCAAACAGAGTATTAGACTTCAGGTCAGAGCTTTATAGGTTTGTTGGAGGAGGTAATGAAGAGGATGTGACCCCACCAGTTGACCCACAAGCAGGACCTGATACTTGAATACTTCTCCCTGCTCCCCTGTGTTTGGTATACCTGCTGTCCACACTCTTCCCATAGTGGGAGCTGTTTTCAAGGGTGCAGCCTTGAGAGATCAAAATCTAGTGGAGACCATCTGACAGGTAGTTTCTAAGTCAAAGGTCCATTAACTCTGGATTTGAACATGCAAGAAATACTGTGCAGCAAGTGGCTCAAACTCCAGTCTATTCTAGTTAGACTAGAGATTGGGTCTAATACTAGGAGACCATAGTGAGAACCTTTCATAGTGGAAATGAAGAACAAGCTTTGAAGAGGGGCAGAGTGTGCAATGGAAACATAACTGGACTAAAAAGAAAACAGGGATGGAGGGAGACAAGGAAGCAGGGAGGCAGAAAGAAATGTAAAAGGCTAGCATTCACTGAGCACTTACTATGACCTGGATGCCTAGACACACTATATCTTTTTTAATCTTCTCAAACACCCCTACAGGATTCATATTGTTATTATCTATAATTTTACAAATGAAGATGGGAATTGCCCAAGGTACACAGATAGAGTCTGGCTTCAGCAGAATGGGGATTAAAAAACAGAACTGTATGACTCCAAAGCCCATACATTTTTCAGACCTTGTAATATTGTGCATATCAAATTAAGTAATATACACAAGTAATGTCCAAAGCAAAGCACTTGACATGTGGCAGGAAGCTTGGTGAATGAAGGGAACACTCCTGCAATAGACTAGAGCCAGGACTCTATTTCTTTTCTCTTTTTAAAAAAAAAAATTTTATTGGAGTGTAATTGCTTTACAATGTTGTGTTTGTTTTTACTGTACAGCAAAGTAAATCAGCTATATGTATACAGATATCCCCTCTTTTTTGGATTTCCTTCCCATTTAGGTCACCACAGAGGACTGAGCAGAGTTCCCTGTGCTATACAGTAGGTTCTCATTAGTCATCTATTTTATATATAGTATCAATAGTTCCCAATTCATCCCACCCGCCCCTTCCCCCTTGGTATCCATACGTTTTTCTCTACACTTGTGTCTATTTCTGCTTTGTAAATAAGATCATCTATACCAATTTTTTCAGATTTCACATATATGCGTTAATATAAGATATTTGTTTTTCTCTTTCTGTCTTACTTCACTCTGTCTGATAGTCTCTAGGTCCATCCATGTCTCTACAAATGACCCAATTTTGTTCCTTTCTATGGCTGAGTAATATTCCATTGTATATATG
>NW_006770875.1:0-598 GCF_000442215.2 Lipotes vexillifer
TGGTGGTTGAGTATATGCTTAATATATGCATGTCCTATCATCCATGTGTGTATATCTATCTATATATCTATCTATCTATCTCTATCAATCTATCTATCCATCTATCTACCATCTATCTATCCATCTATCTTTATCTATCTGTCTGTTTATCTATCTATCTATCTATCTATCTATCTATAGGTACCATCTACCTGTAAAACCTCAAGTTCACACTGGTACCTCCAATTGCAGTTCAACACCATAGGGTTTTTCTAGCTTCCAACATTCCATATTTTTCTGTGGAAGCTTCTCCAACAGTAAGGGAGATGGCTTCCATTATCTTCAATACATTTACTTATTTGCTAAATCCTTCTTTAGGTCACCATTCTCCTAGCTACGTGGCTAACTCAGTCCTCGTCCGGTTGACCCTGACTTGTGGGCTGACCTCTTGAACCCAGTTCTACCAAACATGCTGGTTGAGTCCACAGTCTTGGCCCCAGCCCTGGTCCCAAAGAACATCCTGGGTGAGTCCCTGATCTTGACCCCAGCCCCAGCCTTGGTAAACACACCAAACAAATGCCCAGCTAAATCCCTGGCCCTGAGCCTGTTGAAATCCAGG
>NW_006770877.1:0-2112 GCF_000442215.2 Lipotes vexillifer
CGGGGGAGCCACAACTACTGAGCCCGTGTGCCACAACTACTGAGCCCGAGTGCCACAAGTACTGAAGCCCGTGCTCCGCAACAAGAGAAGCCACGACAGTGAGAAGCCTGTGCCCCGCAACGAGAAGAGCAGCCCCCACTCACTGCAACTAGAGAAAGCCCCCGCACAGCAACCAAGACCCAACACAGCCAAAAAATTTAAAATTAATTACTTCAAAAAAAATACACTTAAGTAGACGAGAAAAGAAGTACTGATATTTTTCGAGAGTGCCTGCTATGGGCCAGGCACTTGACACGAGGTACCTTTTTCATTCCCGCAACCCCAAGAGGTAGTTATTACTATCGTCCCAAAACACACGTGCTGATACTGAGCTCAAAGAACGCACTCCTGGCAAGTAGCTTCACTACCCATTCTGCCTTTCTTCAAAGCTTCCTTTATACCTACTGCCTTAGGCAGAGAGCACACAGTTAATAAAATGAGCTGCTTCTAACCAGGCGGTATTATAGAACAGTTAAGAGCAAGTCCTATGAAGCCATCCTGTCTGGGTTTGGATCTTGACTCCACCTCTTATTAGCTGTGTGACCTTGGGAAAACTGCTTAACCTTGCTGTGCCTTAGTTTCCTTAACCGTAGGTCGAGAGTGATACTACAGTAATACCACTATAAGGTGGCTGTATTAAACGAGTTACATACATAAAGTACTTGGAATTGTGCCTGCTGCACAGTTCAGGGCTCTACCAGGGAAGTGTAAAATCAGGGGATTTAGAAGAATCAGGGATTTTTAGGTGAGAGAAACAAGAAATCTGTGAAGCAACACCTAAGTCAAAGGCAGAGCAATACTACATTTTTGTTGAGTAAGACTGCCTTGAGAATCTAAGCACCACTGGTATCAATTTGCTAAAACCATGAGAGAACACCTCTAAAGTGGGATAATGGCCCACTCCTGGGCCCAGGAAAGAGGTGCTTTTAGCGTCTACAAATCTGGCAGTTTGAGAAGAAATGTTTGAAACATCACTTCCCACTTCCCGATAATGACTCCACTATGATGTCACTCAAAGAGGCCACGTGGCTTTTGTTTGAACCACAAGAAGTATGGCAGCTCTTTCAGTCCAGCTCAATGGAAAGCAAAGTTGGCTTCACTATAGCCAATGTGATTACCCTTTAGACGGAGCACACACGTGGGAGACGTGAGTTCACAACAAGACGAACTTACTTTCCACTACTCTAGGCAAGATCCTGAAAGCTGAAGACAATTCTGAATTTCCCACAGCTGAAATCACGCTGTAGGAGAAACTCAAAATCCTGAAGTTGTCACAGACCACACAGGTCAACGGATAAACTCAGGAAAGCACCAAGAGAACTCTGAGCTCTAGAGGGTTTTTTTCTTCTTCAGCATTTACTTTCCCCTTGGCTGGTTTGCAAGACTCATTTTTTACTTTTGTGAACCAAGTCTCTCTCATCCCCAGCCCCTACGTGGCTCCTGTGGGGTGAACTTCTGCTCCGAAGGTGGGCACGTGACTTAAGCCTGGCTGCCTCACTGCGGCTGCTTCAAAACTAGAACACATGACTCAGTGTGGGCCAATGACAGTCTGCTGAGGACATTTTCCTGGCACTACTGGAAAAGAGATACACTCTGGGATGGATAAACCTGTGGCAGGTAAATCTGTCTTCTTCAGTTCCACTCGACAAGAGCCTGAGAATGAAGGCAACAAAGAAGAAAACAGAGCTAAGGGGCAATGAACTGATACCCCAATAACCTTGTTCAAGCATCAGGGTCCAGTCATGCTTGTAGACAGCGGTACCACCAGACCTCCTCG
The DNA here is from genome assembly GCF_000442215.2 of Lipotes vexillifer. Taxonomy (NCBI): domain Eukaryota; kingdom Metazoa; phylum Chordata; class Mammalia; order Artiodactyla; family Lipotidae; genus Lipotes; species Lipotes vexillifer. Next base: position 1,817 of record NW_006770877.1, read on the forward strand.
GTATAGGAGCCAATTACCATCCTCTGCTTTTTCTGGCTTAAGCCAATTAAAGTTGGCTTTCTATAGCTTGCAAACAGAAGTCTTCTGGCCAAATACATGTAAATAAATAAGTACTACGAAATAAACAAGCAACAGTTGCGGGATCATAGTGAGCATTCCAATTCCACTGAGGAAAAATGCCATGTCACGTGTAAAACCACAATAAATAATAGAGACATGAATAAAAGTGAAAACTAGGGGCTTCCCTGGTGGCGCAGCGGTTGAGAGTCCGCCTGCCGATGCAGGGGACGCGGGTT
>NW_006770879.1:0-283 GCF_000442215.2 Lipotes vexillifer
CGCAGCAGTGAAAATCAGCCAAATCCCATTTTAAAAATAAATTTCAAAACCAAAACACAATGATAGTGAAATAGAGGGACATTCTTACTTAATTCATTCACGGCTCGAGATGAAACCTGGATTTACCACATATATACCCACAGCTCTGTGAGACATAAGGCTGGACACTAGGGGCTGAAAGGATTGGTGAGGTTTGGTAAGCAAAGGCAAAGCCTTTGAAGTCATACTGCATGGTATCCATTCCATGGGCCCCAACTACCCAGGTTTAATGTATTCTTCCTTC
>NW_006770879.1:597-1109 GCF_000442215.2 Lipotes vexillifer
TCTGAAGCAATCCTGCGGGATGGCGGCCAGCTCACAAGAAAGCGAGGGGAGGAAAGGAGCTCAGGGCCACTGTATTTCACAAACCTGCAGAGTTATAGATGACAGCTTTCGTCCAAAAATATACTGAAGTTAGTCTGCGAAAAGAACTTGAAAGTGAGGCAGAATTGCAGGAAACCGATTTCAGGAGGTGGTTAGGAATTGCATCTAAAGCCTATGAAAATAGGCAGAATGCCGACCAGGATGCCCTTGGCCAAAAAGGGCGTATGCGTTTTTTCCTGAATATATTCAGGAAAAAACGCATACGCCCTTTTTGGCCAACCAAGCAAGCTTGCAACGGAAATCTACGCTACAATGAACTCTCACTTCCCCCCGGTCAAAAAGGCCATCTGAAAAAAGTGTAAAATCCAGAAAGGCAGGACAGGCCAGGGAGAACAGGGAGCGTTGTTATGCTGATGGGCGGGATGTAAATTGCCAACAGCCACCCTGGAGAAACGTATGGTATTTCCTGAAAC
>NW_006770879.1:1122-1450 GCF_000442215.2 Lipotes vexillifer
ATAGCCTCGGGCACTAGGCTTAGGGAAACAGAAATCAAAAAGACAGAGCCACCCCAAAGTTTGGGGCTGCCCTCTTTACAGGAACCTCGTCCACTGTACAAGTTAAATACCCACGAAAGGAAAAAATGGATCGTCAAGTTGCGGCACTTACGTGCCATGGAATATCAGTCAGCAATGAAATCAAGGTCATCTGGCCCGTAGCATCTTAGTGATTGGATTCAGGTATGATGATTCCAAGAGAAATAAGTCACACAGAAAAAGAAATGTCATACGGTATCACTAATACATGGATTGTAAACTTTTCTACACATGGAAGGAATTACAAAAC
>NW_006770880.1:0-322 GCF_000442215.2 Lipotes vexillifer
GGGATCTGGTTAGCCTCTGAGTTTGACTTGTTGGGGGAGGTGAGCAAGTTTGGGGCTAGATGGGAAGTGTTCTTGTCAAGGGCTAAGAGCTGAGGGGGGTGGTTCTGCCTCTCCCACAAGGAGCGCTTAACCTTTCCCCAGCTGAACAGGTATTTGAAGAGGCACCATACTGAGAGCCTGAGAATGCCATACAAGCCTGCCCTTTAGTTTCCAGCAGTAGGTATGGCCTGAGCTGCTGCTATGATTCCTACCTTCCATGTAACTATTTCTAGAAATGTTTAACTTTCTTAAATTTAACTCATTTTTTACTTTCAATATTTAT
>NW_006770881.1:0-415 GCF_000442215.2 Lipotes vexillifer
AGGAGAAAAACCATATGATCATCTCAATAGATGCAGAAAAAGCTTTTGACAAAATTCAAAACCAATTTATGATAAAAACTCTGGAGAAAGTAGGCATAGAGGGAACTTACCTCAACATAATAAAGGCCATATGTGACAAATGCACAGCCAATATTGTTCTCAATGGTGAAAAACTGAAACCACTTTCTCTAAGCTCAGGAACAAGACAAGGTTGCCCACTCTCACCACTATTATTCAATATAGTTCTGGAAGTTTTAGCCACAGCAATCAGAGGAGAAAAAAAATAAAAGGAATCCAAATCGGAAAAGAAGAAGTAAAGCTGTCGCTGTTTGCAGGTGACATGATAGTATATATAGACAATCCTAAAGATGCTACCAGAAAACTACTAGAGCTAATCAATGAATTTGGCAAAGTA
>NW_006770882.1:0-233 GCF_000442215.2 Lipotes vexillifer
TTCCCTAACATGGGAAAGGAAATAGCCACTCAAGTCCAGGAAGTGCAGAGAGTCCCATACAGGGTAAACCCAAGGAGAAACACACCTAGACACATAATTGGCAAAAAATACAACAAAGAAAAATTATTGAAAGCAGCAAGGGAAAAAAGACAAATAACATACAAGGGAATTCCCATAAGGTTAACAGCTGATTTTTCAGCAGAAACTCTACAAGCCAGAAGGGAGTGGCATGA
>NW_006770883.1:0-484 GCF_000442215.2 Lipotes vexillifer
AAAAAAAAAAAAAAAAAAAAAAAAAAAGAATGACCTAATATCTGATTAAATATATGTTTTGTGAAAGGTGGAGAAAATATATTCAAAACTCTAACTCTGCTTATGTGAGAGTATAGAGGAATGCTGTTTATTTTTGCTTTATTCGTAGACCTCTAGTTTAGTGAGTATGTGTTACTTTTCTGATTTAGAAAAAAAGAAAGAAAAATGGCATTTACTTAAAATCTTGGTAGTTCTTTAAAACTTAATTTTTTTTGATATTCATCCATTTGTTTTATTTTTTAGATTCCACATATAAGTGATAGCAACAGTATTTGATTTCTCTGACTTATTTCACTAAGCATAATACCCTCTAGGACCATCCATGTTGTTGCAAACGGCAAGATTTTCATTCTTTTTAATGGCTGAGTAGTATTCCATTGTGTACATATACCACATCTTCTTTATCCATTCATCTGTTGATGGACACTTAGGTTGCTTCCATATC
>NW_006770884.1:0-1438 GCF_000442215.2 Lipotes vexillifer
GAGGCCGGGCAGGGGTGAGGATGTGTAGTCAAGGCAGCCAGGGACACGCAGTTGTGTGATTAAGCCAAGTCACCACCGGCAGGAGCACACAGAACTGACTGGCCCTGTTCCAGTGCAAAAGGCCAGGGAGGTGAAGGCTGGACCATTCCGGCCTCAAATAATCAAATGCTTTTCTCCTCCAAGGGTGAGAGCTGCCTGGTGTCACTTCCTGCCTCCAGGCCCTGCCTCAGTGTGAAACACGGCCTTGGGGCACAGGGGTTGCAAAAGCATTTGTGTTAGGGTAAGAGAAGTGCTGGGAAAGCAGCTTCGCTAGTCTGTTCTCTCCCAGGCCTGAGCCCCTGGCCTGTGTGCAGCTCTGTGCAGGGCGCCCTAGGGTGGGGGTGGGGCAGTGAAGGAACAGCCCCTGTAGGGGCAGGGCCTCTGCCCAAGGAACTGCTAACATCTGCACACCGTACCTTAAAACTTAGCAGCATTTTCATTCTACACTGTAATGTAACTGCACCTGTCTTATGGTTTTCAAAAGCTGAAGTGACTCCTCGCTATGGAGGAGACCAGCGCTCCCAGTCAACACACCAGGCTCTTCCGGTGGCCCTGCTTGGCCTCTCTCAGCCCTGCAGCCGCTGAGGAACACGCCTAGCTGCAGAAGCTCTACCTGACGATTCAACCCAGCACAGCCGGGGGAGCACGCGCATCTGGCCTGCCTCGTCCCAGAGAGAAGACTGTATTCCCCACAATTAACACTGACGGGCCCTTCATCCATGCCATGAGCATTCCCCCTGCTTTCCCCACATCTGATAGTCCTGAGATTAAGGTAAGGGCTATTGTGCCCCTTTGGCAGATGAGGAAACGGAGGCCCAGGGAGGGCAAATGGCTTCCCCGGGGAGCCATGCTGAGAACCAGCTGGAGGCAGCAAGCCTGGAGTTCACAGCCCACTGATGCGCGAGCTCTCACAGCGCCCACCGGCTCCTCGAGGAGGAAGGCTGCATGAATGTCACTCGCGCCACCCATCTGACGCGTGCCATCCACGCGGATGCTGTGCTAGATGCTGCGGCGCGGGGACCAGACGCTGTCCTTGGCCGCAAGACACGAACTCGGAGTGCGGTGATGGGGGGAGCCCGAGAGTAAATGCCACACAAGAGGAAAGGAGGCAGGACCTGGAAGGGCCGGGTGGAAGCGGGGCCGAGCGGGGATCCCAGGGTCAAGAGGCCGAGAAGCCGGCAGCAGCAGGAAGCAGGTTCAGCCCGGAGACTCTCAACGTGTGGTGCCTGGACCAGCAGCTCAGCGTCACCTGGAACTCGTCAGAAGTGAAACCCAAGTCCTCCAGGTGATTCTGATGCACGCTCCAGCCTCAGAGCCTCTGCTTCAGGAAAAATAAGATAAAGAGCACGGAGGGAGGGTGACACTTGGCAGGTCTGGAAAGCGGGGAGGAGGGGGAGGG
>NW_006770885.1:0-404 GCF_000442215.2 Lipotes vexillifer
TGGCAGACATGAAGACACAGTATCAAATATCAGCAGGATGTGGAGCAATGGAAAGCCCGGTGCACAGCAGGGGGTGCAACCACTTCTGAAACAATCGGGCCTCAGAGAGCAAAGTCCATGCACACAGACCCACAGTGCTCCTCCCAGCTGAACACAAACACCCCAGACCTGCACCAGGACACACGGACATGGACTCTGCAACCACAGGAGCCAAATCTGAAAGAACCTGAAGGCCATCACAAGCAGATGCAGAAATGAACCATGCACGCTCCTAGGAAGGAATATTCTACAGCATTGGAGTACATTTTGTTTAAAGGTAGTAAAACTATAAAAATTATTTTAAAAAACTATATTCACAAGATGAAAGAATCTCATGGACACAATGCTGAGCCATCAAGAGCAAT
>NW_006770886.1:0-339 GCF_000442215.2 Lipotes vexillifer
TAGCGTACGGGTTAGGATTAGGGCATGGGTTAGGGTAAAGCTTCGGGTAAGGCTTAGGGTTAGCGTTAGGGAACGGGGACTGTTTAGGGCACATGTTAGGGTACGAAAACTGTTTAGGGTTAGCATACGTGTTAGGGCACGGTTTAGTGGTAGCGTACAGGTTAGGATTAGGGCACGGGTTAGGGTAAGGCTTCGGTAAGGCTTAGAGTTACGGTTAGGGTTAGGGTTAGGGTTAGGGAATGGAGACGATTTAGGGTACAAGTTAGTCTACGACACCCTTTGAGGGTTAGCGTACGTGTTAGGTCATGGGTTAGTGTTAGCGTACGGGTTAGGATTAGG
>NW_006770887.1:0-7621 GCF_000442215.2 Lipotes vexillifer
CACCATTGTAAAGCAATTATACCCCAATAAAGATGTTAAAAAAAATTAAAAAAAAAAAAAAAAAGAGTGTGTTATAGCAATAAGAAGAAATAATAGGTAAACCAGGTTAAAGTTCTTTAAAGATTTTCAATATGCATTTCTGAAGGTAATATTTATTACATAATATTTAATTATTTCTAATTTAGCCCAATGATGGGCTTGCATCGTTGACATCCCCTGCTATTGTCAGGCAGCAAGTCTCAATTCTAGGAGTTTAAAAGTTGGAGAGTAAAGACACATACACACGAAACCATCAAATAACATTTCCAGAGTTAATATTGATAAAACACGCCAGAGGTTCTTGAATAGAGAATTGATTCTATAAACTGATGGTTTAGGAAAACGTTTAGAATAGCATGCAGGAGGAACCAGAATAGGAAGTAAAAGACAAGGTGTGTCTAGATATTGACAATGACTCAAATATCAGGTGATAAGGACCCAGACGTTAGTCCTGGCAGTGGATATAGAAAGGAATGTTGGATTCGAAAACATTTACAAAATTTGATGCCTGATTGGAAGTAATGGAATAATGAGAGTAAAAAAAAAATCACCCAATTTTCTCTACAGAAGAACAACAACAACAACAGCAACAAAAGAAAAAACATGTGATGTTATTCTCAGATAAAAGGAAATAAAAGTGGGAGATTAAGTTGGAGATAAAATGATAAACTTGCCTTGGGACATGTTGAGTTTGAAACAGTGCAGACAGCTCTTACTGAAGATGGAATTCTTTTCACTGGTTGGATTCTCTGAAGAGCAGACTTTGAGATCAAGTGTGGTATGTACAGTGTTTACTAGGTTGCACCCTTGGGCCTGGTACGTGGAAGTGAAGGCAAGAAAGCGATACTGGGTAGAGGGAGAAGTTGCGCTGTGATGCAGGCCCAGCAACAAGTTCAGCTGACCCTGCAGGACACCCTAGAGCGTAAAAGGCCGGTTAGATTCGCCCAGTGTAAGGTCAAAATCATCGGCCTTTATAACCCCAATGATTGGATGGGCTTCCCTGGAGAGGGGCATGACTTGGACAAAGCAGCTAAGGCTGTTCCTGGAGAGGCTGACAGCCAAAGCAAATAGCCCTTCATTAAAGGGGGCACATCCCAGTGACTCCCACAATTACAAAACTGTGGTGGAGATGAGAGCTGGAGCTAAAGCAAAGTTAGTTAATTAGTGAATCCAGTTCTGTTTCTGCTTCTAACATTGGTAAACGTAACACAAAATCTACCATCGTTGTAGTTGTCATTTTCTGAAATGCTGGATTATCCTAGCAGGAAATAAAAGAATTTCAGAACTGTGGAGTAGTCATTCATGTGTTGACTTTTATAAAAGCACATATGTCTCTAAAATGAATGATTATCCTTACCTACAGCATAATAAATAAGCAAATTAAAAAACTGCTAATTACCGTTGCTCATGCTTGCTAGCCAATAGCTAGCTTCATGAAATACAGCAGTAGTCAATAAAAGGAATGAGAATTTTAAAACAATTCTGAACATTTCCTAGCTTATCTGTTTAGGGACACATAGACTGTGATATTTCACTGGTTTTTGAATACTTTATCTAAAGGGGTAACTTTAAAAATATTTTTATGCTACCAAACGTTTAAATTTTTGTCATATTAATGACAGATAATTAATGACAAATAAATGTTCACAAATATTTCTAAATATTATCTAGAGTTCATGTTCATCCACTATTTGTCAGCCACACTTTTTCCTTCTAAATACATGTCAAAGTTCTGTATCATTTCTCACTTAAATACTATTATTCTATTGAGAAACAGTGATCACCATGACAATACAAAAACTGTGGAGCAGAGCTGCCATACTTATCTAGCATACATACCTTTGGATCTTTACATGAGAGAGAAATAAGCATCTATTTTATTTAAGCCACTAATATTCTTGTTTTGGTTTTTGTTTTCTAGTTCTCCCAGCTGAACTAAATTCTAATCTTAATTTTTTTCTTCTTGCATAAGAAAATATTTTAGGGTAAGTTTTGACTAACTTAAGGCCCCCTCTTTACTACCTATACAGTTTTATTCAAAAATGCTGTAAAAATGTTACATGATCTGTCATTATGATGTACTGAAAGTAAGAAGTTATTTGTACTTGAAAGAAAAAAAATGTAATATGTTCAACTCTAAAAACCGACTAAGATAATACTAAAAGGGAAGTTAAGTTGAAATCTTAAGCAGACTGGCAGAAAATCTTTGCAAAACACACATCTAATAAAGGACTGGTATCCTATTCAATTTGGTGTTGTCAGTGCTTTGAATTTTAGCCATTCTAATAGGTGTGCAGTGGTATCTCATTGTTGTTTTAATTTGCAATACCCTAATGACATATGAAGTTTGAATGTCTTTTCATATGCTTATTTGCCATCTGTATATCTTTGGTCAGGCCTCTGTTCAGATCTTTTCCACGTTTTTTAATGGGGTTGCTTATTTTCTTATTGTTGAGGTTTTAGAGTTCTTTGCATATTTTAGATACCTCTTAAAAATAGAGTAGAAGACAATCAAGTTGTTTTTAACCAAGTCCCAGTGATGTGCAGAATACATCGGTATTAAACTTTCAGTCTTTCTGGCTATTTACTAAATTGGATGTAATAAAATTTATCCATCATACAAGAATCACATGTGATTTAACTACGCATTGTTAAATAGCATGAAGAAATAGAAAGTTTTGCTTGATTAAGTATTATTACTGCTCCTAGGCTAAAATAATCATGAGAAATTTCAGTTCCAAATGACACATTATAAATCCCTTGTAATATTATAAATCTAGTAATCATAGTAATACTCTAATGCAATTCAAGGGTGAGCTACTAAATTAGTAATAATCGGTCCTGAACAAAATCTAATAAGACAACCCATTTTCTCTGTCCTCTTTCTAGATTTTCCCTTTAGGCCTTGAGCATTGGGAATTAATTTTGTTTTTAAATGGCTTAACTATAGAACTTCTTTATTTTTTTCCTCTTTTATGCTATTCTAATTATATGGAATAACGGTTTTCCGATTGGATTCAAAAGAACCCTGGGTTCCAAAGGCATTCCTTGAAATAAATTTAAAGTTACCTATTGCCAGAAAATATGGACAGGATTAATTTACATCAAATCTCATGCTCACACCACAAAAGAATTCAGGGCCTAATAAAAGAATGCAGAATAGTTTCATGATTTCAGTTGATGATTCTTGTATTAGAAACTCAGTAGCTGTGGAGTTTTCCTTGTTTGAAAATAATGTTTTTAGAAAGAGAACTCGTCCTTTCTCTCCCTCCTTCATTCATTAACTAATATTTACTAAAGATATACCATGTATCAGGAACTATGATAGTAACTGGATGAAGAATGATGAAAAACTAGGAAAATCATTGCCCAAATGGTGTTTAGAGTCTGGTGAAGAATTCGGGCATAAACAAATAATCACATAAACCTATTAATAGGATTAGAAGCTGAGATAAGTGCTATGAAGGAAAATATAGGAAGCTATGACAGAAAATAATAGGGAGACTTGATTTAGGTTGGAGATCAGGGAAGGCCTTGGTAAGGATGTGACATTTTAGTTGGTACCTAAAGGGTAAGTAGGAGAGAGCCAAGGGTAAAGTGACGTAGGGAAGAGAATGTGCAAAGGTCCTGAGGCAACATTTGTCTGAAAAATATTTTCTGAGAAAACATTTGCCATAATATATGAAATAAATATTTTTGGCAGGATAGATTCTCCAGGAAGTAGAACCTGAGACATAATATTTATTAGGAAGTGCCCTTAAGATCAATCCCTGTGAAGGCAGGGGAAGAATTCAGGATTGGGCCAGGGGAAAAGTCCAGTTGCAACACAGACCCAAACAGCTCTGGTTGACCACACAGGGAGATCTAGAGGTAAACTAGATTGGCCTGTCAGGATTGTCTACTAGTGGGCCAGAATGGCTGGACCTTTATAACCTTCTGTCCATCATGTCAGTCTTTGGGTGTAAGCTACTACAGTGAGAGTGTGACTTTGAGCTAGGTGGCTTTGCAGCTGATGCCATCCCTGAAGGACCTGACAGCTGAAGGCTCTCTGCCAATAGTACTTTCTGCAGCTGAGGCAACAAACCCCTCCTTGAAGGGGGGGTCGGGGGGGGGGACATCTCCACATCCATCACAATATTCAATATTATAACAAGCTTTTACAAATCAATAAAAGACAACCCAATAACCAACAGAGTAGAAGACAAAAGTAGGCAATTCACAGAAAAATCACAAGTTATCAACAAATGTACAAAAACATGCTCAGCCATTGTTAGCAACAAGGAAAATGCAAACTAGAATGAGAAGCCTTTTTGTTTTGTTGTGCATTGCATTGTCAAGAGTTTAATGATGATAATACCCATAGTAGATGAAGGTGTGGTTAGTTACACTGCTGCTTACCCTGGGATTCCTGAACAACGGTCCCTCTCAATGTGTTACACCTTGCTCAGTGAAGGAGCATCCCTGTTAGACAGTCTATCAGAGTTTGCAGTAACCAAGGTGAATTTCCACACTAAGTTGGCGGGGGAAGAGGAAAATTAAACTGTTAAATGGACTGATTCATTTAACTGTCTCCACAATCCACAGGAAAAGCAAGCACAAAATTTTATAGGGGTTCATCGTAAAAATATCTCAACTTCTAGCCTTCTATCCTGAGGTTCAGCTATTTTGGGGTGAGAAGTTATAATTTTTGTTTGTTTGTCCAAGAAAGAACTTACCTGTGTTTATGTATATGTTAATAAATGCAGAGAAAGATCTGGAAAGACATCTCTGAAGCTTATTTCTGAGTAGCAGTAGTAGTAGTCGTTTTTGTTACAATCGCATGTATTATTTTAGTATTTTTAAAAGGCTTTAGATGATCTTGCAGCAAAAGTAATGCCTCCCACTATAGTAAGCATTTTCTGAGCCCTCCAATAGCTAACAATTTTCAGAGCTTCATCCAACCCCTACGTGGACAGTATCTCTCTCTTTCTCTCTCTTTTTTTTTAAAAAATAAGCCTAAGACATTAAGAATCACCATCACTCTAACTCCCTCCCCTTCCAAAAAAACAAAAATTAGGCAGAAAGAAAGCAAGGGAGGAAGATAGGACAAAAAACAGCCCACACTGGATGGATCGCAGTGGGTAACGGAGGAGGGTAGTAAACATATCATGAAGAGCCTTATGGTTCATTTTAAAGATTTTGGAATTTATCTTAAATACAGTGGGAACCCAATGAGGTGTTTTAAGCAGGGGATGCTGTGATTCAATTTGTTTCATAGCTGTCACCTTGGTTGGAGTGTGGCCAATCAACTAGAGGGGTGCAAGTATAGCATCTAGGGGTCTGATTAGGAGGTCAATGGAAGAATCCAAGCAAGAAACAATGGGAACAGTGGGAATGGCAGCAAAAATGGTGGAAAACACAAGGCTCTCCTGTGGTCCTTTCCTCCAGGAAAGGTAGAGAAGCTGAAATAGGAAAAGATTTCCAGAGTGGAGGAGAAAGAACAAATCCAGCACACAGAAAGACAGGAGAGTCTGAGAGAAAGAAGGACAAAGATGACTGGACATGGAGGGGAAGAAAGGAAGTAAAAACTGTGCAGCTGAGGAAAAATGAGGCAAAATGTAACATGGGAAAAAAAGTTAGGAAAATGAGTGGGGCTATAATTTGGAAGCCATAAAACAGTAGTGATCTATATATTTGAGCACCAATTAATAAAAAATTAAAATGATTGTGTACTTTTTAAAAAAACTAAATGTTATATCTCTTTAACTTTTTAATCAGTAAAACCAATATCTGCTGCTATGTTTAAGCAGGTTTCAGTTATTTTCCTGTTATTGAAAAAGTATCTCTTTTGTTACAAAATATCAAAGTTATGTAACATCTGCTCAGTGGTGCTTGGTGTGATGCAGCACATTTGAACAGACTTTGTAGTTGAGGAAGATACTTCTGAAGCTAGTTTATTGTATCTTTCTTGACTTACCTTCTAAGCTACTTAAAAAAATTTTTCTTCTCATAGAGATCATATTGTATTCTTTAAGATAAGGGACTTTTCCATTGCAAACAAGATAAATATTAATACCTCTAACACAAAGAAGAATGACTTCATTAAATTAAAAGACAATCAGAGTTATAAATTTTGTGGAATAAATGACTCTCTGCAGCCCCATCTGGGTCTCACATTAGAAGCCCCTCAAGGAGAGATCTACTTGAGTTTAGCATCTGTACTCTCTAAGAACCTGGAACAAGGCAGTAGCAATTATACATCCTATTCATGCTATGGAAACCAGCATCATTTATTCAGAGCCATTCGTGGGTCCTGTGTTCCCCAGCCCTTCTCAAATAAGACCAGTCAGGGTTTATAACTTTCTTTCAGGCTAATGTCAAAAATATCCTCCTTGTCTTCTGGACCAGCCAGTGGCTCAGTCAAACATGGCCTGTGGGCTGTCTGAACTGTTTAGGACTGAGTTTGGCCTCATCTGAAAGAGGGCAAAGGGGAGTGGGTAACTGAAGTTAAGTGGAGGTCTTTTCCATAAAGTCAGGCAGACTATAAGCCACCAAAAAATCCTGATAGCTGTTCACCACCTTTCAGGTTTGAGAAGAAATGAGCATGCAATATTCTTTGGTGATCTTTTTAGGACCGTACACAATCAGCTAGACTGTTAATCCAGTGCATGATCCTAGTATATATACTTTTAAAAGCTTTCACCTAATTTTATTATGTATGCTTATAAAATATATCTATACTATTATAAAATATATATAACATATAGAATAATATTTATTATATATAATTTTATTTTAAAATCTTTTTCTTTTACATTTTCTCTCTTAGAACATTTTTTTTTAAACTTTACTCTAAGTGAAAATAACATCAAAATTACCTAAGTAGTCTGCTCAAACTTTTCTTGGCTGACTTTGATGGCACAGTGCTATCCACTTTAATCATGGATAAATAAGGTTTCCCTAGAGAAAGCCATCTACTACCATATGTCTTTAAGAAAGAAACTGCTGGTAACTGATTAGCCCCATTTGCTGAAATCATTTTCCTTCTTATTAATTATTTTTGCTTTAGTGACTGAGAAACAATTTGCTTTTTGTAAGTAAAAAAAAAAAAAACCTTCAGAAGTAATACTTAAAAATAACTTCCCATTCACTATCACCAAGATTACAAAAAGAAAAAGACACATATAAGTAAGAATAGCAAGGAAATTTAACCTTAAGAAGATGAATATAGAGGTGACTGAACTAAGGTGCTTTTTAGGAAACTTTTGGAAATCTACAGCTGGTCCTTACCTGCAAATACAATTATTTCATTTAATTCCTATTGGCTTTTTTTTTTTAAACTGATCACTAGTAAAATTCAAATTTCCCCATCTTAGAAAGGAAGCTTGAGTCTTTCCTCAGACACTGGACAAGAGTGATGATGATTAACTTTTAACCCTATTTTTATTTTATTTTTTTAATTATTATAGTTTTATTATTTTTATTTTGCGGTACGTGGGCCTCTCACTGTTGTGGTCTCTCCCGTTGTGGAGCACAGGCCCCGGACGCGCAGGCTCAGCGACCATGGCTCACGGGCCCAGCCGCTCTGCGGCATGTGGGATCT
>NW_006770888.1:0-372 GCF_000442215.2 Lipotes vexillifer
GATGTTTGCTGTGGGTTTGTCATATGTGGCCTTTATTATGTTGAGGTAGATTCCCTCTATGCCAACTTTTTGGAGACCTTTTATCATAAGTCGGTGTTGAATTTTGTCAAAAGCTTTTCCTGCATCTATTGGGATGATCACATTTATATTCTACAACTTGTTGATATGGTGTATCAGATTGATTAATTTGTTGTATATTGAAGAATCCTTGCATCCCTGGGGTAAACCCCACCTGATCATGGTGTATGATCCTTTTAATGTGTTGTTCAATTCTGTTTCCTAGTATTTTGTCGAGGAGTTTTACATCTGTATTCATCAGTGATATTGGTCTCTAATTTTCTTTTTCTGTAGTATCTTTGTCTGGTTTTGGTA
>NW_006770889.1:0-274 GCF_000442215.2 Lipotes vexillifer
GTAGTTATTTCCACTATCTTATCTTCCAGATCACTTATCCGTTCTTCTGCCTCAGTTATTCTGCTATTCATTCATTCCACAGAATTTTAAATTTCATTTATAGTGTTGTTCATCACTGTTTCTTTGCTCTTTAGTTCTTCTAGCTCCTTGTTAAACGTTTCTTGTATTTTCTACATTTTATTTCCAAGATTTTGGATCATCTGTACTATCTTTATTCTGAATTGTTTTTCAGGTAGACTGCCTATTTCCTCTTCATTTGTTAGGTCTGGTGGGT
>NW_006770890.1:0-17500 GCF_000442215.2 Lipotes vexillifer
ATGGGAACATATGTATATGTATAACTGATTCACTCTGTTATAAAGTAGAAACTAACACACCATGGTAAAGCAATTATATCCCAATAAAGATGTTAAAAAAATAAATAAATAAAAAAAATTTAAAAAAAAAGAAAATATGAACAGACAAATTACAAGTAATAAAACAGAATCAGTAACTAAAATATTCTCAAGAAACAAAAGTCAATGACCAGACAGCTTCACTGGTGGATTCTACCAAATATTGAGAAGATTAAAATGTATCAATCCCAAATTATTTCAAAAATTGCAAAGGAAAGGATGCTTCCAAAATGATTCTATGAGACCAGTGTCACCCAAATAACAAAACCAGACAAGGATATAACAAAAAATAAATTGTGGGGCAATATCACTGATGAAGAAACATGAAAAACTCCTCAACAAAATATTAGCAAACTGAAATCAACACTACAATAAAATAATAATACACGAGGATCAAGTTGGATATATCCTGGGGTGCAAATATGATTCAATATCCACTAATGAAGTAATGCAATACAGAACATTATCAAATGAATAAAAAAAAATTAGATAATAAATTTAAGAGGATAGGAATTGTATTAAACTTTTTTTTTTTCTGACTGCATGGTATGAAACTAGAAATCAATTACAAAAAGAAAAATGGGAAAATAACAAATACTAAGAGACATAACAAAATACTACTAAAAAATGGGTCAATGAAGAAATCAAAAAGAAAATAAGAATATACCTCAAGAAAAAATAAAAATGGAAACACAACACTTGAAAATCTATGGGATGCAGGAAAGCAGAGGGAAGTTTATCATGGCACAGGCCTTCTTCAATAAATAAGAAAAATCTCAAATAAACACCCCAATCTACCACTTAAAGGAATAAGGAAAAAAACAACATAACAACAAAAAAGGCCTAAAGTCAGCAGAAGGAAGGAAAGAATAAAGATCAGAGAGGAAAGAATTTAAACACTGATATGAAAAAAGATGAATGAAACAAAGAGCTGGTTTTTTGATAAGATAAAAAAATTGGGGAGTAACTTCCAGTTGGGAAATCAGCTGGCTTGAGAATGGAAAAGAGCTGGCATTTAAGTTTCCTGATGAAGCTGTGTGGCTGACAGGGTCATGGTGCTCCAGCTGGATGTCAGGACTGAACCTCTGAAGTGGGAGAGATGAGTTCAGGATATTGGGCCAACAGAGACTTCCTAGTCCCATGTAATATCAATCGGTGCAAGCTCTCCCAGAGATATACATCTCAACGCTAGACCCAGCAGCACTAAATGACCAGCAAGCTCCAGTGCTGGACACGCCATGTCAAACAAAGAGCAAGACAGGAACACAGCACCACCCATTAGGAGAAAGTCTGCCAAAAATCATAATAAGTTCACAGACATGCCAAAATACACCACCAGATGCAGTCCTGACTATGAGAAAGATAAGATCCATCCTGATCCACCAGAACACAGATACCAGTCTCCTCCACCAGGAAGCCTACACAACACACTGAACCAACATTACCTACTGGGGTAGACACCAAAAAAAATGAGAACTACAAACTTGTAGCCTGTGAAAAGGAGACCCCAAAGGCAGTAAGTTAAGCAAAATGAGAAGACAGAGAAATATGCAACAGATGAAGGAGCAAGATAAAACCCAAACAGACAAAACAAATGAAGAAGAAATAGGGAATCTATCAGAGTAATGATAGTAAAGATAACCCAAAATCTTGGAAATACAATGGAGAATATACAAGAAACGTTTAACAAAGATCTAGAAGAACTAAACAGCAAACAAACAATGATGAACAACACAATAAATGAAATTAAAAATTCTATAGAAGGAATCATTAGCAGAATAACTGAGGCAGAAGAACGGATAAGTAACCTGAAAAATAAAACAGTGGAAATAACTACCAAAGAGCAGAATAAAGAAAAAAGAATGAAAAGAATTGAAGACTGTCTCATTGACCTCTGGAAAAACATTAACTGCACCAACATTCGAATTATAGGGGTCCCAAAAGAAGAAGAGAAAAAGAAAGGGACTGAAAAAATAGTTGAAGTGATTATAGTTGAAAAATCCCCTAACATGGGAAAGAAAATGGTCAATCAAGTAAGGAATTGCAGAGTCGCATACAGGAAAAACCCAAGGAGAAACATGCCAAGACAATAAAACTACCAAAAATTAAATACAAAGAAAAAATATTGAAAGCAGCAAGGGAAAAGCAACAAATAACATACAAGGGAATCCCCATAAGGTTAAGAGCTGATTTTTCAGCAGAAACTCTGAAAGCCAGAAGGGAATGGTAGGACACATTTTAAGTGATGAAAGGGAAAAACCTACAACCAAGAATACTCTACCCAGCAAGGATCTCATTCAGATTTGATGGAGAAATTAAAACCTTTACAGACAAGCAAAAGCTGAGAGACTTCAGCACCACCAAACTAGCATTACAACAAATACTAAAGGAACTTCTCTAGGCAGAAAACACAAGAGAAGGAAAAGACCTACAATAACAAACCCCAAACAATTAAGAAAATGGTAATAGGAACATACATATAGATAATTACCTTAAATGTAAATGGATTTAATGCTCCAACCAAATGATATAGATGGGCTTAATGGATAAAAAAACAAGACCCATATATATGCTGTCTACAGGAAACCCAATTCAGACCTACGGACACATACAGACTGAAAGTGAGAGGATGGAAAAAGATATTCTATACAAATGGAAATCAAAAGAAAGCTGGAGTACCAATTTTCATATCAGACAAAATAGACATTCAAATAAAGACTATTACAAGAGACAAAGAAGAACACTACATAATGATCAATGGATCAGTCCAAGAAGAAGATATGAAAATTGTAAATATTTATGCACCCAAAATAGGAGCACCTCAATATATAAGGAAAATGCTAACAGCTATAAAAGGGGAAATTGTCAGAAACACAATAATTGTAGGTGACATTAACACCAACTTTCATCAATGGACAGATCAAACAAAATGAAAATAAATTAGGAAACACAAGCTTTAAATGACAAATTAAACAAGAGAGATTTAATTGATATTTATAGGACATTCCATCCACAAACAACAGAATACAGTTTCTTCTCATGTGCTCATGGAACATTCTCCAGGATAGATCATATCGTGGGTCACAAATCAAGTAATGATAAATTTACATAAATTGAAATCAAACCAAGTATCTTTTTCAACCAAAACGCTATGAGACTAGATGTCAATTAAAGGAAAAATCTGTAAAAAATACAAATACATGTAGGCTAAACAATATGCTACTAAATAACCGAGATTACTGAAAAAATCAAAGAGGAAATCAAAAATACCTAAAAACAAATGACAATGAAAACACAATGACCCAAAACCTATGGGATACAGAAAAGGGATTCTAAGACAGAGGTTTATAGCAACACAATCCTACCTCAAGAAACAAGAAACATCTCAAATAAACGACCTAACTTCACACCTAAAGCAATTAGAGAAAGAAGAACAAAAACACAGCAAAGTTAGCAGAATAAAGGAAATCATAAAGATCAGGGCAGAAATAAATCAAAAAGAAATGAAGGAAACAATAGCAAAGATCAATAAAACTAAAAGTGGGTTGTTTGAGAAGATAAACAAAATTGATAAATCATTAGCTAGACTCATAAAGAACAAAAAGGGAGAAGACTCAAATCAACAGAATTAGAAAAGAAAAAGGAGAAGTAACAACTGACACTGGAGAAATACAAAGAATCACGAGAGTTTACTACAAGCAACTATATACCAATAAAATGGACAACTTGGAAGAAATCAACAAATTCTTAGAAAAGCACAACTTTCCTAGACTGAAAGAGGAAGAAATAGAAAATATAAACAGATGAATCACAAGCACCAAAATTAAAACAGTGATTAAAAATCTTCTAACAAACAGAAGCCCAGGACCACATGGCTTCACAGGAGAATTCTGTCAAACATTTAGAGAAGAGATAACACCTATTCTCAAACTCCTCCAAAATATAGCAGAGGGAGGAACACTCCCAAACTCATCCTACAAGACCATCATCATGCTGATACCAAAACCAAACATGTCACAAAAAAGGAAACTACAGGCCAATATCACTGATGAACATAGATGTAAAAATCCTCAAAAAAATACCCGCAAACAGAACCCAACAGCACACCAAAAAGATCATACACCATGATCAAGTGGAGTTTATCCCAGGAATGCAAGGATTCTTCAGTATATGCAAATCAATCAATGTGATACACCATATTAACAAACTGAAGAATAAAAACAATATGATCATCTCAATAGATGCAGAAAAAGCTGTCAACAAAATAAAACACACATTTATGATAAAAACCCTCCAGAAAGTAGGCCTAGAGGGAACCTACCTCAACATAATAAAGGCTATATATGACAAACCCACAGCCAATATCTTTCTCAATGGTGAAAATCTGAAACCATTTCCACTAAGATCAGCAACAAGACAAGGTTTCCTACTCTCACCACTGTTATTCAACATCATTTTGTAAGTTTTAGCCAAAGCAATCAGAGAAAAAAAGAAAGAAAATGAATCCAAATCAGAGAAGAAGTAAAACTGTCACTGTTTGCAGATGACATGATACTATACTTAGAGAATCCTAAAGATGCTACCAGAAAACTACTAGAGCTAATCATTAAATTTGGTAACATAGCAGGATACAAAATAATGCAAAGAAATCTCTTGCATTACTATACACTAATGATGAAAAACGTGAAATGGAAATTAAGGAAACACTCGCTTTTACCATTGCAACAAAAAGAATAAAAAACCTAGGAATAAATCTACATAAGGAGACAAAAGACCTGTATGCAGAAAACTGTAAGACACTGATGAAAGAATTTAAAGATGATAAAAACAGATGGAGAGATATACCATGCTGTTGAATTGGAAGAATCAACATTGTGAAAATGACTGTACTACACATAGCAATCTACAGATTCAAAGAAATCCCTGTCAAACTACCAATGGCATTTTTCACAGAACTAGAACAAAAAAATTTCACAGTTTATATGGAAACACAAATGTCCCAAATAGACAAAGCATTTTAAAAAAAATTATTTATTTTATTTTTTGCTGTGTTGGGTTTTTGTTGATTCAAGCAAGCTTTTGTCTGGTTGCAGTGAGAGGGGAATACTCTTTGTTGCAGTCCACGAGCTTCCCAGTGCAGTGGCTTCTCTTGTTGTAGAGCACATGTTTGAGGCTCACAGGCTTCATTAGTTGTGGCATGTGGGCTCAGTATTTTTGGCACACAGGCTTAGTTGCTCTGCATCATGTGGGATCTTCCCAGACCAGGACTCTAACCTGTGTCCCATGCATTGGCACGTGTATTCTACACCACTGTGCCACCAGGGAAGCCCAGGCAAAGCAATCATCAAAGAGAAAAATGGAGCTGGAGGAATCAGACTCCTAGATTTCAGACTATACTACAAAGCTACAGTAATCAAGACAGTATGGTACTGGTACAAAATCAGAAATAGGATAGAAAGCTCAGAGATAAACCCATGCACATGTGCTCACCTTATATTTGATAAAGGAGGCAATAATATACAATGGAGAAAAGACAGTCTCTTGAATAAGTGGTGCTGGGAAAACTGTACAGCTATATGTAAAGAATGAAATTAGAACACCTCCTAACACCAAAACCAAAAATAAACTTAAAATGGATTAAAGAGCTAAATGTAAGGTTAGACTCTATAAAACCCTTAAAGGAAAACATAGGCAGAACCCTCTATGACATAAACCATGGCAAATCCTTTTCGACCCACCTCATAGAGAAATGGAAATAAAAACAAAAATAAACAAATGGGACGTAATGAAAGTGAAGAGCTTTTGCATAGCAAAGGAAACCATAAACAATGCTCAGAATGGGAGAAAATATTTGCAAATGAATCAACTGACAAAGGATTAATATCCAAAATATACAGGCAGCTCATGCAGATCAATATCAAGAAAACAAACAACTCCATCCAAAATTAGGAAGAAATCAGGCTGGTGAAACGTCATGCAGGCCTCTGCTGCTGCAGGGTTTCCCACATCCATAACCCCCCCCCCCCGCCCGAGACAGAGCCCACGAATCAGCTACTCCTTTAACCCCATACTGTCTGAGTGAAGAAGAGACGCCCTCAGGTGACTTACACACAGAGGCAGGGCCAACTCCAAAGCTGAAACCCGGGAGCTGTGCAAATAAAGAAGAGAAAGGGAAATTTCTCCCAGAAGCGTCAGAAGCAGCGGAATAAAGCTCAACAATCAACTTGATGTACCCTGCACATGTAGAATACCTGAATAGACAACAAAACTTCCCAAATTGAGTAGGTGGAATTTGGGAACAAGATATATTATTTATTCCCCTTTTCCTCTTTTTGTGAGTGTGTATGTGTATGCTTCTGTGTGACATTTTGTCTGTATAGCTTTGCTTTCACCATTTGTCCTAGGGCTCTGACCGTCCGGTATTTTATGTATTTTGTTTTACTTTAAAAATTTTTTTCCCTTAATAATTATGTTTTTTAATTTCAATAACTTTATTTTATCTTTATTTTACATTCTTTCTTTCTTTCTTTCTGTCTCTCTCTTTCTTTCTTCTTTCTTTCTATTATTTCTCCCTTTTATTCTGAGCTGTGTGGAGGACAGACACTTGGTGCTCCAGCCAGGCATCAGGGCTGTGCCACTAAGGTGGGACACACAACTTCAGGACACTGGTACACAAGAGACCTCCCAGCTCCATGCAATATCAAAAGGAGAAAATCTCCCAGAGATCTCCATCTCAACACCAACACCCAGTTTTACTCAACAACCAGCAAGCTACAGTGCTGCACACCCTATGCCTAAACAGCTAGCAAGACAGGAACACAACACCACCCATTAGCAGAGGGGCTGCCTAAAGTCATAATAAGTCCACAGACATCCCAAAACACACCACCAGACGTGGACCTGCCCACTAGAGAGACAAGATCTAGCCTCATACACCACAACACAACCACTAGTCCCCTCCACCAGGAAGCCTACACAACCCACTGAACCAACCTTAGCCACTGGAGACAGACATCAAAAACAACGGGAGCTACGAACTTGCAGCCTGCAAAAAGGTGAACCCAATCACAGTAAGATAAGCAAAATGAGAAGACAGAAAAACACACAGCAGATGAAGGAGCAAGGTAAAAACTCACCAGACCTAACAAATGAAGAGGAAATAGGCAGTCTACCTGAAAAAGAATTGAGAATAAAGAGAGTAAAGATCAGGCTTCACTGGTGGCACAGTGGTTGAGAGTCTGCCTACTGATGCAGGGGACACAGGTTCGTGCCTTGGTCCAGGAAGATCCCATGTGCCATGTGGCTAGACCTGTGAGCCATGGTCGCTGAGTCTGTGCATCCAGAGCCTGTGCTCCACAATGGGAGAGGCTACAGCAGTGAGAAGACCACGTACCATGAAAAGAAAAAAAAAAAGACAGTAAAGATCATCCAAAATCTTGGAAATAAAATAGAGAAAATACAAGAAACATTTAACAAGGACCTAGAAGAATTAAAGAGGACAAAAGCAATGATGAACAACACAATAAATGAAATTTAAAATACTCTAGAAGGGATCAATAGCAGAATAACTGAGGCAGAAGAACTGATAATGACCTGGAAGATAAAATAGTGGAAATAACAACTGCAGAACAGAATAAAGAAAAAAGAATGAAAAGAATTGAGGACATTCTCAGAGACCTCTGGGACAACATGAAATGAGCCAACATTCGAATTATAGGGGTCCCAGAAGAAGAAGAGAAAAAGAAAGGGACTGAGAAAATATTTGAAGAGATTATAGTTGAAAACTTCCCTAATATGGGAAAGGAAATAGTTAATCATGTCCAGGAAGCACAGAGAGTCCCATACAGGATAAATCCAAGAAGAAACACGCCAGGGCACATATTAATCATACTACCAAAAATTAAATACAAACAACAAATATTAAAAGAAGCAAGGGAAAAATAACACACTAGGGAATCCCCATAAGGTTAACAGCTGATCTTTCAGCAGAAACTCTGCAAGCCAGAAGGGAATGGCAGGACATATTTAAAGTGATGAAGGAGAAAAACCTACAACCAAGATTACTCTACCCAGCAAGGATCTCGTTCAGATATGATGGGGAAATTAAAACCTTTACAGACAAGCAAAAGCTGAGAGAGTTCAGCACCACCAAACTAGCATTAAAACAAATGCTAAAGGAAATTCTCTAGGCAAGACACACAAGAGAAGGAAAAGACCTACAATAACAAACCCAAAACAATTAAGAAAATGGGAATAGGAATATACATATCGATAATTACCTAAAATGTAAATGGATTAAATGCTCCCACCAAAAGACACAGACTCGCTGAATGGATACAAAAACAACACCCGTTTATATGTTGTCTACAAAGACCCACTTCAGACCTAGGAACACATACAGACTGAAAGTGAGGGGATGGAAAAAGACATTCCATGCAAACGGAAGTCAAAAGAAAGCTGGAGTAGCAATTCTCATATCAGACAAAATAGACTTTAAATCAAATACTATGACAAGAGACAAAGAAGGACACTACATAATTATCAAGGGATTGATCCAAGAAGAAGATATAACAATTGTAAATATTTACGCACCCAACATAGGAACACCTCAATACATAAGGCAAATACCAGCAGCCATAAAAGTGGAAATCGACAGTACCACAATCATAGTAGGGGACTTTAACACTCCACTTTCACCAATGGACAGATCATCCAAAATGAAAACAAATGAGGAAACACAACCTTTAAGAGATACATTAAAAAATATGGACTTAATTGATATTTATAGGACATTCCATCCAAAAACAACAGAATAAACATTTTTCTCAAGTGCTCATGGAACATTCTCCAGGACTGATCATATCTTGGATCACAAAATTAGCCTTGGTAAATTTAAGAAAATTGAAATCATATCAAGTATCTTCTCCAACCACAACGGTAACAGACTAGATATCAATTACAGGAAAAGATCTGTAAAAATATAAAAACATGGATGCTAATCAATACACTACTTAATAACGAAGTGATCATTGAGGAACTCAAAGAGGAAAATAAAAAATACTTAGAATCAAACGACAATGGAGACATGATGACCAAAAACCTATGGGATGCAACAAAAGCAGTTCTAAGAGGGAAGTTTATAGCAACAACGCCTACCTTAAGAAACAGGAAACATCTCAAATAAACAACCTAACCTTGCACCTCAAGCAATTAGAGAAAGAAGAACAAAAAAATCCCAAAGTTAGCAGAAGGAAAGAAATCATAAATATCAGATCAGAAATAAATGAAAGAGAAATGAAGGAAATGTTAGCAAAAATCAGTAAAACTAAAAGCTGATTCTTTGAGAAGATAAACAAAATTGATGAACCATTAGCCAGACTCATGAAGAAAAAAAGGGAGAAGACTCAAATCAATAGAATTAGAAAAGAAAAAGGAGAAGTAACAACTCACACTTCAGAAATACAAAGGATCATGAGAGATTACTACAAGCAACGCTATGCAAACAAAATGGACAACCTGGAAGAAATGGAAAAATTCTTAGAAATGCACAACTTACTGAGACTGAACCAGGAAGAAATAGAAAATAAGAACAGACCAATCACAAGCACTGAAATTGAAACTGTGATTAAAAATCTTCCAACAAACAAAAGCCCAGGACCAGATGGCTTCACAGGCAAATTCTATCAAACATTGAGAGAAGAGCTAACACCTATCCTTCTCAAACTCTTCCAAAAATACAGAGGGAGGAATACTCCCAAACTCATTCTACGAGGCCATAATCACCCTGATACCAAAACATGACAAAGATGTCACAAAGAAAGAAAACTACAGGTCAATATCACTGATGGACATAGATGGAAAAATCCTCAACAAAATACTAGCAAACAGAATCCAACAGCACATTAAAAGGTTCACACACCAAGATCAAGTGGGGTGTATTCCAGGAATGCAAGGATTCTTCAATATACGCAAATCAATCAGCATGATTCACCATATTAACAAATTGAAGGAGAAAAAATATATGATCATCTCAATAGATGCAGAGAAAGCTTTCGACAAAACTCAACACCCATTTATGATTAAAACCATGCAGAATGTAAGTGTACAGGAACTTTTCTCAACATAATGAAGGTCATATATGACAAACCCACAGTCAACATTGTCCTCAATGGTGAAAAACTGAAAACATTTCCACTAAGATCAGGAACAAGAAAAGGTTGCCCACTCTCACCACTCATATTCAACATAGTTTTGGAAGTTTCAGCCACAGCAATCAGAGAAGAAAAAGAAATGGAAGGAATCCAAATCGGAAAAGATGAAGTAAAACTGTCACTCTTTGCAGATGACATTATACTACACATAGAAAATCCTAAAGATGCTACCAGAAAACTACTAGAGCTAATCAATGAATTTAGTAAAGTAGCAAGATACAAAATTGATGCACAGAAATCTCTGGCATTCTTATACACTAATGATGAAAAATCTCAAAGTGAAATTAAGAAAACACTCCCAATTACCATTGCAACATAAACAGTAAAATATCTAGGAATAAACCTACCTAAGGAAACAAAAGACCTGTATACATTAAATTATAAGACACTGGTGAAAGAAATTAAAATGAAACAAGTAGATGGAGAGATATACCAAGTTCTTGGATTGGAAGAATCAACATTGTGAAAATGACTATACTCCCCAAAGCAATCTACAGATTCAGTCAATCCCTATCAAAAATACCACTGGCATTTTTCACAGAACTAGAACAAAGAATTTCACAATATTTATGGAAACACAAAAGACCCCTAATAGCCAAAGCAATCTTGAGAATGAAAAATGGAGCTGGAGGAATCAGGCTCCCTGACTTCAGGCTATACTACAAAGCTACAGTAATCAAGACAGTATGGTACTGGCACAAAAACAGAAATATAGTAAATGGAACAGGATAGAAAGCCCAGAAATAAAAACACACACATATGGTCACCTTATCTTTGATTAAGGAGGCAAGAATATACAGTGGAGAAAAGACACCCTCTTCAATAAGTGGTGCTGGGAATATTGAACAGGTACATGTAAAAGTATGAAATTAGAACACTCCCTAACACCATACACAAAAATAAGCTCAAAATGGATTAAAGACTTAAATGTAAGGCCAGACACTATCAAACTCTTAGAGGAAAACATAGGCAGAACAGTCTATGACATAAATCACAGCAAGATCTTTTTTGACCCACCTCCTAGAGAAGTGGAAATAAAAACAAAAATAAACAAATGGGACCCAGTGAAACTTAAAAGCTTTTGCACAACAAAGGAAACCATAATCAAGACCAAAAGACAGCCCTCAGAATGGGAGGAAATATTTGCAAATGAAGCAATTGACAAAGGATTAATCTCCAAAATTTACAAGCAGCTCATGCAGCTCAATAACAAAAAAACAAACAAACAAATCCAAAAATGGGCAGAATACATAAATTGACATTTCTCCAAAGAAGATATACAGATTTCCAACAAACACATGAAAGAATGCTCAGCATTATTAATCATTAGAGCAATGCAAATGAGAACTACAATGAGATATCATCTCACACCAGTCAGAATGGCCATCATCAAAAAATCTAGAAACAATAAATGCTGGAGAGGGTGTGGAGAAAAGGGAACCCTCTTGCACTGTTAGTGGGAATGTAAATTGGTACAGCCATTATGGAGAACAGTATGGAAGTTCTGTAAAAAATTACAAATAGAACTACCATACAACCCAGCAATCCAACTACTGGGCATATACCCTGAGAAAACCATAATTCAAAAAGAGTCAGGTACCAAAATGTTCATTGCAGCTCTATTTACAATAGCCACAGCATGGACGCAACCTAAGTGTCCATCAACAGATGAATGCATAAAGAAGATGTGGCATATATATACAATGGAATATTACTCAGCCATAAAAGGAAACAAATTTGAGTTATTTGTAGTGCGTTGGATGGACTTAGAGTCTGTCATACAGAGTGAAGTCAGAAAGAGAAAAACAAATACCATATTCTAACACATCTATATGGAATCTAAGAAAAAAAAATGGTCATGAAGAACCTAAGGGTAAGACGGAAATAAAGACACAGACCTACTAGAGAATGGACTTGAGGATATGGGGAGGGGGAAGGGTAAGCTGTGACAAAGTGAGAGAGTGGCATGGACATACATACACTACCAAATGTAAAATAGATAGCTAGTGTGAAGCAGCCGCATAGCAGAGGGAGATCAGCTAGGTGGTTTGTGACCACCTAGAGGGGTGGGATAGGGAGGGTGGGAGGGAGGGAGATGCAAGAGGGAAGAGATATGGGAACATATGTATATGTATAACTGATTCACTTTGTTATAAAGCAGAAACTAACACACCATTGTAAAGCAATTATACTCCAATAAAGATGTTAAACAAAAAATGTCTTCCAACAAACAAATATCCTGGAGCAGATGGCTTCACAGGGGAATTCTATCAAATATTTAGAGAAGAGATAACTCGTACCGTTCTCAAAATCTTCCAAAAATTTTCAGAGAGGGGAGCATGCCCAAGCTCTTTCTATGAGCCCACCATCACCCTGACACCAAAACCAGACAAAGATATCACAAAAATAGAAAATACCACGCCAATATCACCAATGAACACAGAAGCAAAATTCCTCAATAAAATACTAGCAAACAGAATGCAACAACACATTAAAAGGATCATACACCATGTTCAATTGAGATTTATCCCAAGGATGCAAGGATTCTTCAATATAAGCAAATCAATCAATGTGATGCTCCATATAACAAATTAAAGAATGAGCAACATATGATCATCTCAATAGATGCAGAAAAAGCTTTTCACAATATTCAACACCCATTTTTGATAAAAACTTTCTAGAATGTTCACATAGAGGGAACATAAATCAACATAATAAAGGCCATATATGACAAACCCACAGCAAACATCATTCTCTGCTGAAATCCTGAAATCCTTTCCTCTAAGATCAGGAAAAAGACAATGGTGTCCACTCTCACGACTATTATTCAACATAGTTTGGAAGCCCTAGCCATGGCAATGAGAGAAGAAAAGTAAATAAAAGGAATACAAATTGGAAAAGAAGTAAAACTGTCACTGTTTGCAGATGACATGATACTATACATAGAAATACTAAAGATGCCACCAGGAAGCTACTAGAGCTAATCAATGAATTTAGTACAGTTGCCAGATACTAAATTAATACACAGAAATCACTTGCATTCCTATACGCTAACAACAAAAGATTAGAAAGGGAAATTAAGGAATCAATTCCACTTACCATCACATCAAAAAAACTGAAATACCTAGGAAGAAACCTATGTAACAAGGCAAAAGACCTGTATGCTGAAAACTATAAGATACTGATGAAAGAAATTAAAGGACACAAACAGATGGAGGGCTATACCATGCTTTTGGATTGGAAGAATCATTATTTTTAAAATGATTATACTACCCAAAGCAATATACAGATTCAATGTAATCCCTATCAAATTATCAATGGCATTTTTCACAGAATTAGAAGTATATTATACTATAAAGCTACAGTAATCAAGACAGCATGGTACTGGCAGAAAAACAGAAATATAGATCAATGGAACAGGATAGAAATCCCAGAGATAAATCCACTCACCTATGGTCATCTAATCTATGATGAAGGCAGCAAGAATATACAATGGAGAAAAGACAGTCTCTTCAATATGTGGTGCTGGGAAAACTGGACAGCTACAAGAAAAATAATGAAATTAGAACACTCCCTAATACCATATACAACAATAAACTCAAAATGGATTAAAAACCTAAATGTAAGTCCAGACACTGTAAAACTCTTAGAGGAAAACATAGGCAGAACACTCTGACATAAATCAGCAAGATCTTTTTTGACCCACCTCCTAATGTAATCAAAATAAAAACAATTATAAACAAATGAGACTAATTAAACATAAAAGCTTTTGCACAGCAAAGGAAACCATAAACAAGACAGTTAACCCTCAGAATGGGAGAAAGTATTTGCAAACAAAGCAACTGATAAGGGATTAATCTCCAAAATACAGAAACACCTCATGAAGCTCAGTATCAAAAACAAAACAAAACAAAACAAAGAACCCAATCAAAAAATGGCAGAAGATCTAAATAGATATTTCTCTAAAGAAGACATACAGATGGCCAAAAAACACATGAAAATATTCTCAACATCCCTAATTATTAGAGAAATGCAAATCAAAACTGCAATGAGTTATCACCTCACACTGGTCAGAATGGCCATTATCAAAAAATCTACAAACATTAAATGCTGGAGAGGGTGTGGAGTAAAGGGAACCATCCTACACTGTGGGTAGAAATTTAAATTGATACATTCACTGTGAATAACAGTATGGAGCTTCCTTAGAAAACTAAAAATAGAACTACCATATGACCCAGCAATCCCACAGCTGGGCATATACCCAGAGAAAGCCATAATTCAAAAAGATAATGCATGCCAATGTTCATTGCAGCACTATTTACAATAGCCAGGACATGGAAACAACCAAAATGTCCAACAGAGAAATGGATAATGAAGATGTTACATATATACAATGGAATATTACTCAGCCATAAAATAGAACAAAACTATGTCATTTGCAGAGACATGGATGGACATAGTGACTATCATACAGAGAGAAGTCAGAAAAACAATCATATATTAACACATCTTTGTGGAATCTAGAAATATGGTATAAATGATCTTATTTGCAAAGCAGAAACAGAGACACTGATGTAGAGAACAAATGTATGGATATTAAGGGGGCAAATGGGGGAGGGGAATGAGTTGGGAGATTGGGACTGACATATATATACTACTATGTAAAAAATAGATAACTAGTGAGAACTTCCTGTATAGCACAGGGAAGTCTACTTGGTACTCTGTGGTGACCTAAATGGGAAGGAAATCCAAAAAAGAGGGAATATATGTATACATATGGCTGATTCACCTTGCTGTACAGCAGAAACTGACAAAGCTGTGTAAAGCAACTATACTCCAATAAAAATATAAAACATTAAAAAAACTATAGAAAAGATCAATGAAGTTAAAAGCTATTTCTTCAAGAAGATAAACAAAATTGATGAATATTTAGATAGATGCATCAAGTAAAAAAGACAGAGGGTCCAGATAAACAAAATCAGAAATGAAAGAGAAGTTACAACCAACACCACAGAAATATAAAGGTTCATAATGGTTTACTGAAAACAATTTTACACTAATAAAATGGACAAACTGAAAGAAATGTATAAATTTCTAGAAAGGTACAATGTGGCAAGACTGAATCAGGAATAAATACAAAATATAAACAGACTAATTACATTACTACACTAGTACATTATGATATGAACAGCAATAAAATTGAATCAATATTAATAAAACTCCCAAAACAAAAGTTCAGCTTTCATAGGTGAATTCTACTGAGCATTTACAGAATAGTTAATACAAATCTCTCAAAATATTCCACAAATTTAAAAGAGAAAGCTGTGCTTCTGAACTCGTACTACAAGGTCAGCATCCACCCTGATACCAAGCCAGACAAAGACACCCCACTCACAAACATACACACACACACACACACAGAAACACACACACAAATTACAGGTGAATAACATGGATTTAACATAGATGCAAAAGTCCTCAGCAAAACAGTAGCAAACTGAATTTATCAATACATAAAAAGGATCACACACCACGATCAAGTGACATTTATACCAGAGGTGCAACGATGGTTCAGTAAGTGTAAATTACTCAATGTGATACACATTAACAAATTAAATAATAAAAATCATATGATTTTTTAAAATACATGCAGAAACATCTTTGGGAAAATTCAACACCTATTTTTGATGAAATCTCTCATCAATATGGATACAGAGGAAACATACCTCAAAATAAAAAGGCCATATATGAAAAACCCACAGATGATCTCATACTTAACAGTGAAAAGCCAAAAGTGTTTCCTCTATGATCTGGAAGAAGATAAGAATCCCCACTTTCATCACTTTTATTCAACATACTATTAGAAGTCCTAGCCTCAGCAGTTAGACAAGAAAAAAACAAACAAACATGAATTCAAATTGGAAAGAAAAGTAAGACTGTCACTTTTTGCAGATGATGTGATATTATACATAGGAATTCTAAGGATGTCACCTAAAAAACTATTAGGACTCATTAATTAATTTGGCAAAGTTGCAGATTACAAAATTAATATACATAAATCTGATGCATTTCTATACACTGATAGTGAGCTCTCAGAGAAAGAAATTAAGAAAATAATCTTATTTACAATCACATCAAAAAGAATAAAATACCTAGGAATAAATCTAACTTAGGAGGTAAAAATCTGTTTATTCAGTCAAGGGCAACAAAAGCAAAAGTAAATAAATGGGACTATCACACTAAAAAGTTTATCACAGTGAAGGAAACAATCAACAAGATGAAACTGCATTCTACTGGGAGAAGATATTTGCAAATTATATATTCAATAAGACTATTATACCCAAAATATATTTTAAAAAACCCCTTCAGTTCAATATAACATAAAAACCCAATTAAAATAGAAGCAGTGGACCTGAATGAATTTTTTTCCAAAGAAGACATAAAAATGGCCAACAAGCACATGAAAAGATAATGAACATTACTAATTATCAGTGAAATGTAAATCAAAATCACAGTGAAATATTACCTCACACCCTTCAGATTGTCTATTATCTAGAAGATAAGAAACAACATGTGTTGGTGAGATTGTGGAGAAAAGGAAACATTTTGTGCACTATTGGTGGGAATATAGATTGGTGCAGCCACTATGAAAAAAACAGTATGGAGGTTTCTTAAATAATTAAAAAGGGAACAATTGTATGATTTATCAATTACACTCTGAGTATTTTTGCAAAGCAAACAAAATACTAATTTGAAAACATATATATGTATCTATGTTTATTGCATCATTATTTACAATATGTGGAACCAACATAAGTATATATATATATATATATATATCACATTCAGAAGAATGAAATCTTGTCATTTGCTACAACATGGATGGATCAGAGGGTATCATGCTAAGTGTAATGTCATACAGGGAAAGAAAACAAATAACACATGACTTTACTTACATGTGTAATGTAAACAAAACAAAACAGAAACAGACTTATAGATACAGAGAACAAACTTGTGGTTAGCAGAGATGAGGGGGCTTGGAAAAATGCCAAAATATGTGAAGATTAAGAGGTACAAACTTCTAGCTATGAAAAATGTCTTAGGGATGTGATGTACAGCACAGAGAATATAGCCAATAATATTTTAATAACTCTTTTTTATGACATTTGCTAACTAAACTTATCATGGAGATCATTTCATAATATGTAAAG
>NW_006770890.1:20000-30185 GCF_000442215.2 Lipotes vexillifer
TCCAATCCAAGAGCATGATATAGCTTTCCATTTCTTGAAATAACCTTCAATTTTCTTCATCAATGTTTTATAATTTGCAGTGCATGGGTCTTTCATCTCCTTGGATAAGTTTATTCCTAGGTGTTTTATTCTTTTTTAATGGAATATTAGATGGAATTATTTCCTTAATTTTTTTTTCTGACATTTTATTATTAGTGTATAGAAATGCAACAGATTTATGTATAATAATCTTGTATCTTGCAGCTTTGCTGAATTCATTTACTAATTCTAATAGTTTTGGATGGAGACTTTAGGGTTCTCTATAATTATCATGTCATCTGCTAATAGTGACAGTTTTATCTCTCCCCTTTGAATTTAAATATATTTTATTTTTTCTTGTCTGATTGCTGTGGTGAGGAATTCTGGTACTATATTAAATAGAAGTGGTGAGAGTAAGCATCCTTGCCTTGTTTCTGAATTTAGTGGGAAGGTTTTTGAGTTTTCACCACTGAGTACCATGATGACTTTGGATGGGTAGTAAATGATCTTTATTATGTTAAAATATGTTACCTCCATACTCTTTTTTTTTTAACATCTTTATTGGAGTAAAATTTCTTTACAAAGTTTTGTTAGTTTCTGCTGTATAACAAAGTGAATCAGCTATATGTATACAAATATCACCATATCCCTTCCTCTTGCATTTCCCGCCCATGCTCCATATCTCACCCCTCTAGGTGGTCACAAAGCATGGAGCTGATCTCCCTGTTCTATACTGCTGCTTCCCAATAGCTATCTATTTTATATTTGGTAGTGTATATATGTCAAGCCTAGTCTCTCACTTTGTCCCAGCTTGCTCTTCTCTATTCCCATGTCCTCAAGTCCAATCCCTACATCTGCATCTTTATTCCTGTCCTGCCCATAAGTTCTTCAGAACAATTTTCTTTTTTAGATTCCATATATATGTGTTAGCATATGGTATTTGTTTTTCTCTTTCTGACTTACTTCACTCTGTATAGCAGACTCTGTGTCAATCCACCTCACTACAAATAACTCAATTAAGTTTCTTTTTATGGTTGAGTAATATTTCATTATATATATATATATATATATGTGCCAAATCTTCTTTATCCATTCATCTGTCAATGGACACTTAGGTTGCTTCCATGTCCTGGCTATTGTAAATAGGGCTGCAATAAACATTGTGGTACCTGAAATTTTTGAATTACATTATTCTCAGGGTATATGGCTAGGAGTGGGATTGCTGGGTCATATGGTAGTTCTACTTTTAGTTTTTTAAGGAACTTCCATACTGCTCTCCATAGTGGCCGTATCAATTTACATTCCCACCAACAGTGCAAGAGGGTTCCTTTTTCTCCATACCCTCTTCAGCATTTATTGTTTGTAAATTTTTTGATGATGGCTATTCTGAGCAGTGTGAGGTGATACCTCATTGTAGTTTTGATTTGCATTTCTAGTGATGTTCAGCATCCTTTCATGTTGGCATCTGTATATGCCAACATGTACATCTGAACATCTAGGGATGTTCAGCATCCATTTGTTGGAAATCTGTATATCTTCTTTGGAGAAATGTCTATTTAGATCTTCTGCCATTTTTGGATTGGATTGTTTGTTTTTTGATATTGAGCTGCATAAGCTGCTTGTATATTTTGGAGATTAATCTTCTGTCAGTTGCTTCATATGCAAATATTTTCTCCCATTCTGAGGGTTGTCTTTTCATCTTGCTTATGGTTTCCTTTCCTGTGCAAAAGCTTTAAGTTTCATTAGGTCCCATTTGTTTATTTTTTGTTTTTATTTCCATTTGTCTAGGAGGTGGGTCAAAAAGGATCTTGCTGTGATTTATGTCATAGAGTTTTTCTCTTAGAGTTTTTAGGGTCTGGACTTAAATTTAGGTCTTTAATCCATTCTGAGTTTATTTTTGTGTATGGTTTTATGTAGTGTTCTAATTTCATTCTTGTCCACATGGCTGTCCAGTTTTCCCAGCACCACTTACTGAAGAGGCCATATTTTCTCCATTGTATATTCTTGCCTCCTTTATCAAAGATAAGGTGACCATGTGAATGGGTTTATCTCTGAGATTTCTATCCTGTTCCAGTGATCTATATTTCTGTTTTTGTGCCAGTAACATACTTTCTTGATTACTGTAGTATAGTCTCAAGTCAGGGAGCCTGATTCCTCTGGCTCCGTTTTTCTTTCTCAAGGTTGCTTTTGCTATTCAGGGTCTGTTTTGTTTCCATACAAATTGTGAAAGTATTTGTTCTAGTTCTGTGAAAAATGCCATTGGTGTTTTTATAGGTGTTTGCATTGAATCTGTAGATTGCTTTGGGTAGTAGAGTCATTTTCCCATTGTTGATTCTTCAAATCCAAGAACATGGTATATCTCTCCAAATTTTTGTAACTTCTTTAATTTCTTTCATCAGTGTCTTACAGTTTCCTGCATACAGGTCTTTTGTCCCCTTAGGTAGGTTTATTCCTAGGTATTTTTTTTCTTTTTGTTGCAATGCTAAATGGTAGTGTTTCCTTAATTTCTCTTTCAGATTTTTCATCATTAGTGTATAGGAATGCAAGAGATTTCTGTGCATTAATTTTGTATCCTGCTAATTTACCAGATTTGATGTTTAGCTCTAGTAGTTTTCTGGTAGCATCTTTCGGATTCTCTATGTATAGTATCATATCTGCAAACAGTGACAGTTTTACTTGTTCTTTTCCATTGTGGATTACTTTTATTTCTTTTTCTTCTCTGATTGCTGTGGCTACAACATCCAAAACTATGTTGAATAATAGCAGTGAGAGTGGGCAACCTTGTCTTCTTCCAGATTGTACAGGAAATTGTTTCAGTTTTTCAACATTGAGAAAGCTGTGTGCTGTGGTTTTGTCATGTATGGCCTTTATTATGTTGAGGTAAGTTCCCTCTATGCCTACTTTCTGGAGAATTTTATCATAAATGGCTTTGGAATTTTGTCAAATGCTTTTTCTGCATTTATTGACTTTGTTAATATGGTATATCACATTGATTGATTTGTGTATATTGAAGAATCCTTGCATTCCTGGGATAAACCCCAGTTGATCACACTGCATGATCCTTTTAATGTACTGTTGGATTCCGTTTGCTAGTGTTTTGTTGAGGATTTTTGCATTTATGATCATCACTGATATTGGTCTGTAATTTTCATCTTTTGTGACATCTTTGTCTGGTGTTGCTATCAGGTTGATGGTGGCCTCGTACAATGAGTTTGGGAGTGTTCCTTCCTCTGCTATATTTTAGAAGAGTTTGAGAAGGTTAGGTGTTAGCTCTTCTCTAATGTTTGATAGAGTTCACTTGTGAAGCCATGTGGTCCTGGGCGTTTGTTTGTTGGAAGATTTTTAATCACAGTTTCAATTTCAGTGCTTGGGATTCATGTGTTTATATTTTCTATTTCTTCCTGGTTCAGTCTTGGAAGGTTGTGCCTTCTAAGAATTTGTCCATTTCTTCCAGGTTGTCCTTTTTATTGGCATATAGTTGCTTGCAGTAACTCTC
The DNA here is from genome assembly GCF_000442215.2 of Lipotes vexillifer. Lineage (NCBI taxonomy): Eukaryota > Metazoa > Chordata > Mammalia > Artiodactyla > Lipotidae > Lipotes > Lipotes vexillifer. The sequence continues at coordinate 23,515 of NW_006770890.1, forward strand.
ATGATACTTTTCATTTCTGCAGTGTCAGTTCTTACTTCTTTTACATTTCTAAGTCTGTTGATTTGAGTCTTCTCCCATTTTTCTAGATGAGTCTGTCTAGTGGTTTATGAATTTTGTTTACCTTCTAGAAGAGCCAGATTTTAGTTTTATTGATCTTTGCTGTTGTTCAATTTACTTCTTTTTCATTTTTTTCCTGATCTGATCTTTATGATTTCTTTCCTTCTGCTAAATTTGGGGGTTTCTGTTCTTCTTCCTCTAATTGCTTTAGGTGTAAGCTTAAATTGTTTATTTGAGATTTTTCTTGTTTCTTGAGGTAGGATTGTATAGCTATAAACTTCCTTCTTAGAACTGCTTTAGCTGTGTCCCATAGGTTTTGGGTCGTCATGTTTTCGTTGTCATTTGTTTCTACGTATTTTTTGATTTCCTCTTTGATTTCTTCATTGATCTGTTGGTTATTTAGTAGTGTATTGTTTAGCCTCCATGTGTTTCTATTTTTTACAGATTTTTTCCTGTAATTGATATCTAGTCTCATAGCATTGTGCTTGGAAAATATACTTGATATGATTTCAATTTTCTTAAATTTACCAAGGCTTGATTTGCGATCCAAGATATGATCTATCCTGCAGAATGTTCCATGAGCACTTGAGAAGAATGTGTATTCTGTTGTTTTTGCATGGAATGTCCTATAACTATCAAATAAGTCCATCTTATTTAATGTATCATTGTGTTTCCCTATTTATTTTCATTTTGTATGATCTGTCCATTGGTGAAAGTGGGGTGTTAAAGTCCCCTACTATGATTGTGTTACTGTCAATTTCCCCTTTTATGGCTGTTAGTATTTGCCTTATGTATTGAGGTGCTTATATGTTGGGTGCATAAATATTTACAATTGTTACATCTTCTCCTTGGATTGAGCCGTTTATCATTACGTAGTGTCCTTCTTTGTCTCTTGTCACAGTATTTGTTTTAAAGTCTATTTTGTCTGATATGAGAATTGTTATTCCAGCTTTCTTTTGACTTCCATTTGCATGGAATATCTTTTTCCATCCCCTCACTTTCAGTCTGTATGTGCCCCTAGGTCTGAATTTGTCTCTTGTAGACAGCATATATATGGGTCTTGTATATGTGTCCATTCAGCCAGTCTATGTCTTTTGGTGGGAGCATTTAATCTATTTACATTTAAGGTAAATATCAATATGTACCTTCCTATTACCATTTTCTTAACTGTTTTGGGTTTATTATTGTAGGTCTTTTCCTTCTCTTGTATTTCCTGCCTACAGAAGTTCCTTTAGTGCTTGTTGTAAAGCTGGTTTGTTGGTGCTGAATTCTCTTAACTTTTGCTTGTCTATAAAGTTTTTAATTTCTCTGTCAAATCTGAATGAGGTTGTTACTGGGTAGAGTAATCTTGGTTGTAGTTTTTTCTCCTTCATCACTTTAAATATGTCCTGCCACTCCCTTCTGACTTGCAGAGTTTCTGCTGAAAGATTATGGAGATTCACTTATGTAGTAGTTGTCATTTTTCCCTTGCTGCTTTTAATATTTGTTCTTTGTATTTAATTTTTGGTAGTTTGATTAATATGTGTCTTGGCATGTTTCTCCTTGGATTTATCTTATATGGGGCTCTCTGCATTTCCTGGACTTGATTAACTATTTCCTTTCCCATATTAGGAAAGTTTTCAACTATAATCTCTTCAAATATTTTCTCAGTCCCTTTCTTTTTCTCTTCTTCTGAGACCCCTATAATTCGAATGTTGGTGAATTTAATGTTGTCCTAGAGGTCTTTTAGACTGTCCTCAATTCTTTTTGTTCTTTTTTCTTATTCTGCTGTGCAGTAATTATTTCCACTATTTTATCTTTCAGGTCACTTATCTGTTCTTCTGCCTCAGTTATTCTGCTCTTGATCCCTTCTTGAGAATTTTTAATTTCATTTATTGTGTTGTTCATCACTGTTTGTTTGCTCTTTAGTTCTTCTAGGTCCTTGTTAAATGTTTCTTGTATTTTCTCCATTCTATTTCCAGGATTTTTTATCATCTTTACTATCATTATTCTGAATTCTTTTTCAGGTATACTGCCTATATCCTCTTCATTTGTTAGGCCTTGTGGGTTTTTACCTTGTTCCTTCATCTGCTGTGTGTTTCTCGGATTCTCATTTTGCTTAACTTACTGTGTTTGGGGTCTCCTTTCACAGGCTGCAGGTTCGTAGTCCTGTTGTTTTTGGTGTCTGCCCCCAGTGGCTAAAGTTGGTTCAGTGGGTTGTGTAGGCTTCCTGGTGGAGGGGACAAGTACCTGTGTTCTGGTGGATGAGGCTGGATCTTGTCTTTCTGGTAGGCAGTTCCATGTCTGGTGGTGTGTTTTGAGGTGTCTGTGGCCTTATTATGACTTTAGATAGCCTCTTTGCTAATTGGTGGCATTGTGTTCCAGTCTTGCTAGTTGTTTGACATAGGTTGTCCAGCACTGGAGTGGACTTGGGTCTTTGGGTTGAAGTGGAGATCTCTGGGAGATTTGGCCCTGTGATATTACATGGACCTGGGAGGTCTCTTCTGGACCAATGTCCTGAACTTGGCTCTATCACCTCAGAGGCAAAGCCCTGTCGCCTGGCTGGAGTAGCAAGCGTCTGTCATCCTAATGGCTCAGAGTAAAAGGGAGAAAATGTAGGAAAGAAAGAAAGAAAGAAGAAGGTAAAATAAAATGAAGTTATTAAAATAAAATAAAAATTATTTTAATTTTTTTAGAAAGTAATAAAACAAAAAGAAAGAAAGAAAGAAGAGAGCAACCAAACCAAAAAAACAAATCCACCAATAATAACAAGCGCTAAAAAATATATTAAAAAAACATAGGCCAAAGAGGACCCTAGGACAAATGGTAAAAGCAATGCTATACAGACAAAATCGCTCAGAGAAGCTTATACATACACACTCACAAAAAAAAAAGGCGGGGGGAGGGTGAAATATATCGTTGCTCCCAAAGTCCTCAATTTGGGGTGATTTGTTGTCTATTCATGTATTCCTCAGATGCAGGGTACATCAAGTTGTTTGTAGAGATTTAATCCACTGCTACTGAGGCTGCTGGGAGGGACTTCCTTTTCTCTTCTCTGTTTGCACCTGTTCTGGGGTTCAGCTTTGGATTTGGACCTCCCTCTGCGTGTAGGTTGCCTGAGGGCAGAGGGCATCTGTTCTTTGCTCAGACAGGATGGGGCTAAAGAAGCAGTTGATTCAGGGGCTCTGGCTCACTCAGGCAATGGGGAGGGAGGGGTAAGGCTTTCGGGTTGAGCCTGTGGCAGCAGAGGCTGGTGTGACATTGCACTAGCCTGAGGCATGCAGTGTGTTCTCCCAGGAAGTTTCCCCTGGATCACGGGACCCTGGCAGTGGTGGGCTGATCAGGCTCCCGGGAGGGGAGGTTTGGATAGTGACCTGTGCTTGCACACAGGATTCTTGGTGGCTGCAGCAGCAGCCTTAGCATCTCATGCCCATCTCTGGGGTCCGTGCTGATAGCCACGGCATGCGCCCATCTCTGGAGCTCCTTTAAGCAGCGCTCTTAATCCCATCTTCTCGTGCACAAGGAAACAAGGTGGCAAAAAAAAGTCTCTTGCCTCTTCGGCAGCTCCAGACTTTTTCCCAGACTCCCTCTCGGCTAGCTGTGTTGCACTAGCACATTTCAGGCTGTGTTCATGCAGCCAACCACTGTCCTCTCCCTGGGATCCGTCGGAAGCTGGAGCCTCAGGTCCCAGCCCCCGCCCACCCCGGCGTGTGAGCAGACAAGCCTCTCAGGCTGGTGAGTACTGGCAGGCACTGATCCTCTGTGTGGGAATCTCTCAGCTTTGCCCTCCACACCCGTGTTGCTGCGCTCTCCCCCGTGGCTCTGAATCTTCCTCCCTCCGCCACCCACAGCCTCCACCGTTGAAGGGGCTTCCTAGTGTGTGGAAACCTTTCCTCCTTCACTGTTCCCACACACTGGTGCAGGTCCCGTCCGTATTCTTTCGTCTCTGTTTTTTCTTTTATCTTTTGTCCTACCCAGGTACGTGTGGAGTTTCTTGCCTTTTGGGAGGTCTGAGGTCTTCTGCCAGCGTTCAGTACATGTTCTATAGGAGTTGTTCCACATGTAGATGTATTTCTGATGTGGAGAGGAAGGTGATCTCCATGTCTCACTCTTCCACCATCTTGAAGCTCCTCTAATATGTATGTTCTTAATGCCATTTTATTAATTTCTTCTTCTTTTGTTCACTTTCTTGTAATTTGATCCCTATCTTTAGTGTTATGTTGGGATTCCTTTCTACTTTTTTTGTGTATATATTATAGATTTTTGGTTTGTGGTTATCTTGATATATATATATATATATATATATATATATATATATATATATATCATAACCTCTTAAGTTGCTGATTGTTTTAAGTTGCTGATCTCTTATTTCCAAGTGCATTTTAATAACTCTCTATTTGTATACACCTTCCCTTATGATTATTCTGTTTTTGACAATATATTTTAAATGTAATTATTTTGTGTAGCTCTTAACTCCTTACTTTAGACATAGTTGATGTTACAAATTTTTATCTTTTTACCTTCTTACTAGGTTTGTGTTGGATTATTTCCTTCCTTTAGTGTATTTGTTTTTACCAATAGACTTTCCCTTTCATAATTATTACGTTTCTAGTTGTGCCTTTTTCTTTTTCACTTAGAGAAGTCCTTCTAACATTTCTTATAAAGGCGGTTTGGCTTTTGCTTGCCTGTAAACTTTTCATCTCTCCATCAAATCTGAATGAGAGGCTTATCAGGTGGAATATTTTGTTTGTAGGTTTTTCCCTTTCATCACTTTTTATATATTATGCCACATCCTCTGTCCTGTAGAGTTTCTGCTAAAAGGTCAGCTTATAACCTTATGGGAGTTCCCTTTTTTGTAACTTGTTGCTTTTCCCCTTTTGCTTTTAATATTCTCTCTTTATCTTTAATTTTTAGCTTTTAAGTTACAATATGTCCTGGTGTTTTCCTCTCTAGGTTAATCTTGTTTGGCACTCTCTGTGCTTCCTGGACTGAGATGTATCATTCCTTTCTCAGATTCAGGAAGTTTTCATGTATTATATCTTCAAATGTGTCCTCAGCACCTTTCTATCTCTCTCTTCTCCTTCTTCGTCCCTTGTAATGTGAATATTAATGTGCTTGATGTCCCAGAGTTCTCCTCAACTGTCCTCATTTCTTTTCATTCTTTTTCTTTTTTCAGTTTAGCATCAGTGATTTCCATTACTTGGTCTTCCAGCTTGCTGATTCATTCCTCTGTATCATTTGGCCTACTGTTGAGTCCTTCTAGTGTATTTTTCATGCCATTTATTGTATCCTTCATCTCTGTTTTGTTGTTCTTTATATTTTTTGACTCTTATTTAGATATTTCTAACTTCTTGCTTTGTGCAACCATTCTCTGGAGTCTGTTGATCATCCTTATGGTCATTACCCTGAACTCTTTCTTGGGTAGATGGACTATCTTCATTTCACTTATTTCTTCTTCTGTGGTTTTATCCTGTTCTTTTGTTTTGAACCTATTCCTCTGTAGCTTCATTTTGTCTAACTTGCTATTTATATTTCTGTGTATCTGGTACATTTGTTATTTTTCCTGACCTTGTAGTGGTGGCCTTTTTAGGAGATATCCTATGCATCCCAGCAGTGCACTCTTCTCTCATCACCAGAGCTATATGCTCTAGGTTTTTCCCCTATGTGGGCTGTTTGGATTCTTCTGTTCTGGAAGGCTGACTACTGTGGATGATCTGATAGGCTTGTTTGCTCCCTGATCTCATTGGTTGCTGGGCCCTGCCCTGTGTGGTGTGTACCAGCTGCTGATTGAACCCTGGGGGGCCATATGGCTTGTTCTGGCTCACAGGCAGGCAAAGTCATGGTTCCAAGAGTCCCACAGCTGGTGTTAAACTGCTGGTGGGTAGTACCAGTCCCTGGAACATCTGAATGTAGGGTTCAGGGTGTCCCAAACTTTGTGTTTTCCTTCTAGTGGGCTATGACTGGGCCCATCCAGTCCTGGGGTATGTTCTGGTCTTCTGGTAGGCAGGCTGGGTCTACAGACTGTGGGGCTGCTATTGTCTTGCAGCTGGTGTCCTCCTGATAGTGGGTGCGCCTGGTCCTGAGTCTAGATAAGGCATGCTGCTGGTCAGAGCCAGGACCCAGCAGATACCAAGGCAGGAGCTGGCCTCCTGGTGTGTGGGCTAAGTCTGGAGGGCTGTGGTTATCTTATGGCTGGTATCTGCCCACTGGTTGGTGAAGCTGATCCTGAGGCTTGAGCAACATCACTGTTTGCTGGGGTCAGGAATTCTGGGGCTTGTGCCTGCCCACTGGTGGGTGAAGCTGTGTCCCAAGCTTTCTGGCTGCAGGACCCTGGGGGTGCTGGGTTTAATGCCTATTTAGTGGTGTTTGGGGCCATGTCCTGGCCCTCTTGTGGGCAGGGACATGTCTAGGTGCTGCTGTGGGCTCAGGATAACTTAAGGTACCCTGCCTGCTGGTTGGTGTGGTTGTGTCCCTGTCCAGTTAATTGCCTGGCTTGAGGTGTTTCAGTACTGGTGCTGTTGAGCAGGGGTTTGGCTGGGTCTTGAGGCTAATAAGCTAGAGGGAGGATTTCAAAATGATGATTACCACCACCAGTGTCCTTGTGGTAGAAGAACCTCCCCAAAATTCCTGCT
>NW_006770890.1:30365-58900 GCF_000442215.2 Lipotes vexillifer
TGCTGCCCATGTCTATGCCCAGAAGTTGAGCTGTATTTTCATCCTGCCTTCCTGGAGACTCTCCAGATCAGCAGGTAGATCTGACTCAGACTCCTTCCAAATGACTGTTTTTGCCCTGAGTCCCAGAGCATGTGAAATTTAGTGAGTGCCCTTTAAGAGTAGATTCTATCTTTCCCTCAGCTCTCTGAGATTCCTGAATGTAAACCCCACTGACTTTCAAAGTCAAACATTTTGGGAGGCTTGTATTCCCAGTGCAGGACCTCTGGGTTGGAGAGCCTGTGGGCTCAGACCTCTCATTCATCTGGGGGAAACCCTGCAATTGTAATTATTCTCCTGTTTGGGGCTCACCCACCCCAGGGTATGGGATTTGACTATATTGCGACTCCACCACTCCTACACATCTTGTTGTGGTTCCTTCTTTATATCTTTAGCTGTAGAAGGTCTTTTCTGGTATGTTATGGTCTCCTTAATTGATGATTACTCTGTAAATTGTTGTAAATTTGGTGTGCCTATGAGAGGAAGTGAGCTCAGGGTCTTTCTAATCCACTATCTGGGCTGATTCCTAACCAACAATTTTCAAAACTAGCTTTATTGCCAAAGATTATCCCACATAAAGTAACTTTTAAAATTTGGATTTTTTTTTTACATTTCTGAGAGTTTGAGAAATGCTTAATTTATAGAAACTCATTTATCTCTGACAATTGGAATAAAACTTCTTTAAGGAATTTCATAAATAAATTTTGTCCTATCATGAAGAGATATAAAATGTCACATATACATAAAATAAATATATAGATATATAAAGAAAACATGTGGACAGATGTCAGTAGAGATACTCTGACTCAGTAAAACTAGTGATATAATCTCCCTGGTCACTCACCCCTTTATATTTTTGTGTGAATTCTGTTTCTGGAAAATAGGACAAGTTAAGTTACCTGGTAACCAATATTTGTGGAGAAACTGTCAAGATTTTACTTTTCCCTGGCAGGTAATTTAGTGGAGGCTATGGAGCAAATGTTAGGCCATTAAATGAGGTGATATCTAGCAGCTGTCTTGATGTCTCTAAATCAGTCTGAGTGGACTAAACATTCAGTTCTGTTTACAAATAACCATTTTTTTCAGTCTGAGTTGATTGCTTTTACGGGTCCCTTAGTTCCTTGAGAGACCTCAGTAGAGCATAGGGGACCTAAAATTCAAGTTGTTACAGAAAACTTGGGGGTTGGAGTGGGGAGGAAAATGTCTTGCAGGGTAGAAACACGGATTAAGGAGGTAGGTGTTTGAAGGAGATGATAATGGATGATTTAAGGCAACTGGAAGAAAGATACAAAACACTGAAATAAAGAAAGAGGAACAAAGGTGTAAGGAAGGTAGAAGTCTTACAGGATCCATTTCATGAATATCCTAAGTTTCCCAAAGAGGTTGTTGAAATTCCAAATTATTCTTGGTAAAAGCATGCAAGCAAGAAAGGAAGTAGAGTTGGCAGAGCATAGTCAGTGGGGGCTTAACAATCCACTGAGAGACTCCCAAGTTCTTAACTAGTGGTACCTTAATTCGAATGAACAGATAAACTTGGATAAACCAGACAGCTTTTGCTTGCCTGGGACTCTAAACTGGTTTCTTAGGGAAAAACCTAGGACTTTAATCCTGATTTTTTTGTCTGGGACTCTAACTCTGCTTCTAGAATATACTCAAAATCTTACAAATCAAAATCTGTCCCTACCAGCTTTAAAGCCCTGAAGGTACCCTTTAGGAGTTAGATTCACCAAAGAATCTCCAATCAGTTAGTAAAGATTGGAGACAAAGTCTTCAAAGGTGTATAATTTCTGTCCTGGGGGAATGGTTCTGATCTCCAGTAAGAATTCTGTTTTATATCTGTCAAAGAAACACCAGTTTTAAATGGGTAATTATTCAGGACTATTGCAATAGCAGAAAGACATCTCAGTAAAGAAACAGGTTCAAAACTGAATATAACATGGGTAAGAGGGAATTTATATCTAAGGTGCCTGATGGGTTTCAGTAGTTGGAAAATTACTAACAGCAATCATAAAAGGTGAAGAGAATTCTGATTAAATTGACAGAGTGTTTGCTGAAGACAGGCCAGTTTGAGAGGTCATCACCTGGAGGATGGTAGAAGCTGAGAAACCTAATTAGCTATTGAGGATGATCAAATGAAGGATGAGAGACCCTTGTTAAACTGACTTAACAAGGTTCTTGGTAAAGATTTCATAAGGAAATACCAGATGGGCATTGAAGAAGGTTTAGGAGCTTGACTGAAGAATGGTGAGGAAAAGAATCTGTGTCACTACTAAAGAGAAACTGGACAATGACTCTACAGTGAAGGTAGGAAAGAGTATGCCTGGAGTACTGGATATCTCTTAGGGTGTATCTTATTATTATCAGCCCCTGTGAGTAAAGTCAATGGAAAACTACCACAACTCAATCCAAGCAGGACTAATAAAGGTCTAGATTTTTCAGGAATGAACGTTTGATTCGTTCCACCAGGTAAAGAACTATTACAAGCTGAAGCGCTTGCTTATACAAAGGCAATATAGAGTGGATAGTAGATGTAGTTATAATTACCACCTACTAACACATGACCAGTGACAGAAATGAGGAATGTAATTTTCATGAGTATTTCATCATTTTTTTATGAACACTTGTATATGTGTATATCAAATGTCTTTGCTTTCTAATTTTATTATTTCATTATGTTGTAATATTGTTACTGAACCAAACTTGGGCAGTAAAGCCAATCTACTGATACTGGGTTATGGTGAAGGAAAGGGCAGCATTTATTGCAGGGAGCCAAGCAAGGAGTCGAGGTAGCTAGTGTCTAAAAGGCCTGAACTCCCCAAAGGCTTTCAGGGAAAGGTTTTTAAAGACAGGATGTGGGAGGGGGTTTGTGGGGTGTGTGATCAGCTCATGGAAATTCTTCTGATTGGTTGGTTGTGAGGCAATCAGGTGTCAACATCATCAATCTTACGGTTCTAACCGGTCTGGGGTCTATGTGCTTGTGGGCAGCATACAATTAACTTCTTCCACATGGTGGGGGTTTCAGTATCTTCAAAACAGCTCAGCAGATATGACTCAGAATATTTCCTATAGCCCTTGAGAAGGAACTAACGGTTTAATGGCTAAACATTTATTATTTTGTCTTGCTTGACTGTTTTCCTTTTTTTCTGCATTTTCTCACTTCTTTGATTAAGTATACCATTTGGAACTTGGGGGAAGGCCTGAAGGCTCAAGTTTTCCTACAGACAAGAGGCAGGCCAATGACATTGTGAGAGTGGTCTGTTCTGGGAAGGCCCCATAGGGTCCTGCTCAATTACAATATGTGACATGTTAATTTTATATCAGCTTTTTAATTTTACATCATAATATTTATGAGATACCTAGAAGAACAGTAAACATTACTGAAGGACTTTACCTCTCTTCTTGGAAAGCATTAGTGTGTCTTCAGTAGTATGCATAATACTTCTATCATGTTAGGCAGAGTTATGACTTGTTTCTTTCTTTATTTGAAGAGTAAGTATGTTCAAAGGCAATGCATATTGGTGTCAATTTCACAAGGGGAAGACTGTTCATCATATGTTTATTGGCAACTAGATGGGCTAAGAGAGGTCCAGATACCTGGTAAAACATTATTTCTGAATGTGTCAGGATTTTTCTGGAAGGTAAGGTATTAATATTTGATTTATTAGACTGGGTAAAGATGTCTGCCCTCACCAATGTGGGAGAGCACCAACCAAATCAAAGAGGGTCATGATAGAAAAAGACAAAGGAAGGAAAATTTCTTCTCCTCTCCTAGAACTGGTATATCCATGACCTTTCCCCACCCCCAACCCCAGGATTTCAATAATCAAGAGGCTATAATGTCAGTTTTCATGGATATTAATCACTCTTTTCCCAGTCACCCTTGTTATTTTCCAATGGGCCCGAGAACAAAGTAGCCATGATGGCACAGATAAAGGTAATGCATAATTCCAGGTGAGAAATGGTAAAATTGGAAATGTTAATTTGCAGGGTTGTAGGCAGATCTTGGAGATAACCAAAATAATTCAGGCTTTGGCATGAAATGGCAAAATGTGCAAGATGAAATTCACAAGTTTTCCATTGAATCATAACTTTTTCCTCTAAAATCACCACCTTTCAATTAAAGATAATCAAGGTAAGATTAATTTGTTTGCAAAATAAGTTTAGTCTCATTAAATTTGATCTGGTTATTTACACAAGTGAAGCAAAAATAATAACTGATCACATAGGTCTTGTGAGTTTGCTTTATTGGACCTTTTCATAAGGAATCTCAGGTTGAAATTTTCAAAGGATCTCAAGGCTAGGAAGCCAAGCCAATAACTTGATACCAGATTTTGCCTGCAGTACCTAAAGATTTAGGTAAATTCCTCTCTTTTAGCGTATTGAGAATACCCTGAGATTCCTGAGCCTGTCAGGAGATGACCTTCTTTATTGACCGGTATGGTGGGAAACTCTGTTACAGGCTGGTTTTCAAAGGGAGTTTCATAAGGATTTACTCATTCAGCTCAAGCTTAGTTCCTTAACGCTTTCTGTTCATATCTGTTTTCATGAACATTTTCAAATATGACATTCCAATCAGAGCATTGGTAATACAACAAATGTTTCAAGTTTGGTTCTCTTACAAGAACAGATTTTTATTGAAATTATGCAACTAATTATATTGCCATAAAAATAAAAATACCTAGGGTTTTTGAATTGTGCAGGAATCAGTTAGGGAAAAAAAGGGAATAGTTTCATATTTGTTCACAAATGTATACTTTACCAAATTGCCATAAGAAAATGTTTAATTTCTACATGATAACCAAAACATTAAAAAATAGCAATGTTTAAACCAAAAGTCATAAAATTTATGATCATCCTCATCAGTTTATTTAGCTCAATGTAATTAATTCTTGTTCTGCTAAATATTGGGTTAGTAGTTTTATGAATTAATCAGCTTCTTTATTCTTCCTGTGAAATATTACTCAGTCCAGAGCATGGCTTCAAAATTATCCAAATGTTCCCATCATAGAGTATACTTTCTTTAACTGATGGTAAATACTTTTGGAGAAGAAGGAAAGCAAAGCAATAACTGTCTGTGAATGAATTAAATGATTTAAAGGTCATAGTTAAACTTATTTCTTAAATTTAATTTTTATTTTATGTTGGAGTATAGTTGATTTATAATGTGTTAGTTTCAGGTGCAAAGCAAAGCGATTCAGTTATACATATACATATATCATTTCTTTTTCAGATTCTTTCCCCATATAGGTTATTACAAAATACTGAGCATAGTTCCCTGTGTTACACGTTAGGTCCTTGTTGATTTTCTATTTTATATATAGTAGTGTGTATATGTTAATCCCAAACTCCTAATTTGCCCCTCCTCCTTCTTTCCCTTTGGTAATCATAAGTTTTCTTTCAAAGTTTGTGAGTCTGTTTCTGCTTTGTAAATAAGTTCATTTGTATCACTTTTTAAAGATTCCACATATAAGTGATATCATATGATAATTGTCTTTGTCTGATTTACTTCACTTAGTATGATAATCTCGAGTTCCATCCATGTTGCTGCAAATACCATTATTTCATTATTTTTTATGGCTGAGTAATATTCCATTGTATATATGTACCACATCCTCTTTATCCATTTCTCTGTTGATGGACATTTAGGTTGCTTCCATGTCCTGGCTATTGTAAATAGTGCTTCAATGAACATTGAGGGTGCATGTATTGTTTTGAATTATGATTTTCTCCAGATATATGTCCAGGAGTGGGGTTGCTGGATGATATGGTAGTTCTATTTTTAGTTTTTAAAAGAAACTCCATACTGTTTTCCATAATGCCTGCACCAATTTACATCCCCACAAACAGTGTATGAGGGTTCCCTTTTCTCCATACCCTCTCCAGCATTTGCTGTTTGTAGACATTCTGACCATTGTGGGGTGATACCTCACTGTAGTTTTGATTTACTTTTCTCTAATAATTAGTGATGTTGAGTATCTTTTCATGTGCCTATTGGCCATCTGTATGTCTTCTCTGGAGAAATGTCTATTTAGATTTTCTGCCCATTTTTTTTTAATTGAGCTGCATGAGCTATTTTTGTATTTTGGAGATTAATCCCTTGTCAGTTGCTTCATTTGCAAATATTTTCTCCAATTCTGTGGATTGTCTTTTTGTTTCATTTATGGTTTCCTTAGCTGTGCAAAAACTTTTAAGTTTAATTAGGTCATTTTTGTGTATTTTTGTTTTTATTTTCATTACTCTAGGAGGTGGATCCAAAACAATATTGCTGTGATTTATGTGAGAAAGTGTTCTGCCTATGTTTTCCTCCAAGAGTTTTATAATATCCAGTCTTACATTCAGATTTTTAATCCATTTTGTGTTTATTTTTGTATGGTGTTAGAGAATGTTCTCATTTCATTATTTTACATGTAGCTGTCCAGTTTTACCAGCACCATTTATTGAAAAACTGTCTTTTCTCCATTGTATATTCTTGTTAAAAGGCTATAGTTAAACTGATGAGAGTTTATTTGATAATGAAAATTAGTTATTTCTGCTACATACTAGATTTCAGCATATTAGTTGGAGTGTATTGACAAATATACATGAACTTCATATAATTTATAGAATACCTCATTAATAACATATAAACCTAAGAAGGTTTATCATCATTTTGTTATTGGAGTATAATTGATTTACAATGATGTGTTCATTTCTGCTGTAGAGCAAAATGATTCAGATATATACACTCTTTTTTATCATCATTTTTTATTTGCCAATGTTTTCCATGTAATTTAATATACCAAGTAAACTTAATTAGCTTAGTATCTACCTTTTACAAAGGGAGAAAGAAATCCTTTGATGTTTTCCAGGAACCCTCTGGGAAATCTCAATGTTAGTTTGAGACAAAAAAGACTCCATTTATAATTTGGTTTTGGGAAGTTGTAAAAAAATATCAAAAGGTTTTAACACAACTAAATAGGATCACTGTGAAACTATGCCAAGTTAATCATTTAACCAAACTGACAAGAGAATTTAAAGGCAAATACAAAATGTTACATAGCTGTTAAAAATCCAGCTCTTTTATTAATAAGACTCTGTTTTCTAAGTAATCAAAGACCTGATAAAGACAACATGAAGCACAATAAATTATATTAAAATGCAAAATTTAGCTTTCCATGCTAAATAAATAGAAGGTAAAGAAAAAAATAATTTCTTATTAATAGCAGACATAATCTAAACACAGCTTGTTGCTTTAATAGAGAAATAACCAAATCCTGCTTTTGCATTTGTGTACTATTAATTCTAAGGCTAAGTTCTAAAAACCTTGTAAATAAATTCATCCAATCTTTGCCAGATTTGCCCACACAAGATAATATTCCTTTCAAGATTCATTTTCCACAGTCTTTCTAACTTAAAAAAAAAATCCATTCAGTATTTACTTTACACCTTTCCTCTTTTTTATTCTGGATTAAGATGTCATTCCACATTAGGACAATATTACTCTCTTTTTTTCATAACAAAATCATATTCTTCATATACGTCCTCATTAAAAACATACTTTACTTTCCTTGCATACACAGTGTTTTTTTCTTTATCTTTCTTAGTTATAGTCATTTCATTTACATATATTTATTAGAATCATTAACCATTAGTCATCTTTCTTTTACAGAGAAAAGTAGGAATTAAGCAATTGTTAACTGTTGGCCACATACTATTATTCTATAGCAAATTTATAAACACATTATTTCAAATTTTCTAGAGGAATATGCCTTTTCATTGTACAATATTTCATGTTTAAAGATGTACCCCAATATATTTAGCTTTTTTGTACCATATAAAAACAAGATTGTAAAAGTAGATACAATATGTTCAACAACTGAAGTTTCAATATTTTTCTTATTTGGAAACAATTTGGATATTCAAGAAATTTCCATTATTTGCCTTAACTTAATATAGCTTTAAGGTTTCAAGTTACCAAAATTTTTGTGAAATGACTTTTAAGTAGGTATTATAAAACATGATCAATTTTTTTAAAAACATATTTATTGGGGTATAATTGCTTTACAATGGTGTGTTAGTTTCTGCTTTATAACACAGTGAATCAGTTATACATATACATATGTTCCCATATCTCTTCCCTCTTGCATCTCCCTCCCTCCCACACTCCCTATCCCACCCCTCCAGGTGGTCACAAAGCACCGAGCTGATATCCCTGTGCCATGCGTCTGCTTCCCACTAGCTATCTACCTTACGTTTGTTAGTGTATATAGGTCCATGCCTCTCTCTCACCCTGTCACAGCTCACCCTTCCCCCTCCCCATATCCTCAAGTCCGTTCTCCAGTAGGTCTGTGTCTTTATTCCTGTCTTACCCTTAGGTTCTTCATGACAATTTTTTTTTCTTAACATGATCAATTTTTTAAAGTTCATTAACTTTTATCTTATTTACATCTATTTAATTCACTTGTTATTAACAAATATGTTTGAAATGATCATGTTACTTTCTCACCTGTCATCTTCAGTTATTTATCTTGTTGAAAAATTAGGCAAGTATCAAAAAATCACAGAGATAGAGAACATAAAACGTTAATATATAGTTATTTTTTCTTTTTAATTTACCTCTGGGCAAGACATACATTAAGCTATTAATTTTTAAAAATTGATATATAATTTACATATAACACTGTATTAAAACATGATGATTCAATTTTGTATATACAGTATTGCAATACTATCACCATTATAAGTTTAGTTAACATCCATCATCTCACATAGTTACCCATTTTTTTCTTGTCATTTTTTAAGAGGTACTATCGTAGCAAATTTCAAATATACAATACAGTATTTTTAACTACAGTCACCCTACCATAAATTACATCCCCAAGATTTATTTATTTCATACCTGGAAATTTTTACCTTTTGACTCCCTTCACCCATTTTGCCCACACCCCACCCACCACCTCTAGCAAACACCAATCTGCTCTCTGTATAAGTTTCTTTTTTGTTTTTTGTTTGTTTGTTTGTTTTTATTTTACACATAGCAATGAGATCATAAACCACTTGCTTTTCTCTGTCTGACTTTGTCCCTTTGTGTAATGTGCTAGGCCCATCCATGTTGTCATAAATTGCAAGATTTTATTCTTTTTTATGGCTAAATAATATTCTGTCATATTCCATTCCATTATTTATATCTATCTATCTATCTATTTATCATCTATCTATCTATTGATCTATCATCTATCTATCTCACATTTTCTTTATCCCGTCATCCATTAATGTACACTTCATTTACTTCTATGTCTTGGCTATTGTAAACAATGCTGAAATAAACTTGAAGGATCCCATATTTTTGATCAGGGCTTCATTTCCTATAGATAAATACCAAGAAGTATAATTGATGGATCATATGGTAGTTCTATTTTTAGTTTTTTGAGGAACCTCCATATTGTTTTCCACAGTAGCACTACCAATCTACATTTCCACCAACAGTGCACAAGATTCCCATTTTGTAAATAAGCAGGACAATTTAGGGCCTTCCCAGAATAGAGCACCCTCCCATGTCCTCTGCCTGCCTCTTGTCTGTAGAAAAACTTTAGCCTTCAAGGCCTTCCCTGAGTTCCAAAGAATAAATTTAATCAGATAAGTTAGAAAATGCAGAAAGAAAGGAAAAGAGTCAAGCAAGACAAAATGATAGTAATTTAACCATTAAACAAAGTGAAGGACATTTTGTTCCTCCTCAAGGGCTATAGACAATATTGAGTCATATCCTTTGAGCTGTTTTGCAGATACTGAAACCCCCACTAGGTAGAAGAAGTTAACTGTATGCTGCCCACAAGCCATAGACCTCAGACTCGTTTGAAACAGAAGGTTGATGATGTTGACTCCTGATTATGTCATTATCAGTCAATCAGAAGAATGTCCATGAGCTCATTATGCACCCCACAACCCCTCTCCCTTATCCTGTCTTTACAAATCTTTCCCTGAAAGCCATCAGGGAATTCAGGTCTTTTAAGCACTAGATGACTGGGCTCCTTGGTTGGTGTCCTGCAAAATCACTTCACTTTTCTTCACCACAACCAAGTGTCAGTATATTGGCTTTATTGTGTGCAGGTGAGTGGGCTCAAGTTCTGTTTGGTAACAGTTTCTTTGCATCCTCAGCAACACTTATTTTTTGTCTTTTTGATAGTAGCAATTCTAATGAACATGAGATGATATCTCCTTGTGGTTTATATTTGCACTTCCCTGGTGATTAGTGACGTTGAGCACCTCTTCATATACCTGTTGGCTATTTGTACACCTTTGGAGAAATGTCTCTTCAGTTCCTCTGTCCATTTTAAAATCCAATTTCCTTTCTTTCTTTCTTTTTTTTTTTTTTTTGCTATTGAATTACTTGAGTTTTTTTAATTTTAATTTTAGTAATTATCTCTTTATCAGAAATATAATTTGCTCCTATCCAATAGGTTGCCTTTTATTATGTAGGGTTTTCTTTGCTGTGTAGGTGCCTTTTAGTTTAATATAATCTTACTTAATTATTTTTGCTTTTGTTGCCTTTGCATTTAGTGTGAAATAAAATCATCACCAAGACTGATGTCAAGGAACTTACTGCTTATTTTTCTTCCGGGAGTTTTCAGTGTTTAGGTCTTATGTTCACGTCTCTAATCTATTTTGAGTTAATTTTTGTGGATGGTGTAAGATAGTTGTCCAGTATTATTCGTTTGCATGTGGCTGACTAGGTTTCCCAACAGCTTTTATTGATGAGTCTATGTTTTCCTTATTGTTTAATTTTGGCTTATGTTTCATAAATTAATTTACCATATATATATTGGTCTATTTCTGGGCTCTGTATTCTGTTCCATTGACCTATGCATCCATTTTTATAACAATACCTAACTGTTTGATTGCTATTCCCTTTTAATATAGTTTGAAATCAGAAAGTGTGATGGACCCAAGTTTGGTTTTCTCTCTCAGGATAGCTTTGGCTATTGAGGGTCTCCTGTTGTTCCATATAAATTTTAAGATTATTCTATTTCTGTGAAAAGTGCCATTAGGATTTTTAATTGGGATTTCACTGACTCTGTAGATTGCTTTGTGTAGCATAGATATTTTAATAGTATTAACTATTCCAATCCATGAGTGTGGAATATCTTTTTATTTATTTGTGTCTTCTTCAATACTTTCACCAAGGTCTTATAGTTTTCAGTATAACAGTTTTTCACCTTGGTTAAATAACTTCCTAATTATTATATTCTTTTTGATGCAATTGTAAATGGGGTTGTTTTCTCAATCTCTCTTCTGATATTTTGTTATCAGTGTATAGAAATGAAACAAATTTTTGTATATTAATTTTGTATCCTGCAACTTTACTTAATTCTTTTATTAGTTCTAACAGGTTTTTTTTGATGGAGTCTTTAAGTTTTTTTATATATAATATCTTGCCATGTAAAAACAATGAGTTTTACTTCTTCCTTTCTAATTTTGATGCCTTTTATTTCTTTCTCTTACCTAATTGCTCTGGATAAGACTTCTAATACTATGTTGAATAAAAGCAGTGAGAGTGGACATCTTTATCTTCTTCCTGATCTTAGAGGACAACTTTCAGCTTTTCACTATTGAATATATATATATATTTTTTTTTTTTTTTTTTTTTTTTGGCCATGGCTCACGGGCCTAGCTGCTCCGTGGCATGTGGGATCTTCCTGGACCGGGGCACAAACCTGTGTCGCCTGCATCGGCAGGCGGACTCAACCACTATGCCACCAGGGAAGCCCTTGAGTATATTTTTAAAAAACAAAATTCTACTGAGTAAATTTTACTGACCTTATTGGCTTTATTAAATGATTCATATTTCAGACAGTATCCAGTATAGCAGATAAAAGGGAGCACCAGGGAGCTGTACAAAACGAAAGATGTTTATAGGCAGAATGGAGCAGGAAAGAGGACATTTACTAGACAAATAAAAGGAAGTTCATTATTGCAAGGTTATTTTTCTTTACAGAAAGACAGAGATATCAGGTAGATTTCCTAACTAGTGCTTATCAGGCAATTCCTAATTGACTGATTTAAGATTCAATCTCTGGGAGAACTGGACTTAGTTCTAAGTCTCAGTTTGAGAATGTAGGGCTTAGCATAAGTGACTTCATTTTGGGCCTGTTGTCTTTTTTTTAACAGGTGTTAACTGTGGGCTTTTCATATATTGCCTTTATTATGTTTAAATATGTTTCCTTTATATCCAGTTCATTGAGAGTTTTTATTATAAATGAATGTTGAATTTTGTCAAATGCTTTTTCTGATTCTATTGAGATGTTTATATAATTTTATTCTTTTTTAATTAATGTAAATCAATTATTTTTATGTATATTTTCCATAGGTTGGATTTATAGTTTTATAATCTTAAACAACTAGTAGAGATAACAAAATGTTTTTGAGTACTAAACCTAGGTAGAAAAAATTTGTATGTTCATTATATTTAATGCTGAAACTCTGAAGTTATGTCTGTTTTTACTTTACCAACCATTTGGAAATTAGCATCATTTAACAAATATTTCCCAGGTAAAAGAAAACTTTATCATCTGAAGGTAGAAAATGTCACATATACATAACACATGCATACATACTCACATTAGGAACATGCATAAACTTACAGAAGGATGGACAGAGTAATTTTATAACTAACTATAAAATTTTAGCCTTGACTTGATAAACATAGTAATACTATCTCAGTGGTATATCTTCACTTTATATGTTAACCTGAATTGTGTTTCTGGTAAATGGGACATGAAGGTTACCTGTTTACCAATATTTGTGGAGGAGATTATTTATATTCTCTTTTGCCCTAACATGTAATCTGATGGAGGCTGTAGTAATTGCTTCGGATTCCATATTTCCTTGAGAACACTGAATGGATGATAAGAAATCTAAAGTTAAAGTGACTATGGGAGTTGAGAGGCAGGATTTGAAGGTGAAATTCTGGCAGTCTGGACAGAGGGATGGAGAAGGTAGGGGGCACATCAAAGGATTCAAGGAAACTGAAGGGAAAATACAAACCAGTAAAATGAGGAAGGAAAAGAAGATGCATGAGAAGAGAGTGGGTTTAGAGAAGCCACATTGAAAGTATCTAATATTTCTCAAATAGGCTATTGACTGTCCAATTATTCTTAGTAAAATCATGCCAACAAGAAAGGAAGCCAATGGAGTTGGTGCAGCATATACTCAGCATGGTTTCAAGAAGGGGGTTGTCTGTTCACTGAGAAGTTCCCATGTTTTATAGCTAATGATATACTTATAATTACGCATAAATAACCTTGGGACTCTAACCCAGCTTTTTACACTCAGTTATTTGCCTGGGACTCTAACGCAGCTTCTTACAAACAAAGAAACCTAACCCTCTAATCCATCCTCTGTTTGGGTCTCTAATCTTTCTTCTAGAGTGTACTCAAATGCTTATGAATCAAAATCTGTCCCTACAGCTTTAAGGGATATTTGTCTGAACCAGTGGTTTAGGAAATGAACTCACCAAAGTATCTCTTTTCTATCAGTCAGGAGTAGAGACGAGAAGTTTTCAAAGGTGCACACTTCAGGTACTGGGTAAGGTATCTGGGACTCCAGTGATGACTCTGATCTAACCAAGTAGAGATATTTTAACTGTCAAAGAAGAAAAACAGAGAATAAGTGGGGGTAAAAAATGGGTTTCATTCATGACTATTGCAAAGGATAAATTATCTCAGTATAGAAACAGGCTTAATTCCAAAAATATCATTGGCAAGTGGGAATTTATAGCCTGGAAGTTTGGTGGGGTTCAGTGAATGAAAAATTGCTAAGAGGAAACATGAATGGTAATGGGGATTTTGTTTAAGCCAACTTAACAGGATTCTTGCTGAAGAGAGGTCTGACTGATTAGTCATCACCTGTTAGATGGTGGAGGATTTAAATCATGATTAGATATATGTGGTGATCAGACATGCATTATAATAGACCCTTGCTAAACTAAGCAGGGTTCATGCTAAGCATTTTACATGGAAATACACAGAATGATATGGAGAAGGTTTAGGAAATTGACTAAAATTTGTTGAATCAAAGAATCTGTATCACTACAAAAGAGATATTGGGCAACTATTAAAAAATTAGAGATAAGAAAGTATGTCTGGCATAAAGAATATCCCTAAAAGTTTCTTTTATTATTACTATGCCCTATGATTAAGGTTAATAAAAAATACTACAACTGCCAAATACATGTAGGACTACATGTACATGTAGACATGTACCAGATCCTTCATGGATGAAGGTTTTGGTCATCCCATAAAATAAAAACAACCAAGACCATCTATGGTGCTTGCTGAAGCAATGGGAATACATTGAGGCAGTAGCAGAAGGTAGTTATAAATATCATCTACTATCACACAATCAGTTACAGAAAAAAGAGTTATGATTGTCATGAGTATTTCTCTCTTATTATGAATATGTTTGTGTGTATATATACATATTATATATATATATATAATCTCAGATATTTTTGTTTTCTATCATCTACTATTCACTTATCATATAATATGTACCAACTTTATATTATAGTATTTAAGTATTGTTAATTTTATATCATACTATATTTTATGAGATATTTAAATAAGACTAAACATAGTAGAGAACTTTACTTCCTCTTCTTGGAAGGGACTAGTGTGTTTCTGTAGTATGAAGAATACTTCTACCATCTTAGGTAGAATTATGACCTTGTTATTTTTCCTTTTTAAAAAATATTTATTTATTTACTTTCTTCTTATTTTTTTGGCTGCCTTGGGTTTTAGTTGCAGCATGCAGGCTCTTATTTTATTATTATTATTTTTTAAATTTTGGCTGTTGTTGGGTTGCAGCACACAGGATCATTTTTGTGGCACATAGGCTCTTCACTGTGGGAAGTGGGCTTCTCTGTAGTTGTGGAGCATAGGCTTTTCTCTAGTTGTGGTGTGTGGGTTTTCTCTTCTCTAGTTGTAGTGAGTGGACTCCAGAGCACATGGGCTCTGTAGTTTGCAGCATGAGGGCTTTCTAGTTGAGGTGCATGGGCTCAATAGTTCTGGCGCATGGGCTTAGTTGCCCCGAGGCATATGGGATCTTAGTTCCCTAACCAGGGATTGAACCCACGTCCCCTGCTTTGTAGGATAGATTCTTCACCACTGGACTACCAGGGAAGTCCCAGCATGCAGGCCCTTTGTTGTGGCTCATGGACTTCTCTCTGGTTGTGGTGTATGGGCTTCTCTCTAGTTGTAGCATGTAGTTTTTTTTGTTTGTTTCTTTCTCTAGTTGAGGCACGCTGAATCCAGGGCACATGGTCTCTGTAGTTTGCGACATGTGGTCTCTCTTGTTGAGGCGTGCGAGCTCAGTAGTTGTGGCATGGGTTTAGTTGTCCCTCAGCATGTGGGATTTTAGTTCCCCAACCAGGGATTGAACCCATGTTCCCTGCATTGGAAGGCAGATTATTTACCACTGGACCACCAAGGAAGTCCTGCTATTGTTCTTATTTGAAGATTAAGTATGGTTGAAGGCAATGCATATATATGTCACATTAATGAAGGCGAGACTTGCAATGTTTAATTTTATGTCTACTTGGTAGGGCTAAGAAAAGTCCAGATAGCTGGTGATGCATTATTTCTGGGTGTGTCCTTGAACACGTTTCTGGAAGGGATTAACATTTGATTCAGTCAACTGAGTAAAGAGATCCACTCTCACTAGTGTGGGAGAACATGAAGAGTTGGAATAGGGGGCCAGAGTAGAATAAAAATTCAAAGAAAGGGCATATTCCTTCTCACTTCTAGAACTGGGACATCCATTTTTCCTGCCCTGGGACATAATAAGTCCTGGATACTAGGCCTTTGAACTCTGGGATTTATACCAAGGGGCCCCTCGTTCTTGGACCTTTTGCTTGGGACTAAGAGTTGCAGCATGGGCTCCCCTGGTTCTCAGCTCCTGGGCACAGAATGAATTACAACACCTGCTCTTTTGGTATCTGGCTAACAATTGGCATATTGTGAAACTTTTGTACTTCATGTAATTTCTACAATGACTCTCATATCTAGCTATTTATCTATTGATCTATCATCTGTATTTATTTATTATCTATCTATCTATCTATCTATTATACTATGTGTTTTTCTGAAGATTCCTAAATACCGGAGAATCCTAAGGGATTGGAATGTTATGGTGAATTAACTATTGGTATGGATAGTAGTTCTTGAAAACGGGATTTTAAAGATGAGTATTCTGAATTTATCTTGGGGTTTCTGAAATTTCTCTCTAATTTGATTAGATATAAAGAAACTAATAATTCTATTTCCACTAGGAAATAGAACCCTATTTGTCCATGGTATGACCTATTTATAGAGATACACAAAATACCTACATTTGATATTCTTAATTAGCCACTTATAAGAAAGGAGCTAAATACCCTGTATATAATAACTTCAAACATTTTTTGAAAAGGATTATAGTGACACTGGTTCGTTCCTCCTATTATTGCTACCAAAGTGGTGAAAAAAAATGATGAGCTCAAAAATTTGAAATCTCACCTGAAGCATTATATCAATTACATGAAAACTTTAAGCTGTGCCTTGAGGAAGAGGCTTATATCCTTACAGAGCTGAAATTGCTACAAATTAAACTATGATTGGATGAATTTCAAAGCAAGTTGATCTCTAGACTCCTAAGATGTCTAACTTTAAAGCCAGGACATTGATTGAAGAAAAGTAATATCTTGTTAATTAGTATGGAAAATGTGAAAAGATGCTGATGAAACTGGGGTCATCAAGTCACTACATTGTGATGAGTTTCCTTTCCAGTAGAAGTCTCACCACCTACAGTGGAAGTGACTTCCCTAACAACATTAGCAGTGACATTCCCATCCCAAGTTGTAGCAACCTCCTAATCCACAGTGGTATCAACCTTTGTACCTCCATCAGAGGGACTTAACTCTGCATTACTGGAGGTGACAATAATGGACTCTCCTGAGGCAATTGCCACCCATGTCTAAACTCAAACTTAAAAGACCCCTAAAGGCAGGGTACAAAATGTGGCCCATGTGAAGCTGCACCGCACTCTTAAGGAACTACTTGAGTTTTCTGATTTATGCAATTGGAAATCTGGGGAATATGTGTGAGAATGGGAATTAAGGCATGAAATAATGGTTAAAAAATATAAATTTGGATCAAATGAATTTATTGATGTAAGTTAACTACCAGAGATTCTACTTTTAGTTTTGCAGCATGGAGAATTAGAAAAGGCTCTAATGGTTTCTTTGGATAATAGGTGAAAACCTGGCTCAAAAGGTGGCCCACCATGAGCAAACTAAAGATGCCAGATATACTTTAGCTTATATATAAGGAAACATTCAAAAGATTAGGGTGATTGGAATGTTAGAGTGAACCAGTCATTTAAGGCCTACTCACCCACAATGGAAGGATCTGTATATGGGAGGATCTTTTACCAATACTTCAAGATATAAATTTGGAATTATAACCCCAGCTTCCTTGACGTGCTCTGTAATTTTCTTCTTTGTAGGCCAGAACTTACAGTGGGAACCACAGTCACTCAATTTGAAACTCTGAATATTGTGGGAGTAATTGGGTCCCAAGGTGTCAGGAACCAAGTGTCTTTACTCATCCAAAAGTCAACGTAGTTTAGTTATTGTAATGGAAGGAGTAAAAGCACTGATCAGAATAGTCTGATTCACATAGACCTATAGAGTAGCCTAGTTAATTAACCACGGCATTCCAAGAAATGAAAAATATATGAAGTCTACAAAATTCTTACTTATTCTATATAAACAGTAAAGTTCTAGGTCACAGAACAAAAATATAACTTGAGTAATTAAAATGGTGAGTCACAGTTACTCAATCAATTCCCCATCTTGAGCAAACCCAGAACTCTTTGAATAAAGTGGAAACCAGGTTCCCTTGAGAAAGAACCTTTGCACACTACCAGAAATTTACAATGTTTTTCTCTCAGCCTTCCCCAAAGGGACATACGGCTTTTGGGGGAAAGGAAATAATAAGAAGTGTATCTCTTCAGTTAGTGTAAGTGTTTATGGGAGTCAGATGTTCAGTGGTATTTTAGTACTGGCCCATCTCACATTGTGTCAAGCACATCACATGCATCTTGTAGTTAATTCCCCAGTTCTAGTATGCCTATTTGGAGTAGAAATATTTAGCAACTGGCATAATCCCCACATAGGTTTCTTGACATTTGGTGTGATAGCTATTATAATGGGAAAGGCCAAATGGAAGCCATTAGAACTACTTATACCTAGGAAAATAGCCAATCAAAAGTAGTACATAACATTCCTGTGGAGTTTGCAGAGATTATTGCTATTATCAGGACATGAAGATGCATGAATGGTGATTCCCACCACATCCACATTCAAATATTTTATATGGCATGCATAGTAAGAGATGGATCTATGAGAAATACAGTGGATTATGGCTAGCTTAACCAAGTTGTGACTCCTAATGCAGCCATTGTACCATATGTGGTTTTATTGCTTGAACAAACTCATGCATCCCATGGTACCCATTATGCAGCTATTTATTTATGAACATCCTTTTTCTCCAACCTGCTCATAAGGCCTACCAGAAAAATTTTCTTTCAGCTGGCAAGTTTAGTGAATACTTTCATGGTCCAACTTCAGAGGTATATTAATTCTCCAGCTCTATGTCACCACTTAGTTTTTAGCATTTCAGGAAACTTAATTGCCTTTCCCTTCCAAAAGATATCATACTAGTTCACTGCATTGATGACATTATGTTGATTGGACTTAGTGAGCAGAAATAGCAAGTTCTCTAGATTCATTAGCAAGACATTTGTGTATCAGAGGGTAGGAAATAAATCTGACTAAAATTCAAGGTCCTATCTCAGTGAAATTACTGGGATCCCAGTGGTGTGGGGATTGTCCATACATTTCTTTTAAAGTGAAGGAAAACTTTTTCCATCTGGTCCCTCCTACAACCGAGTAAGAGGTACAATGCCTACAAGGCCTCTTTGGCTTTCTGAGGCAATGTACTCATAACTTGGGTGTATTACTTTGGCCTATATATCAAATTAACCAATAATCTACTACTTTTGAGTGGGACCACAAAACTAGAGAACATTCTACAACAGGTTAAGGCTGTGAGTCAAGCTGTTCTGCCACTTGGGCTATATATTTCAGCAGATCCAATTGTTCTAGAAGTTTCATTGGCAGTAGGAATGCTGTTTGGAGCATTTTGGCAGTCTTTAAGGGTAAAGTGGACGCAAACTTCTAGGATGTCGGAACAAAGTCCTATTATCCACAGATATATGCTCTCCTTTTGGAAAAAAAAAACACTCTGGCCTGCTACTGGACCTACCAGAGACTGAATGTGAACATGTACCACAAAGTCACCAGGCAACTGAAGCTGCCTATCATAAACTTAGTAATATCTGAATTACCAAGTCTTAAAGTTGGTAGTGCACTGAAAATTATATCTTAAAATAAAAATGGTATACATGTGATCAGGTCAGGAACCCCCCTGAAGGCACAAGTAAGTTACATGAAGTAGTGGCTGAAATATCCATGGCCATTACTTCTGTTACACTGTCTTTTCTTCCCAACATGCACCTATGGCCTCATGAAGAACTACCTTAGATCAGTTTAAAAAAGGAAGTCTTAGGCCTAGTTTAATGATGCTTTATGCATGATAATACAGCCACCATAAGTGGAGAACTACAGTAGTACAGCCTATCTCTGGGGCATGTGTAAAGGGTTGTGGTGAAGCAAATTCCTCCCAGTGAGCAAATCATCAAGCATTGTAGCAGGTTGTTCACTTAGCTTTGAAGAAGAAATGGCCAGAATTGTGATTATATACCAGTACACAGCCTGTGGCTAATGTTTTGGCTTGAGGGTCAGGGACTTTCTGAAAGGGACATGTTTAAAAAATTGATGACAATAAACGTTGGGAAAGAAGTGGATAGGTAGTTCTCTCAATGGGGGAAAATACCTGAAAATTTCATTTCCCATGTGAATGCTCACCAAATCCACCTCAGCGGAGGAGGATTTCCATAATCAAGTGAATAAAGTAATGACAAGTCAGTGGATATCAGTCATCCTCTTTTCCCTGCCATCCAGGTAGTTTTCAACAGACTTAGCACAAAGTGTTCATGAATGCATAGATGGAAGTTATGCAAGGACTTAGAAATATTACATTTTTTTAAACAATAAACTCATTTAAATGTTTTTAATGTCATAAAAAACTCTTATGGTAAATGTTATATAAAACAGTAATGATGTAAAATTACTGTACTATAAGATGAAGTAAAAAATTTGTGATAAGGATTATGTGAAATATCTTCTTTTTTTGAAGTATAATTGATTTACAGTAAGTAGTGTGTCTGTTTCAGGTGTACAGCAAAGTTATATATATATATATGATTTAGATTATTTTCCATTACAGATTATTGCAAGATATTGAATATAGTTCCCTGTGCTATACAGTAAATCCTTGCTGCTTATCTATTTTATGTATAGTAGTTTGTATCTGTTAATATCATGCTCCTAATTTAGCCCTCCTCCATCCCTTTCCCCTTTGGTAACCATAAGTTTGTTTTCTATGTCTATGAGTCTGTTTCTGTTTTGTGTATAGATTTATTTGCATTATTTTTTTAGATTCTACATGTAAGGAACATCATATAATATTTGTCTTTCTCTGACTTACTTCACTAAATATAATATTCTCTAGGCCCATCCATGTTGCTGCAAATGGCAACATCTTATTCTTTTTTTTATGGCAGAGTAATTGTATGTGTGTGTGTGTGTATATATATATATATATATATCTCCATATCTTCTTAAGGCAATCACCTGTTGATGGGCACTTGGGTTGATTACATGTCTTGGCTATTGTAAATAATGCTGCTATGAACATTGGAGTGCTGTGTCTTTTCAAATTAGAGTTTTCATCTTTTCTGGATATATACTCAGGAGTGGGATTGCTGGGACATATCGTAGCTCTATTTTTAGTTTTTTTAAGGAACCTCCATACTGTTTTTAACAGTGGCTGCACCAATTTACATTTCCACTAACAGTGTAGGAGGATTCTCTTTTCTACACAAGTCTCCAGTATTTATTATTTGTAGACATTTTGAAGATAGCTGTTCTGACCATCGTGACATGA
The DNA here is from genome assembly GCF_000442215.2 of Lipotes vexillifer. Lineage (NCBI taxonomy): Eukaryota > Metazoa > Chordata > Mammalia > Artiodactyla > Lipotidae > Lipotes > Lipotes vexillifer. The sequence goes on from NW_006770890.1 coordinate 51,545, forward strand.
TACATCATTAAGGTTTTGATTTGCATTTCTGTAATAATTTGCGATGTTGAACCTCTTTTCATGTGCAGATTAGCCACAGGTATGTCTTCTTTGGAGAAATGTCTATTTAGGTCTTCTTCCATTTTTTGATTGGGTTTTTTATTGTTTTGATATTGAGGTGTATGGGCTCTTTGTATATTTTGAATGCCCCTTGTCAGTCACATCACTTGCAAATATTCTCCATAATTTCTGTAAGTTGTTGTTTTTCTGTGCAAACTTTTAAGTTTGATTAAGTCCCATTTGTTGATTTTTGCTTTTATTTCTTTTGCCCTGGGAGACTCATCTAAGTAAATGCTGCTATGATTTATGTCTGAGAATGTTTTGCCTTCTCTTCCACAAGTTTTATGGTGTCATGTCTTATACATAGGTCTCTAAAATATTTTGAGTTTATCTTTGTATGTGGTATGAGGGAGTGTTCTACTTTCATTGATTTACACGTAGCTGTCCAACTTTTCCAACACCATTTGTTGAAATGAATGTCTTTACTCCATTGCACATTGTTCCATCCTTTGTTGTAGATTGACTGTAGGTGTGTGGGTTTATTTCTGGGCTCTCTATTCTGTTTCATTGATCTATATGTCTGTTTTTGTGCCAATACCATGCTGATTTGATTTCTGTAGCTCTGTAGAGAAGCCTGAAGTCTGAAAGGGTTATGCCTCCAGCTTTGTTCTTTTTCCTCAGGATTGCTTTGGCAATTCTGAGTCTTTTTTTTTTTTTTTTTTTTTTTCTTGCGTTATGCGGACCTCTCACTGTTGTGGCCTCTCCCATTTGCGGAGCACAGGCTCCGGACGCACAGGCTCAGCGGCCATGGCTCACGGGCCCAGCCGCTCCGCGGCATGTGGGATCTTCCCGAAACGGGGCACGAACCCGCGTATCCTGCATCGGCAGGCGGACTCTCAAGCACTGCGCCACCAGGGAAGCCCAATTCTGAGTCTTTTGTGGTTCCATATAAATTTTAGGATTATTTGTTCTAGTTCTGGAAAAATGTCATGGGCATTTTGATAAGGATTGTATTAAATCTGTAGATTGCTTTGGGTAGTATGGTCATTTTAACAATATTAATTTGTCCATTCTGAAAGCATGGGATATCTTTCTACTTCTTTGAATCATCTTTAATTTCCTTTATCAATGTTTTATAGTTTTCAGCATGTAGATATTTCACCTCCTTGTTTAAGATCATTTCTAGGTATTTTATAGGATTCCAAATAGGAATGTCTTTTTACTTTTTCTCTTTTTGTTCTTTCATTGTTTGTGTAAAGAAATACAAAGAATTACAGTATATTAATCTTGTATTATGCTGCCTTACTTGATTTATTTATTAGTTCTAATAGTTTGGTGGAGACTTTAGGGTTCTCTATAGAGAGTATCATATTATTTTCAAATAGTGACTGACCTCTTTGCTTTCAATGTGGATACCTTTTATTTCTTTTTCTTGTCTAATTGCTGTGGCTAGGATTTGCAATCTTTTGTTGAATACAGGTGGTGAGAGTGGGTATCCTTATCTTGTTCCTGAATTTACTGGGAATTCTTTCAGCTTGTCACTGTTTAGTATTGTGTTGGGTGTGCATTTGTCATAAATGGCTTTCATCATGTTAGATATGTTCTCTCTATGTGCATTTTGGTGTTAGTTTTGTCATGAATGGATGTTGAATTTTGTCAAATGCATTTTTTGTATCTATTGAGATGATGATATGAAATTAAAAATCTTGTTTTCTTTATCACAATATCCTGCTTTATTGTCTTTTTTTACATTAAAAAAATGAAGTTGATTTATTGACTTACAATGTTGTGTTAGTTGCAGATATATAGCACAAAGATGATTCAGTTTTATATATGTATATATATATATATATGAATATATATATGCATATATAAATTCTTTTTCAGATTCATTTCTCTTATAGGTTATTATAAAACATTGAGTATATTTCCTTGTGCTATACGATAGTCCTTGTTAGTTATCTATTTTATATATGGTAGTATGTATATGTTAATCCCAAACTATTAATTTATCCCTCCTCCTCCTTCCCCTTTGGTCACCATAGGTTTGTTTCCTATGTCTGTGGGTCTATTTCTGTTTTGTATATGAGTTTACTTGTATCATTTTCTTTAAGATTCCATATATAAGCAATATCATATGATATTCCTCTTTCTCTGTTTGGCTTACTTCACTTAGTATGATAACCTCTAAGGTCACCCATGTTGCTACAAATGGCATTATTTCATTATTTTTTTATGGCTGAGTAATATTCCACCACATCTTCTTTATCAATTCATATGTCAATGGGTATTTAGGTTGCTTCCTAGTCTTGGCTATAGTAAAAGTTCTGCAGTGAACATTGGGGTGCATGTATCTTTTCAAATTATGTCCTTCTTCGAATATATGCTGAGGAATGGGATTGCAGGATCATATGTTAGCTTTATTTTTCATTTTTAAATAAAATTTCATACTTTTCTCCATAGTGACTGTACCAGTTTACATTCCCACCAACAGTGTAAGAGGGTTCCCTTTTCTCCACACCCTCTCCAGCATTTATTATTTGTAGATATTTTGATGAATGTCATTCTGACTGGTGTGAAGTGGTACCTTATTGTAATTATCAAGTTCATTTTTCTAATAATTAGCACTGTTTTGAATCTTTTCATGTGCCTTTTGGTCATCTGTATGTCTTCTTTGGAGAAATCTTTATTTAGATCTTCTGCCCATTTTTGATTAGTTTGTTTGTTTTTTTCCTACCAAGCTGTATGAGCTGTTTCTATATTTGGGATTTAAGCCCTTGTCCATTGCATTGTTTGCAAATTTCTCCCGTTCTGTAAGTTTTCTTTTTATTTTGTTTATGGTTTCCTTTCCTGTGCAAAAGCTCTCAAGTTTAATTAGGTCTTATTTGATTTTTTTTTTTTTTTTTTGCAGTTCATGGGCCTCTCACTATTGTGGCCTCTCTTGTTGTGGAGCAGAGGCTCTGGACGTGCAGGCTCAGCAGCCATGGCTCATGGGTACAGCCGCTCCACAGCATGTGGGATCTTCCCTGACCGGGGCACGAACCCATGTCTCATGCATCTGCAGGTGGACTCTCAACCACTGCGCCACCAGGGAAGCCCTATTTTTGTTTTCATTTGCATTACTATAGGAGACACATCCAAAAAGATGTTGCTGTGGTATCTGTCAGAGAGGTTTCTTCTTATGTTTCCATCTAGAAGTTTTTATATATCTGGTCTCACATTTAGGTTTTTAATCCATTTTGAATTTACTTTTGTGTACGGGAGTTAGAGAATGTTTTACTTTTATTCTTTTAATGTAGCTGTCCAGTTTTCCCAGCACCACTTATTGAAGAGACTGTCTTTTCTACATTGTATATTCTTGCCTCCTTTATCATAGATTAATTGACCACAGGTTCATGGGTTTATTTCTTGGCTTTCTATACTGTTCCATTAATCTATATTTCTGTGTTTGTGCCAGTACCATACTGCTTTGATTATTGTGGCTTTGTAGTCTAGTCTGAAGTCAGGGAGCCTGATTAGAAGAGCTCTGTTTTTCTTTCTCAAGATTTCTTTGGCTATTTGGGGACTTTTGTGTTTCCATAAATATTTTAAAAAATTATTAACATATACTTGATTTACAATTTTGTGTTAATTTCTGATGTACAGTAAAGTGTATCAGTTATACATGTATATATCTCCACACTTTTTTAGATTCTTTTCCCATGTAGGCCATTACAAAATATTGAAAAGAGTTCCCTGTGCTATACAGTAGGTCTTTATTAGTTAACTATTTTGTATATAGTGGTGTGTATATGTTAATTCCCAGGCTCCCAATTTATCCTTCCCCCCCTTACCCCGCTGATAACTGTAAATTTTTTTTCTACAACTGTGACTCTAATTCTGTTTTGTAAATACGTTCATTTGTACCCTTTTTTTAGATTCCACATATAAGCAGTATCATATGATATTTGTCTTTCTCTGTCTGACTTACTTCATGCAGTTTCACAATCACTAAGTCCATCCATGTTGATGTAAATGGCTGAGTAATATTATTTTGTTCTTTTTTATGGCTGAGTAATATTCCATTGTATATATGTGTCACATCTTTTTTATCCATTCATCTGTCGATGGACACTTAGGTTGCTTCCATGTCCTTGTTATTGTAAATAGTGCTGCAGTGAGCGCTGTGGTACATGATGCTTTTTGAGTTATGGTTTTCTCAGGGTATACGCCCAGTAGTGGGATTGCTGGGTCATATGGTAGTTCTATTTTTAGTTTTTTAAGGAACCTCCATACTGTTCTCCAGAGTGGCTGTATCAATTTTTATTCCCACAAGAGTGTAGGAGTGTTCCCTTTTCTCCACACCCTTTCCAGCATGTATTATTTGTAGACTTTTTAATGATGGCCATTCTGACTGGTGTGAGGTGATACCTCATTGTTCTTTTGACTTGCATTTCTCTAATGATTAGTGGTGTTGAGCATCCTTTCACATGAATTGTTGGCAGTTGTATGTCTTCTTTGGAGAAATGTCTATTTAGGTCTTCTGCCCATTTTGGATTGGGTCGTTTGTTTCTTTGATATTGAGCTACATGAGCTGCTTGTATATTTTGGAGATTAATCCTGTGTCAGTTGCTTCATTTGAAAATATTTTCTCCCATTCTGAGGGTTGTCTTTTCATCTTGTTTATGGTTTCCTTTGTTGTACAAAAGCTTTTAAGTTTCATTAGGTCTCTTTTTTGTTTGTTTGTTTGTTTGTTTTTATTTCCATTACTCTAGGAGGAGGGTCAAAAAGGATCTTGTTGTGATATATGTCATAGAATATTCTGCCTATGTTTTCCCCTAAGAGTTTTATAGTGTCTAGCCTTACATTTAGGTCTTTAATCCATTTTGAGTTTATTTTTTGTGTATGGTGTTAGGAAGTGTTCTAATTTCATTATTTTACATGTATTACATTATTTTCCAGTTTTCCCAGCACAACTTGTTGAAGAGGCTGTCTTTTCTCCATTGCATATTCTTGCCTCCTTTGTCAAGGGTACGGTAACCATATGTTTATGGTTAACCATATGTTAAACCATGTGTTTATCTATGGGCTTTCTATCCGTTTCTACTGATCTATATTTCTGGTTCTGTGCCAGTACCATACTGTCTTGATTACTGTAGCTTTGTAGTATAGCATGAAGTCAGGGCGCCTGATTCCTCTAGCTCCATTTTTCTTTCTCAAGATTGTTTGGGCTATTCAGCAACACTGATTGAAGAGACTGTCTTTTCTCTATTGTATATTCTTGCCTCCTTTGTCATAGATTAGGTGAGCATAGGTGGTTGGGTTTATCTCTGGACTTTATATCCTGTTCCATTGATCTATATTTCTGTTTTTTGTGCCAATACCATACTGTTTTGTTGACTGTAGATTTGTAGTATAGTCTGAAGTCAGGGAGCCTGATTTATCCAGCTCTGTTTTTCTTTCTGAAGATTGCTTTGGCTATTTGGGGACTTTTGTGTTTCCCTAAAATTGTAAAATATTTTGTTCTGATTCTGTGAAAAATACCATTGGTGATTTGATAGGGATTGCGTTGAATCTGTGGATCACTTTGGGTAGTATAGTCATTTTGACAATATTGATTCTTCCAACCCAAGAACATGGTATATCTCTCCATCTTTTTGTGTCATCTTTTATTTCTTTCATCAGCATCTTATAGTTTTCTCAGTTCAGATCTTTTGCCTACTTAGGAAGATTTATTCCTAGGTGTTTTATTCTTTGAAGTGAAGTTAAATAGGATTGTTTCCTTAATGTCTTTTTGTGATTTTTCATTGTTAGTGTATAGGAATGCAAGAGATTTTTGTGTATTAATTTTGTATCCTGAAACTTTACTGAATTCATGATGAGATCTAGCTTTTTTTGGTAACATCTTTAGGATTTTCTATGTATCTTTCTATGTATCTTTGCATGTCACATGCAAAGTGAGTTTTACTTCTTCTTTTGCAATTTGGATTCCTTTAATTTCTGTTTCTTCTCTGATTGCCATGGGTATGACTTCCAAAACTATGTTGAATAAAAGTGACAAGAGAGGACATCCTTTTCTGTTCCTGACCTTAGAGGAAATGCTTTCAGTTTTTCACCATTGAGAATGATGTTTGTTGTGGGTTTGTCATATATGGCCTTTATTATATTGGGATAGGTTCCCTCTATGCCTACTTTCTAAAGAGTTTTTTTCTTTATCATAAATGGGTGTTGAATTTTATCAAAAGCATTTTTGCATCTATTGAGATGATCATATGGTTTTTATTCTTCTATTTGTTGATGTAGTATATCACATTAACTGACTCGATTTTATTGAAGAATCCTTGCCTCCCTGGGATGAATCCTACTTGATCATGGTGTATTATCCTTTCAATGTGTCGTTGGATTCTGTTCTCTAGTATTTTGTGGAGGATTTTTGCGTTTACATTCACTAGTGACATTGGCCTGTAATTTTCTTTTTTTGTGTGATATCTTTGTCTGGTTTTGGTATCAGGGTGGTGGTAGCCTCATTGAATGTCTTTGGAAATGTTTCTTTCTCTGCAATTTTTTTGGAAGAGTTTGAGAAGGGTAGGCATTATCTCTTCTCTAACTGTTTGATAGAATTCTCCTTTGAAGCCATCTGGTCCTGGACATTTTTTTGTTGGAATTTAAAAAATAACAGATTAAAATCAGTACTTGTAATTGGTCTGTTTGTAGTTTCTATTTTTTCCTGCCTCAATGTTGAGAGATGGTATCTTTCTATGAATTTGTCCATTTCTTCTTGGTTGTCCGTTTTATATATAGTTGCTTGTAGCAGTCTCTATGGTCCTTTTTGTTTCTGTGGTGTCCATTGTCACTCCTTTTTTATTCTAATTTTATTGACTTAGGCCCTCTCCCTTTTTTTTCTTGATGAATCTGGCTAAAGGTTTATCAATTTTGTTTTTCTTTTCAAAGGACCAGCTTTTAGTTTCATTCATCTTTTCTACTGTTTTCTTAGTCTGTATTTTATATATTTCTCTTCTGAGTTTTATGATGCCTCTCCTCCTACTAACTTTGGGTTTTGTTTGTTCTTATTTCTTTCATTGCTTTAGGCATAAAGTTAGGTTTTTTATTTGAAATTTTTCTTGTTTCCTGAGGTAAGCTTGTATCACCATAAACTTTTCTGTTAGAATTGTTTTTGTTGTGTCCCATAGATTTTATTTTATTTTTATTTTTTTTGACATCTTTATTGGGGTATAATTGCTTTACAATGGTGTGTCAGTTTCTGCTTTATAACAGAGTGAGTCAGTTATACATATATATATGTTCCCATATCTCTTCCCTCTTTGTCTCCCTCCCTCC
>NW_006770890.1:63117-72897 GCF_000442215.2 Lipotes vexillifer
AACAAAAAAAAACAATGGTCGGATAGAACGCTGGGATAAATGGTGGAAGCAAACCTATACAGACAAGATCTCACACAGAAGCATACACATACACATTCACAAAAAGAGGAAAAGGGGAAAAAATCATAGATCTTGCTCTAGAAGTCCGCCTCCTCAATTTGGGATGATTCGCTGTCTATTCATGTATTCCACAGAGGCAGGGTACATCAAATTGATTGTGTAGCTTTAATCCGCTGTTTCTGAGGCTGCTGGGAGAGATTTCCCTTTTTCTTCTTTGTTCTCACAGCTCACAGGGGCTCAGCTTTCGATTTGGCCCTGCCTCTGCGTGTAGGTCGCTGGAGGGCGTCTGTTTTTTGCTCAGACAGGACGGGGTTAAAGGAGCCGCTGACTCGGGGGCTCTGGTGCACTCAGGCCGGGGGCAGGGAGGGGCACGGAGTGTGGGGCGGGCCTGCGGCGGCAGAAGTCGGTGTGACGTTGCAGTAGCCTGAGGCCCGCCGTGTGTTCTCCCTGAGAAATTGTCCCTGGATCCCGGGAACCTGGCAGTGGCGGGCTGCACAGGCTCCCCGGAAGAGGGGTGGGGATAGTGACCTGTGCTCGCACACAGGCCCCTTGGTGGCGGCAGCAGCAGCCTTAGCGTCTCCCGCCCGTCTCTGGTTTCCGAGCTTTTAGCCGCGGCTCGCGCCCGTTTCTGGAGTTCCTTTAGGCAGCGCTCTTAAAACCCCTCTCCTCGCGCCCCAGGAAACACAGAGGCAAGAAAAAGTCTCTTGCCTCCTCAGCAGGTGCAGCCTTTTCCCCGGACTCCCTCCCGGCTAGCCGTGGCGCACTAACCCCTTCGGGCTATGTTCAAGCCGCCAACCCCAGTCCTCTCCCTGAGCTCCGACCGAAACCGAAACCGAGCCTCAGCTCGCAGCCCCGCCCGCCTCGGCGGACGAGCACACAAGCCTCTCGGGCTGGTGAGTGCCGGTCAGCACCGATCCTCTGTGCGGGAATCTCTCCACTTTGCCCTCCGCACCCCTGTTGCTGCGCTCTCCTCCGCGGCTCCGAAGCTCCCCGCTCCGCCTCCCGCAATCTCTGCCCGCGAAGGGGCTTCCTAGTGTGTGGAGACCTTTCCTCCTTCACAGCTCCCTCCCACTGGTGCAGGTGCCATCCCTATTCTTTTGTCTCTGTTTTTAATTAATTTTTTCTTTTGCCCTACCCAGATACGTGGGGAGTTTCTTGCCTTTTGGGAGGTCTGAGGTCTTCTGCCAGCATTCGGTAGGTGTTCTGTAGGAGTTGTTCCACATGTAGATGTATTTCTGGCGTATTTGTGGGGAGGAAGGTGATCTCCACGTCTTACTCCTCCGCCATCTTTCCACCGCCCCTCCCATAGATTTTAGATCATTGTGTTTTCATTTTTGTCTCTAGTCATTTTTTGATTTCCTTTTTAAGTTCTTCCATGATCCATTGGGTGTTTAGTAGCATATTGTTTGGCCACCACATTTTTTCTGTGTTTTTTTTTTCTAGTCAATTTCTAATCTTATAGTGTTGCAGTCAGAAAAGATGCTTCATATGATTTCAATTTTAAATTTACATAAGCTTGCTTTGTGGCCAGGCATGTAATCTATACTGGAGAATGTTCCATGTGCAGTTGAAAAGAATATGTATTCTTTTGCTTTCAGATGGAATGCTCTGTAAATATCAATTAATTCCATGTGGTCTAATGTGTCATTTAAGGCCTGTGGTTTCTTACGGATTTTCTGTCTGGATGGTGAGATGTTAATATCCCCCATTGTTATTTATTTTTTTCCAGGGAGGGCATGTTTCCCATTGGGTCACTCCTGGGGGTACTGATTGCCCTCACCAATGAATTAAGCCACACAGATTCTCTCCGAGCACCCTAGCACACCAGGACAAGATCTGTCAGAATGTGACTCTAGTCTCAGGCCCACTATTATTGTGTTGTTATCAATTTCTCCTTTTATGTCTCTTAACATGTGCCTTATATATTGAGGTGTTTCTATGCTGGGTGCATATATATTTACAAGTGTTATACCTTCTGCATAGATTAATCCCTTGATCATTACATAGTATCCTTACTTATCTCTTGTAACAGCCTTTATTTTAAAGTTTATTTTGTCTGATATGAGTACTGCTACTCCAGCTTTCTTTTGATTTCCATTTGCATGGAATAACATTTTCCATCCCCCAACTTCAGTCTGTATATGTCTTTACATCTGATGTGTGTCTTTTGCAGACAGCATATATAAGGGTATTGTTTTTGTATCCATTCAGCCAGTCTGTGTCTTTAGGTTGGAACGTTTAATCTGTTTACATTTAAGGGAATTTTCGATATGTATGTCCATGTCGTTATTTTGTTTACTGCTTTGGTTCATTTTTGTAGGTCTTATTTTCTTCTTTTCCTCTTTTGTTCTCTTCCCTTGTGATTTGATGACTATCCTTAGTGTTGTGTTTGAATATCTTTTTCTTTTTCATGTGTATACCTATTTTACATTTTTTTTTGCTATTACCATAAGGATTTAATATAGCTGTCTATACATATAGAAATGATTGTTTTAACTTGATGATCTCTTAATTTCCAATGCATTTCAAATATCCTACATTTGTACTCTCTTCCTCTCACAGTTTCTGGTTTGGATATCATATTCATGTGTGCATGCTTTCCTACATTTAATGTATGTTTTCCTTTACTGGTGAGCTTTCCTATTTTGTCATTTTCTTGTTTCTAGTTGTGGCCTTTCTTTTCTGATTAGAGAAGTTCTTTTAGTATTTGTTGTAAAGCTTGTTTTGTGGAGCTGAATTCTTTTAACATTTGCTTGTCTATAAACCATTTGATTTCTTCATCAAATCTTAATGAGAGCATTGCTGTGTAGAGTAATCTTGGTTGTAGGTTTTCCCTTTTCATCACTTTAAATATATCATGCCCCTCCCTTCAGGCCTGCAGATTTTCTGCTGAAAAATCAGCTGATAACCTTATGGAGATTTCCTTGTATGTTATTTATTGCTTTTCTCTTGTTGCTTTTAATATTTTCTGTTTATCTTAATTTTTGACAATTTGATAATTATGTGTCTCAGCATGTTCTTCCTTGGGTTAAGCCTGTATAGGACACTCTGGTCTTCCTGGACTTGGGTGACTGTTTCCTTTCCCACATTAGGGAAATTTTTAGCTATTATCTCTTCAAATATTTCCTCAGGCCCTTTCTCTCTCTCTTCTCCTTCTGCAATCCCTATAATGCGAATGTTGGTGTATTTGATATTGTCCTAGTGTTCTTGTAAACTGTCCTCATTTCTTTTCATTCTTTTTTTTTTTTTCTGTTCTTTGGCAGTGATTTCCACCATTCTGTCTTCCAACTCACTTATCCTTTCTTCTGCCTGTTATTCTGCTATTGATTCCTTCTAGTGTATTTTTCATTTCAGTTATTGTATTTTTCTACTGCGTTTGTTCTTTATATTTTCTAACTCTTTGTTAAAAACTTTTTAACTTGTCGCTCTGTGCATCCATTGTTTTCCCAAGTTCTTGGATCATCTTTATGGTCATTACTCTGAGCTCTTTCTCAGGTAGATTGCTTATCTCCACTTCACTTAGTTGTTCTTTTGTGGTTTTATCTTGTTCTTTTGCCTGGAAAATATTCCTTTGCTGTCTAATTTTGTTTAAATTTCTGTTTGTATTTTTATGTACGTAGTAGCTTAGTTATGATTCTCGACCTTGTAAAAGTGGCCCTCTGTAAGGGATATCCTATGTGTCTCAGCAGTACACTCCCCTCTCATCACCAAAGGGCCAGGATCCAGATGGTACTGATGGAGATTCTGTCCCGTGTTTGCAGACTCAGATTCACAGTGTGCTGAATTGTAGTTTCCTAACTTCTGGTGTCTGTTCTCTGATGGATAAGGGTGGTCTAGAGGTTTGTACATTCTTCCTGATGAGAGGGACTGGTGCTTGCCTTCTGGTTGGTGGAACTGCATCTTGGCCATCTAGTGGGAAGGATCTTGTCAAGGGGTGTGTCTAGAGGTAGCTGTGGGCTCAGGAAGTTTTAAGCAGCCTGTCTGATGATGGGTGGGGCTTTGTTCTCACTCTATTGATTATGTGGTCTGAGGTGTCCCAGCACTGTAGCCTACAGGCTTTTTGGTGGGACCAGGTCTTGGTTCCAACATGTGGGCCTATAGGAGAGCTCATGCTGATGGACACTCCCTGATACTTCCACCATCATTATTTCCATCTGCAGAGTGATGAACAGCTGCCTCCCGCCCTCCCAGGAGACTCTCCAAGACCAGCAGGTAGGTCTGGCCCAGGCTCCTATGAAGTCACTGCTTTTGTCTTATGTCCCCATGTGCATGAGACATGGTGTGCACCCTCCAAGGGTGGAGTCTCTGTTTCCCCAGTCTGTAGAACTCTTGCAATTAAGCCCCAGTGGCCTTCAAAGCCAAATGTTTTGTGAGCATCTCCTCCTGATGTCATACCCCCAGCCTGGGGACCCTGACATGGGCCTAAGAACCCTCACTCCTGTGGGAGAACTTCTGCAATATATTTATTTTCCAGTTTGTTGGTTGCCTACCTGGGGGGTATAGGATTTGATTATAGTGGGAGTGTGTCCCTTCTACTCTCTTGTGGTTTCTTCTTTATGCCTTTGGATGTAGAATATCTTTTTTGGTAGCTTCCAATGCTTTTTATAGATGGTTGTTCAGCAGAAAATTGTGATTTTGGTGTGCTCTTGAGATTAGGTAAGCTCGAGGTCCTTCTACTCCACCATCTTATCCCACCTCTTTATTGTCTTTATAACATTTATTGTCATTTCAGAAGCTGAAGTGAGAACTTCTGGTTTCCAGTCTAGGTAGAATCTCCCTTTACAATTTACCTTTCTTCGAGTGGCCTTGTTTATCACACAGCTTTTAAGTTACTCTTGGAGGTGGACTAGATTCTCACAGTGAATAGCAGAGATAAATCCTCTTTTGCTTCTGTTAGGAGGAGAGAAACAGGAACCATTCTGAAATCAATCATGTGTTTTTTTGTCTTTCCTTTAGTAAATGTGTTTTATCACATTGATTTATGTGTATTGAGTGAAATTTGTATCACTGGAATGAATCCAACTTGATCATGGTGTGTAATCTTTTTTGTACATTGTTGAATTTGATTTACTAATAATTTGTTGATGATTTTGTACCTATATTCATCAAAGGTCTTGGTCTGTAACTTTTTATTCTGTATTTTCTTTGTCTGAGTTTGGTATCAGAGAAATGGTGGCTTCATAGAATAAATTTTGGAGTGTTCCCTCTTCTTCAATTTCTGTAAGAGTTTGAGAAGTATAGATATATGTTATTCTTTTTATGTTTGGTAGAATTCTCCAGTGAAGCCATGTGGTCCTAGATTTTGTTTGCAAGGAGTTTCTTTTTATTTTCTCCATAGATTTCATTTCACTTCTAGTGATTAGTCTGTTCATATTGTCGTTCTTTTTGACTCAGTCTGGGCAGGCTGCATGTTTCTAGAAGTTTGTCCATTTTTTCTAGGTTATCCAATTTGTTGGCATATAACTATTCATAGTATTCTCTTATGATTTTTTTTTTATTTCTGTAGTATCAGTTGTTATTTCTCCTCTTTCATTTTTTAAAAATTTTATTTATTTGTGTCCTCTCTGCTTTCTTCTTGGTGAGCCTGGATAAAAGTTTGTCAACTTTGTTCAGCTTTTCAAAAAAACAGCTATTTATTTTGCTGTTCTTTTCTATCATTCTCTTTTTTAATATCTATTTTATTTATTTCTTCTCAGATCTTTATTATTTCTTTCCTTTAGCTGCATATGGGTTTTGTTTGTTATTCTTTTTCTAATTCTTTTAAATGTTAGGTTAAATTGTTTATTTGAGTTTTTTTTTTTTTCCTTGTAGAAGGCGTGTATTGCTATGAAGTTCTCTCTTAGAACAGCTTTGGCTGCCTCCTATAGATCTTGTGTGGTTGGGTTTTCATTGTTATTTCTTTTGAGGTATTTTCTAATTTCTTCTTTGATTTCATCATTGACCCATTTTTTTTTTTTAGTAGCACCTTGTTTAGTCTTCATGTGCATATTATTTTCCCATTTTTCTTTCTGTGGTTAATATTTAGTTTCATACCACTGTCATCAGAAAAGATGCTTGAATTAATTTCTATACTCTTAAACACTTTGAGGATTTTTTGTGACCTAGTATGTGGTTTATCCTAGCGAATGTTCCATGTGAACTTGAAAAGAATGTGTACTCTGTGTTTTTGTGTGTTTTTTTTTTTTTTGACATAGTGTTCTGTATGTATCAGTTAAGCTCATCTGGTGGTCTAGTGTTTCATTTAGGACGTTTATTGCCTTATTGATTTTCTGTCTGAATGATCTGTCCCTTGATGTCAGTATGGTGTTAATATCTCCTACTATTATTATATCCCTGTCAATTTCTCCCTTTATGTCTGTGAGTATTTGTCTTATATATTAGGGGCTCCCATATTGGGTGCATATATGCTAACAATTGTAATATCCTCTTTTTGTATTGATCCCCTTATCAATATGTAATATTCTTCTGTTCTACTATAGCCTTTATTTTAAAGCCTATTTTGTCTGAGTATTGCTACACCTGATTTCTTGTCATTTCTCTTTATATGAAATATCTTTTTCCATTCTCTCACTTTCAATCTGTGTGTTTCTTTCACTCTGGTGTGAGTCTCTTGTAGGCAGCATATTGAAGGTTTTTTTTTTTTTAACTCAATCCATTCCCCATGTCTTTTGATTGGAGCATTTAGCCCATTAACAATTAAAGTAGTTATTGATAGGTATGTACTTATTGCCATTTTAAACCTTAGTTTCCAGTTGTTTTTGTAGTGTCCTTTGTTCCTTTCTTTTTCTTCTTGTTTTCCCTTTTGTGAATTGATGATTTTATTTTGTAGTATGTTTAAGTTTCTTTCTTTTTGGGTTTTGTAAATCTATGTTTTTGATTTGTGGTTACCATGGAGTTCAAATATTTTAACCCTTAACTATATCTACTGATTTTAAACTTACTTTCATACAAGTTCATACAAATTCTAAAAAATCTACAATTTAGCACTTCTCTTCCACAAATTTTGTGATTTTGATGTCCTATTTTACATCTTCATGTTTATCTTTTTGCTGTTTATTGTAGTTATAAACTCTTTTACAAATTTTTAAATTGTTTTTAAATCTATGTACTGTTTTATTTAAGTGATCTTCAATCCCTCTATATGTTTGACTTTCCTATTGTGATTTTCCCTTTCCTACAGATTCTTGCTTCTTTTCTATGTAGAGAAGACTGTTTAGTGTTTCTTTTAGGGTAGGTTTAGTAATGCTGAGTTCTCTTACTTTTTGTTTGAGAATTTTTTTTTCTCTCCTTTCATTCTACATGATAATCTTATTGGGTAGAGTATTCTAGCTTGCAGGTTTTTCCGTTTCAGGACTTTGAATATATCATGCCACTCCATTCTGACCTGCAAATATTCTTCAGAGAAATCACCTTCTAGACTAATGGGGATTCCCATGTAATTAACTCTTTGTTTTTCTCTTGCTACATTTAGGATCCTCTCTTTATCTTTAATTTTGCTATTTTAATTATGATATGTCTTGGTATGGGTCTGTTTGGGTTCATCTTGTTTAGGACACTCTGTTATTCCCGTACCTGGATATCTTTTTCCTTATTTATGTTTGGGAAGTTTTCAGTATTCTTCAAATACATTTTTGCTTCCCTGTTCTCTCTAATCTCCTTCTAGAAACCCTATTATGCATAGGTTGTCTTTCTTTTTATTATTTCATAGATCTCGTATGTTGCTTTTTTTTTTTAATTCGTTTTTCTGTCTGCTGTTCTGATTGGGTGATTTCCATGATTGTGTCTTCCAGATCACTTATTTATTCTTCTGTGTCATTTAATCTGCTAGTCATTCCTTTCATTCCACCAACTGAATGGTCTAATTTTATTATTTCATGTTTACAGTTTCTATTTCCTTGTTACAATGATTTGCACTTTGATTAATAATCATTCTTAATTCCTTTAGGATTTTTATCACTTCTTTTTTGAACTTGGGGTCCAGTTGACTGGTGAGGTCTGCTTCATTATTTGTTCTTCCAGAGGATCTCTTGTCCTATTAATTGGGAGTAGTTCCTCTGCTTTTTCATTTTACTTAGAATCCTCTGTCTATGAATTTAGGATAAACTGTTATCTACTCTGGTCCTGAATGGGTATTTTTATATGGGTGCATCCTTGTGTAGACTGTATATGTCCAATATTTTTTGTGCAAGGGCTAGTTTTAGTATGGATGTCAGTCACATCTTTCCTCAGACTGTACTGGCCATTATCCCCTAGATAAAGTGTGTGATTGGTGTTGTGGTTTTCAAAGCCTGTGCTGGATGTGAGATGAAGCCAACTCTTTGCTTCATGGCTGTCACTGTCTTGTCAGAGGCAGAGCCTGCTCCTCATTTGTTACAGTACAAGCCCTGAGGTTTGGATTTGATCAGGCTCTATTTCCTCCATTGTCCTGCCTCAAAGGAGGTGATTGCTGAAGCATGTAATGTCTGTGTGGTCACAGTGAGCCTATGACCTGACAGTGCCGTGATCCATGGCTTCACCCAGCTACAGTAGAAGGTCAAGTCCCTTTCTCCCTTGTGTTTGTGTCAGATCTAACGCAAGGTTGTGTTGTGATGTAGGCTGTGGCTGGGGTTCGTGGTGTCATGGCTGCAGGAATTGAGGTGGCTGTGCTGCTACCTGAGACATAGGCCTCTTTTGGGGAAGAATTCTCCCAGGAATTGTCCATCCCAGTTCCAGGGCCAAGTTGTGGTGTGGAATGGGCAACGTTAGTGTGCTCCCCTGTGAAATGAACTTCTGCCCAGGGCTTGTTCACCTGAGACTCAGTGCCCTGCCACTGTGTGTTCCTATGGGGCAGAATGGTGTGCATGTAGAAAATATGTGCTGCAGATGAACCACCCCCACCATGTATATGCTGACAATGGGCTCCACAGCCAGAGTCAACACCAGTGTGTATATGCTGACATGAGGTCTAGTTGACTGGTGAGGTCTGCATCATTATTTAAATGGCCTCTGAGCCCAAACTCCAACCCCAGGCCCTCTGGGCTGTCTCTAACAGCTAGATTGAGTCTCCTCTCAGGGTTTGTCTGTCCAATATTCAGTGCTTAGCCACTGTGCCTTCTTGTGGTGTGGCCTGGTGAGTGCACTGACAATGTCTGCCAAGTCTGTCCCAGTTCCCCCTCGGTGCACTGACAATGGTCTCCATGGTTCCATCTGGATAACCCCTCAGGCACCACAGTTTGTCTCTGCACTGCTAGACTGTATCTCTACCCCAATGTTGTGCCAGGCTGAGATGTAAAGCAAGTGGGGCTGGAGTGTTCATTCCTTCAGATTAGGATGTGCAGTGAGGCAGCAGCCACCAGTGCAAGTGTCTCTCCACCCTGATTGTTAACAAGCCAACACACAAACACTCTTTTTGAGTAGAGTCTAGGCTTTTCTAGTTCCTCTATCTGTCCCAGTGTATTTTTCAGCAGGCAGGGGGGCTCACCAGGGCAAGGTTCTGCCTGTGAGGACTTTCTCTTTCTCACAGATACTTCCCAGGGTGCTGGTCCTGACCCAATACGTTTTTTCCCATCCTACCCAGTTATGTGGAGATCTTTCTTGCAGCTTTGTTTGTATAGGAGATCTGACAATTTCCAGTTAGTTTTCTGTGAGAATAGATGTAGGTGTATTTTGATATGTCTGTGGGGGAAGGTGAGCTCCATGTACTCTTACTCCACCATCATTTTTTTTTTTTTTTTTTTTTTT
>NW_006770890.1:73015-115454 GCF_000442215.2 Lipotes vexillifer
CACAGGCTCCGGATGCGCAGGCTTAGCAGCCATGGCTCACGGGCCCAGCTGCTCCGCGGCATGTGGGATCTTCCCAGCCCAGGGCACGAACCCATGTCCCCTGCATTGGCAGGCGGACTCTCAACCACTGCGCCACCAGGGAAGCCCCTTACTCCACCATCTTTATCCCTTTTCAGGAATATTACTTTTACCCGCCAAGGCTGAGTGCCCAATCTGCCAGCAGCTGACAGCAAAACCATCCCAAAGGGTGATAATGCAGCTACTTCATGGCAGGTTGATTACACTGGACTTTTCTATCATAAAAGGAGCAACATTCTGACCATATTGGAATACACACTTAACCTTGGTGCAGATTTGCTTTTCCTGCATGCAGTATGCCTTATACATTATTATGTTTTGCATACAACATTGCTTTGGATTAATGAACTCATACCACAGCAAGAGAAGTATGGCAAGGGACCAATGCTCATGGAATTAACTATCCTACCATGTTTCCACCATAATGAAGCAACTGACTTGTTACAGTAGTTTAAGGGCCTTTTGAAGACTCAGTTACAGTGTCAGATAGATGGCAATATGTTGCAGTTCTGAGGTAAGAGTTTTTAGGAAACTGTTTATGCTCTGAATCAGCATCCCTTATATGGTACTGTTCCTCTGATAGCCAGTATTCATGTGTTTAGGAATGAATGGGTTCAAAGGAGAAGGACACCACTCACTATACCCCTTAATGCCTATTAGCATTGTGCTTTTTGTTTCTGTGATATTATGATCTGTTGAACTTAATTCCAGAGAAAGGAATGCTTACCACAAGAGACAGTGATTTTCCTGAACTAAAACTTAAAAATGACACTTGACCACATTGGGTTTCTCATGTCTCTGAATCAACAGAAAAGGAAGGTATAATTTGTGCTTGCTGGGGTGATCAATTCTAAAGTTAAAGGGCACATAACTGGATAGTAGTTAAAACACTAAAAACATATTAATTCAGGAATATTGTAATAGGGAAAGTAGACCTTGTTTAATTCTGAATACAGCATGGGGAAATGGAAATTAATAGTCAAGAGCCTGACAGGGCCCACTGTTTGGAAAACTGCTAATAAGAAATATTAAGGTAAGGGGTTTCTTTTTCTAAATCAATCTAACAGGATTCTTGCTATAGACAGGACAGTCAGTTCAGTCATCATCTGTTGAATGAAGAAAGATTAGAAGTGATATTAGATATGAAGCATGCTCAGAAATAGAAGATGAGAAGCTCTTGCTAAACTGAGTTAGCTTGGTTCTTGGTAAAGATTTTACAAGGAAGTGCACATCGTCCTAGGAAACGTTCAGGAGCTTGACTAAAGTTGATTAAGCAAAGAATCTTTGTCAGCTCCCTCTGATGCTTAAGAAAATACCTTCTCCTTTCCTTTGAACTATATAAGTCCATTTCTTCTTCAGTTACCTTTTGTTTATTAAGTGTTGGCTGAATTATCTGTTGAGACTTGGTAGTAGCAGGTATTTTCTGGCTGATGCTAACTATTAGGTATTTAATGAGGTGGATATTCTAAGAAAGTAAAATAAAACCAAAGATTAATGTTTAACCCCAGTTTTTTATTCTAGAGGTCAGTCAATGAAGAAATCTTCTAGATATTGTGTTCAGACCATCTTTAGATGTTGGAGTAAGGACAAAAGTAACAACCCAGTGGATTTCCTGGTTTGCAGTTTGAATGTCTGTGATAATAGCATCAGTTGTTCAAGGTACTGCTTGTTCACACAGCAATTAATAGTCAATTAATAGTTAATAGAAAGGCTATTTCATAATCTGTTGTGGTTATTTCCTTGAAGTTTATATTATGTTATCCGAGTTCAGTGTTCAGGGCTTAGGGGAAAAAATAACTTTTAATTCCTCAGTGATTCCAAGTCATAAGAGAGAATAATTGGAAATGTTAATTTGGGAAGTTTTAGCTAGATATTGGAAGATCTAGGAGAATTCAAGATGGTCAAGGACTGGCAAACTTACAAGAAAGAAGCCACAAGGGCACTCTATAGTTTTCCATTAAAACTATTTGTCTCTCTAAGGCCTACAACTTTCCTATTAAAGAGAATCAAAGTTAGACTGTTTGCAAAATAAATCTAGTCATTAAAATTGGCTTAATTATTTACATAAGCATATCAAGTTAGGCCACACAGGTCTCTTGAGTTTGTTTTGCTAGAACTTTTCATAAAGAATCTCAGATTGGACTTTTCAAAGCCTCTGGAGGCTAGAGAGCCAAGGCAAAGATGCCCCCAGATGTTACCTGAAATATATATGAATTTGGGTGAAATCCTCTTTTTTCAACACCTCCCAAATATCCTAATTTTCCCGGCCCTGCCAAGAAGTGAACTTCCTTACTGACCTGTCAGGCAGGGAATTTTAAAGACAGGTACAGACTGGTTTTTCTTTTCTCTTTTTAAAAAGTTTTCTTTGTTTGTTTGTTTGTTTATTTATGGTTGCATTGGGTCTTCATCTGCTGTGTGCAGGCTTTCTCTAGTTGCAGCGAGCAGGGGCTACTCTTTGTTGCAGTGCACGGGCTTCTCATTTCAGTAGCTTCTCTTGTTGCGGAGCTCAGGCTCTAGGTGCACGGGCTTCAGTAGTTGCTGCACATGGACTCAGCAGTTGTGGCTCACAGGCTCTAGAACACAGGCTCAGCAGTTGTAGTGCACGGGCTTAGCTGCTCTATGGCATGTGGGATCTTCCCAGAGCAGGGCTTGTACCCGTGTCCCCTGCATTGGCTGGCGGATTCTTAACCATGGTGCCACCAGAGAAGTCCAGACAGGTTTTTCTTAAGAGCAGCTTCATAGGCAGCAGCTCCTCATAGTCATTCTTCTTTAAAGCTCTGTGGTCATATTTGATTCGATACACATCCTTGTCAAATATAAAAACCCAGTCAAAGCCTTGGAAATATATCCAATGTTTCAAATTGTTTCCTGTTGCAAGAAGAACAGATTCTTATTGAAATTATGCATATAACTCTACTGACATAAAAATAAAAATATTCACTCAATGTTTTCTAATTTAGGAGAGATCAGATAGGGAGAAAAGGTAATTGTTTTATCTTAGGTCATAATGTTATACTTTACAATTTTTTGTAAGTTATACTTAGGTTAAGAGAAAAAAATGTTTTCTTTTTTTATGTAGGTACTTTTCTTTTTTAAAAGTAGGTACTTTTCTTTTATTTCTTTTTCTTGCTTCCAACAATCAAAGTTTATTTTTTCTCATATTAAATGTCCATCATAGGTCAGCTGAGGCTCAGATGTATGCTATTTTCGTTTTTGAACCCAGAATGTATGGAATGTTATCAATCTCATGGCAGAGAGAAAAGATATGTGATCCACATATCTTAACACTATGCCTAGGAATGACATTAATCACTTTCACCCACATTTTATTGGCCAAAGCCCCTCCTGAGTTCAACACAAGGATTGTGTATAATCTTCCCACAGGGACAGAAGCCAAAATATTTAGTGAATATAATACGAACTCCCACAGGCCATCTTTTCTGTTATTCCACTATTCAACATCCTCCTTTTCCCATATGCTGAACACACGCACCCTTTCTCTAAGAGAGATTACTAGAAGTTGAAAACAGTAACTTAGTTTTTTTTTTAATATTTTATTTATTTATTTATTACTTTTTAATTTGGTAACAATTATAGATTCACAGAAAGTAAGGGTAAGCTGTGACAAAGTGAGAGAGTGGCATGGACATATATACACTACCAAACGTAAAATAGATAGCTAGTGGGAAGCAGCTGCATAGCACAGAGAGATCAGCTCGGTGCTTTGTGACCACCTAGAGAGGTGGGATAAGGAGGGTGGGAGGGAGGGAGATGCAAGAGGGAAGAGATATGGGAACACATGTATATGTATAACTGATTCACTTTGTTATAAAGCAGAAACTAACACACCATTGTAAAGCAACTATATACCAATAAAGATGTTAAAAAAAATAGTACAGAGAGGTCCATGTACCCTTCTCCCTGTTTACCCCAGTGGTTACATGTTACATAACTGTAGTACAATATCAAAACCAGGAAACTGACATTGATAGAATGTATGTGTAGTTCTTTTTTTTTTTTAACATCTTTATTGGAGTATAATTGCTTTACAATGGTGTGTTAGTTTCTGCTTTATAACAAAGTGAATCAGTTATACATATACACGTTCCCATATCTCTTCCCTCTTGCATCTCCCTCCCTCCCACCCTCCCAATCCCAACTCTCCTGGTGGTCACAAAGCACCGAGCTGATCTACCTGTGCTATGCGTCTGCTTCCCACTAGCTACCTACCTTACGTTTGGTAGTGTATATATGTCCATGCCTCTCTCTTGCTTTGTCAGAGCTTACCCTTCCCCCTCCCCATATCCTCAAGTCCATTATCTAGTAGGTCTGTGTCTTTATTCCCATCTTACCCCTAGGTTCTTCATGACCTTTTTTTTTTCCCTTAGATTCCATATATATGTGTTAGCATATGGTATTTGTTTTTCTCTTTCTGATGTACTTCACTCTGTATAACAGACTCTAGGTCCATCCACCTCACTACAACTATCTCAATTTCTTTTCCTTTTATGGCTGAGTAATATTCCATTGTATATATGTGCCACACCTTCTTTATCCATTCATCTTACGATGGACACTTAGGTTGCTTCCATGTACTGGCTATTGTAAATAGGGCAGCATTGAACATTTTGGTACATGACTCTTTTTGAATTATGTTTTTCTCAGGGTATATTCCCAGTAGTGAGATTGATAGGTCATAGGGTAGTTCTATTTTTACTTTTTTTCAGGAACCTCCATACTGTTCTCCATAGTGGCTGTATCAATTTACATTCCCACCCACAGTGCAAGAGGGTTCCCTTTTCTGCACACCCTCTCCAGCATTTATTGTTTCTAGATTTTTTGATGATGGCCATTCTGACCAGTGTGAGATGATATCTCATTGTAGTTTTGATTTACATTTCTCTAATGATTAGTGGTGTTGAGCATTCTTTCATGTGTTTGTTGGAAATCTGTATATCTTCTTTGGAGAAATGTCTATTTAGGTCTTCTGCCCATTTTGGGATTGGGTTGTTTGTTTTTTGTTATTGAGCTGCATGAGCTGCTTGTAAATTTTGGAGATTACTCCTTTGTCAGTTGCTTCATTTGGAAATATATTCTCCCATTCTGAGGGTTGTCTTTTCATCTTGTTTATGGTTTTCTTTGTTGTGAAAAAGCTGTTAAGTTTCATTAGGTCCCATTTGTTTATTTTTGTTTTTATTTCCATTTCTCTAGGAGGTGTGTCCAAAAGGATCTTGCTGTGATTTATATCATAGAGTGTTCTGCCTATGTTTTCCTCTAAGAGTTTGATAGTTTCTGGTGTTACATTTAGGTTTTTAATCTATTTTGATTTTATTTTTGAGTATGGTGTTAGGGAGTGTTCTAATTTCAGACTTTTACATGTACTTGTCCATTTTTCCCAGCACCACTTATTGAAGAGGCTGTCCTTTCTCCACTGTATATTCTTGCCTCCTTAATCAAAGATAAGGTGACCATATATGTGTAGGTTTATCTCTGGGCTTTCTATCCTTTTCCATTGATCTATATTTCTGTTTTTTTGTCAGTACCATACTGTCTTGATTACTGTAGCTTTGTAGTATTGTCTGAAGTCAGGGAGTCTGATTACTGCAGATCCATCTTGAGTTTTACCTTTATTTTTTAAGTTAAAGACCAGTATCTCCAGGTGATGTGAGATAGTCTCTGTATCAGTTATGGATGCAGGTCTTCTTGATCCAAAGATGCAGAAACAAACAGAGAACCTATGTGTCCTTCACATACACAATATGCAATCGTGTAACAGGGACAGGGAAACCATAATAAACACTCTACTGGGAAAGGTGAAGAATGGGAGACACAAGGATATCCTCAGGTGTTACAAATTTTAAAACCCCCCGGACAGATATTATCTGGGAGAAGGAAGTATTCCTTTATGAGGCATTGAATCCACTCCCTGGGAATAGGTCCTAGCCATTTTTCTCCTTAGTCCTTGGCCTTATTTGTGAGGAAGCTGTTCTTTTGTGCTATTGTATTTGACTACATCTCAAGAAAGAATTGAAGGACGTGATCTCCTGGAGACTGAAATGCTTTCTCTCCCTGCTTTCAGCTCAAGCAGAAAAGATGTAGGAAAGGTAAGTGTTGTATTGTCTTGAACAATTTCTTTCAATCTAGGCTAGTGGTTCTCTTGGTGGTACAATGCTGTCATGTTGTGACTTCTCATCTATTTGATTCTTGTCAAAGAATTTGTCTCCTGTTTTGAAATATGCCCCTAAGGACAACATTATTGCTAATACCTTGAATCTATCAGATTTCCTTAGGAGAGCCAGGTCCAAAATTTTCTCCTTTAGTTTTTCGTCCGATTATAAGGATTTACTGGATGCCATCTTAATATGTTGAAAAGTTTCAACAAATGATAGGAAGCAACCCATTGATTTGGTTCTTGACATGAAGGCAAATTTTGGTAGTACTTTGCTCTTCAAAGGTGTTCTTTCTCTATAGTTTATTGAGTGAAAATGAGAATCAGTAGTATCACCCAAGCCATGAAAATTTCTCAAGGTTCTGGATGCCATTTTTTTCTGGATTCCAGTTTTTTCCTTTTCTTTTTTTTCTGTTTTCTTTTCTTTTTCCTTTTTCTTTCTTTCTTTCTTTTCTTTTCTTTTTTTTTCTTTCTTTTTTTTTTTGCTTCCAACTTACGAATTCTTTTCTTTCTTTTTTTAATTGAAGTCTAGTTGACTTACAATATTTTGTTAGGTTTAGGTGCACTGCATAGTATTCAGTATTAAAGACTATTACAAGATAATGGGTATAATTCCCTGTGATATAGAGTAAATCCTTGTTGCTCATTTATCTTATATACAGTAGTTTGTATTTGTTAATCCCATACTCCTAATTTGTCCCTCCCCCCTTTTCTCTCCCCTTTGGTATTCACAAGTTTGTTTTCTATGCCTGTAAGTCTGTTTTGCATATAAATTCCTTTGTATTATTTTTTAGATTTCACATATAAGTGATATCATATAGTTGTTTTTCTCTGTCTGACTTATTTCATGAAGCATAATATTCTCTATACCCATCCATGTTGCTGCAAATGGCAGTATTTCATTTTTTATGGTTGAGTAATATTCCATTGTACATATATACACCATAAATTCTTAATCCAATCGTCTGTTGATGGGCATTTTGGTTGCTTTCATCTCTTGGCCATTGTAAATATTGCTGCTATGAACATTAGGGTGCATATAACTTTTCAATTAGTGTTTTTGTTTCTTTGGGGATATACACCCAGGAGTGGAATTGTTGAATTACATGGTAGACCTATTTTTATTTTTTTAAGGAACCTCAATACTGTTTTCCATAGTGGCTGCAACAATTTGCATTGTCACCAACAGAGTATGAGTTTTCCTTTTCTCCATAACTTCTCCAACACTTGTTAATTGTAAACATTTTGATACAACCATCCTTAGAGGTGTGAGGTGATACCTCATTATGGTTTTGATTTGTATTTCTCTAATAATTTGTGATGTTGATCATCTTTTCATGTACCCGTTAGCCATCTGTATGTCTTCTTTGGAAAAATGTCTATTAAGGTCTTCTGCCCATTTTTGACTGGATTTTTTTTTTTTATTGAATTGCATGAGAAGTTTGTATATTTTGGATATTAACCCCTTGTCGGTTGCATCAATTGCAAATATTTTGTCCCATTCTATAGGTTGTCTTTTCATTTTGTTGATGGTTTCCTTTGCTGTGGAAAAGTTTTTAAATTGGACTACATCCCATTTATTTATTTTTGCTTTTATTTCTTTTTCCTTGGGAGACTGATCCAAGTCAATATTGGCATGATTTATGTCAGAGTATTTCACCTATGTGCTCTTCTTGGATTTTTAAGGTTTCACGCCTAACATTTAGGTCTTTGAACTATTTTAAGTATATTTTTACGTATGGTGTGAAGAAATGTTCTAATTTCATTGTTTTACATGTAGTTGTTCAGCTTTCCATGTACCACTTGTTTAAGAGACTTTCTGTACTGTACTGTATATTCTTGCTTCCTTTGTCATACATTAATTGATGGTAGGTGTGTGGGTTTATTTATGGGCTCTCTATTCTGTTTCATTGATCTATGGGTCTGTTTTTGTGCCACTACCATGCTGTTTTATTTTCTGTAGCTTTGTAGAGTAGTTTGAAGTCTGGAAGACTTATACCTCCAGCTTTGTTCTTTTTCCTAAGTATTGCTTTGGTAATTCTGTGTCTTTTGTGGTTCCATATAAGTTTTAGGATTATTTGTTCCAGTTCTGTAAAAAATATCCTTGGGGGCTTCCCTGGTGGCGCAGTGGTTGAGAGTCCGCCTGCCGATGCAGGGGACACGGGTTCGTGCCCCGGTCTGGGAAGATCCCACATGCCGCGGAGCGGCTGGGCCCATGAGCCATGGCCGCTGAGCCTCCGCGTCCGGAGCCTGTGCTCCGCAATGGGAGAGGCCACAACAGTGAGAGGCCCGCGTACCGCAAAAAAAAAAAAAAAAAAAAAAAAAAAAAAATATCCTTGGTATTTTGATAGGGATTGGATTAAATCTATAGATTGCTTTGGGTAGTATTGCCATTTTAATAATATGATTCTTCCACTCTTAGAGCATAGGATATCATTGCATTTCTTGGAATCACCTTCAATTTTCTCCATCAATGTTCTATAGCTTTTAGCATATAGGTGTTTACCTCCTTGGTGAAATTTATTCCTAGGTATTTTATTTGTTTTAAACTCTTTTAAATGAGGTTTTTAAAACTTTCTGTTTCTGATATTTCTTTATTAATGTAAAGAAATTAAAAGTATTTCTATATATTAATCTTGTATCCTTCTACCTTGCTGAATTCATTTCTTAGTTCTAATAGTTTTTGCATGGGACTTTAGGGTTCTCTATAGAGAGTATCATTGCATCTGTAAGTAGTGACTGTTTTACTTCTTCCCTTTCAATTTGGATTTCTTTTATTTATTTTTCTTGTCTGATTACTGTGGCTAGGGCTTCTAAAACTATGTTAAATAGACATGGTGAGAGTGGGCATCCTTGTCTTTTTCCTGAATTTAGAGAGAAGTCTTTCAGCTTTTCAACTTTGAGTATTATGTTGGCTGTGGGTCTGTTGTAAATGACCTTTATTATGTTGAGATATCTTCCCTCTATACCCACTTTGATGAGAGTTTTTATCATGAATGGAACTTGAATTTTGTCAGATGGATTTTTTGAAACTAGTGAGATGATCACGTGGATTCTGTCTTTCCTTTTTTTTTAAAATGTGGTATATCACATTAATTGATTTGTGTATATTTAACCATCTTGAGACACTGAAATAAATCCAGTTTGATCGTGTTTAATCCAGTTTAATCCTTTTTCTGTATTGCTGGATTTTGTTTCTAATATATTGTTGAGGTTTTATGCACCTATATTCATGAGAGATATTGGACTGTAATTATTTTTGGTGATGCCTTTGTCTGATATTCATATCAGAGTAATAGAGGCTTTGTGTAATGAATTTGGGAGTGTACACTCCTCTTGAATTTTTTGGAATAATTTGAAAAGGATTGTTATAAGGTCTTCTTTATATGTTTGGTAGAATTCTCCAGTGAAACTAGCTGGTCCTGGAATTTGTTTGCAGGGTGCTATTTTTCTCATAGGTTCTATTTCATTTCTAGTGATTGGTCTGTTCATATTTTTCCCTCTTGTCTCAGTTGTGACCAAAATTTTCTTTCTAGAAATTGGTCCATTTCTTCTATGCTGTCCAATTTGTTGGCATATAACTGTTAATTGTATTCTCTTATGATTTTTTGTATTCCTGTGGTCTCAGCTTTTGTTTCTCCTCTTTCATATATTTTTTCTTTTTAAGTTTGGGTCCTCTCTCTTTTCTTCTTTGTGAGCCTGGTTAGAGGTTTGTTGAATTTATTTTTATTTTTAACAGAACATATTTTGGTTTTATTGATCTTTTCTGATTTTATAAAATCTCTATCTTATTTATTTCCTCTCAGATCTTTATAATTTCCTTTATTCTGCTGATTTTGGGTTTTGTTTGTTCTTTTTCTAATTCTTTCTGTGGGTAGGTTAGGTTGTTTATTTGAGATTTTTCTTGTCTTTTTAAAAATTTTTATTGGAGAACAGTTGATTTACAATGCTGTGCTAGTGTCAGGTGTAGACAAAAGTGAATCAGGTATGCATATACATAAATCCACTCTTTCTTTTTTTTAGATTCTTTTCCCATATAGGCCATTACAGAGTACTGAGTAGTGTTCCTTGTGTTATAAAGCAGATTCTTATTAGTTATCTATTTTATATATAGTAGTGTGTATATGCCAACCCCAATCTCCCAATTAAGCCCTTGCCCTCCTTAATCTCTCATAAACATGTTTGTTTTCTACATCTGTTTTGTAAAAAAGTTTATTTTTTAGATTCCACATATAAGCGATATCATATGATATTTGTCTTTCTCTGTCTGACTTACTTCACCTCTGTATGACCATCTCTAGGTCCATGCACTCTCTATAAATGACACTATTTTGTTCTTTTATATGGCTGAGTAATATTCCATTGTATATATGTACCATATCTTCTTTATCAGTTCCTCTGTTGATGGGCATTTAGGTTGATTCCATGTCCTGGCTATTGTAAAAAGTGCTTCATTGAACTTTGGGGTGCATGTATATTTTAAATTATGGCCTACTTTGGATATATACCCAGGAGTAGAATTGCTAGATCATATGGTAGCTCTATTTTCAGTTTTTTAAGGAACCTCCATACTGTTCTCCATAGTGGCTGTAACACTTTACATTCACACCAACAGTCTATGAGGTTTCCCTTTTCTCCACACCCTCTCCAGCATTTACTGCTTGTAGATTTTTTGTTGGTGGCCATTATGACCAGTGTGAGCTGTTACCTCATTGTAGGTTTGATTTGCATTTCTCTACTAATTAGTGATGTTTAACATTTTTCATGTGCTTTTGGCTATCTGTATGTCTTCTTTGGAGAAATGTCTATTTAGATCTTTTGCCCATTCTTTTGAATGGGTTATTTCTTTTTTGATATTGAGCTGCATTTGCTATATGTATATTTTCGAGATTAATCCCTTGTAAGTTCTTTCATTTGCAAATATTTTCTCCCATTCTGAGTGTTCTCTTTTCATCTTGTTTATGGTTTCCTTTACAGTGAAAAAGCTTTTAAGTTTAATTAGATCTCATTTGTTTATATTTGTTTTAATTTTTATTACTCTAGGAGGTGGATCACAAAAGATCTTGCTGAGATTTATGTCAAAGTGTGTTCTGCCTATGTTTTCCTCTAAGAGTTTTAGAGTATCTGGTCTTACATTTATATCTTTAATCCATTTTGAGTTTCTTTTTGTGTGTGTTGATAGAGAGTGTTCTAATTTCATTCTTTTACATGTAGCTGTCCAGTTTTCCCAGCACCACTTATTGAAGAGACCTTCTCCATTGTGTATTATTGCCTTCTTTGCCATAGTTTAGGTGACCATATGTGTGTAGGTTTATCTCTGGGCTTTCTATCCTGTTCCATTTATCTATATTTTGTATTTGTGCCAGTACAATACTGTTTCAATGACTGTAGCTTTTTAGTATAGTCTGAAGTCAGGGAGCCTAATGTCTCCAGCTCTGTTTTTCTTTCTCAAGATTGCTTCAGCTATTCAGGGTCTTTTGTGTTTCCATACAAATTATAATCTATTTTGTCCTGATTCTGTGAAAAATGACATTGGTAATTTGATGGGGATTGCATTGTATCTGTAGATCACTTTGGGTAGTATAGTCATTTTCACAGTATTGATTCTTCCAATCCAAGAACATGGTGTATGTCTCCATCTGTTTGTGTCATCTTTTATTTCTTTCATCAGTATCTTATCATTTTCTCCGTACAGATCTTTTGCTTCCTTAGGTAGGTTTATTCCTAGGTATTTTATTCTTTTTGATGCAAAGTTAAATGGGATTGTTTCCTTAATTTATCTTTCTGACCATTCATTTTTACTTATGGAATACAAGAGATTTCTGTGTATTCATTTTGTATCCTGCAACCTTACCAAATTTATTGATGAGCTCTAGTAGTTTTCTGGTAACACCTTTAGGATCTTCAGGACAACAGCAAAGAGTGAAATTTTTACTTCTTCTTTTCCAATTTGGATTCCTTTTATTTCTGTTTCTTCTCTGATTTTCATGGGTAGGACTGCCAAAACTATGTTGAATAAAAGTAGCAAGAGTGGATTCCTGATCTTAGAGGAAATGCTTTCAGTTTTTCACTATTGAGAATGATGTTTGCTGTGGGTTTATCGTGTATGGCCTTTATTTTGTTGAGGTATGCTCCCTCTATGCCCACTTTCTGGAGAGTTTTTATCATAAATGGTGTTAAATTTTGTCAAAAGCGTTTTCTGCATCTATTGAAATGATCATATGGTTTTTATTCTTCACTTTGTTAACGTGGTGTATCACATGGATTGATTTGCACACATTGAAGAATTCTTGCATCACCGGGATAAATCCCACTTGATAATGGTGTATGATCCTTTTAATGTGCTGTTGGATTTGGTTTGCTAGTATTTTGTTGATAATTTTTGCATCTATGTTCATGAGTGGTATTGGCCTGTAATTTTCTTTTTTTGTGATATCTTTGTCTGGTATTGGTATCAGGGTGATGGTACTCTCGTAGAATGAGCTTGGGAGTGTTCCTTCCTCTGAAATTTTTTGGAAAAGTTTTAGAAGTGTAAGTGCAAACTCTTTTCTAAATGTTTGATTGAATTTGCCTGTGAGGCTATCTGGTTCTGGACTTTTGTTTGTTGGAAGTTTTAAAATCACTGTTTCAATTTCAGAACCTGTGATTTTTCTGTTTATATTTTTTATTTCTTCTTGAATCAAACTTGGAACGTTTTACCTTTCTAAGAAATTGTCCATTTCTTCTAGGTTGTCCATCTTATTGGTGTATATTTCCTTGTAGTAATCTCTTATGATCTTTTGTATTTCTATGGTGTCCATTGTAACTTCTTTTTCCTTTCTAAATTTATTGATTTGAGTCCTCCCCCTTTTTTCCTTGGTGAGTCTGGCTTAAGTTTTATCAATTTTGTTTACCTTCTAAAGGAAGAGATGTTAGTTTTATTGATCTTTGTTATTATTTTCTTTGTCTCTATTTTATTTCTGCCCTGATATTTATGATTTTTTCCTTCTACTAACTTTGGACTTTTTTGTTCTTTCTCTAGTTGCTCTAGGTGTAATGTAAGGTTGTTTATTTAAGTTTTGTTTTGGTTTCTGAGGTAAGATTGTATTGCTATAAACTTCCCTCTTAGAACTGCTTTGGCTGTGTCCCATAGGTTTTGGATCATCATGTTTATGTAATCACTTTTCTCTAGGTATTTTTTAAATTTCTGCTTTGATTTCTTCAGTGATCCAATGTTTGTTTAGTAACATTTGTTTAACCTCCATGTGTTTGTGCTTCTTACAGTTTTTTTTTTCCTGTAATTTATTTCTAATCTCATAGTGTTGTCTTTGCAAAGGATGTTTGATATGATTTCAATTTTCTTTAACTTACCAAGTCTTGATTTGTGACCAAAGACATGACCTAGCCTGAAGAATGTTCTGTGTGCACTTGAGAAGAAAATGTATTCTACTGCTTTTGGATGGAATGTCCTATTAATATCAGTTAAGTCTCTCTGGTCTAATTCATCATTTAAGGCTTGTGTTTCCTTATTGATTTTCTGTCTGGATGATCTGTCCATTGGTATAAGTGGGGTTTTAATGTACTCCACTAATATTGTGTTACTATTTATTCTTTCATCCCTGTTAATATTTACCTTATATTGAGGTGCTCCTATGTTGAGTCACATATATTGACAATTATTATATCTTCTTCTTGGATTGATCCCTTGATCATTATGTAGTGGCCTTCCTTGGCTCTTGTAACCATCTTTATTTTGAATTCTATATTGTCTGATATGAGTTTTGATGCTCCAGTTTTCTTTTCATTTCCATTTGCATGGAATTTAATTTTCCATTTCCTCACTTTCAGTCTGTACATGTCCCTAGGTCTGAAGTGAGTCTCTTGTTCACAACATACACATGAGTCTTGTTTTTGTACCCATTCATCCTGTCTATGTCTTTTGCTTGGAGCATTTAATCCATTTACACTTAAGGTAATTATGGATATGTATGTTCCTATTGCCATTTTCTTAATTGGTTTCTGTTTTTATAGGTCATTTTTCTTCCCTTCTGTTTTTCTTTTCTTCTCTTGTGGTTTAATGACCATATTTAGTGCTGTGTTTGGGTTACTTTTTCTTTTTTGTGTCATATATATTGTAACTTTTTGGTTTGAATTTCCAATGAGGTTTTGATATAGGAGTCTATATATATACAAGGTTCTTTTAAGTTGCTGGTCTCTTACTTTCAAATGCAATTCCCATTTCCTGCATTTGTACTGTCCTCATGATTGCTTATTTATCATACTTGTGTGGATGATTTCCTAGTTTTACTGTATGTTTGCCTTTACCAGTGAGATTTCCAATTTATGATTTTCTTATTTCTAGTTGTGACCATTTTTTTTTTTAATCCCTCCTAGATAAATTCCTTTAGCATTTGTTGTAAAGCTAGTTTAGTGGTGCTGAATTCTCTTTGCTTTTGCTTGTCTGTAAATCTTTTGATTTCTCTTTCAAATATGAATGAGAGCCTTACTGGGTAGAGTATCCTTTCATCACTTTAAATATATCATGCCACTCCCTTCTGTCCTTCAGAGTTTCTGCTGAACAATTATCTGATAACCCTTTGGGTATTCAATTGTATGTTATTTGTTGTTTTTCCCTTGCTGATTTTAATATTTTTCCTTTGTATTTAATTTTTGTTAGTTTGATTAATATGTGTCTCAGCATGTTTCTCCTTGGTTGTACCCTGTATGGGACTCTCTGTGCTTCCTGGACTTGGGTGACTATTTTCTTTCCCATGTTAGGGAAGTTTTCAACTATAATCTCTTCAAATATTTTCTCAGGCCCTTTCTCTTTCTCTTCTTCTTCTAGGACCCCTATAATGTGAATGTTGGACTGTTTAATGTTCTCCCATTATCTCTGAGACTGTCCTCATTTCTTTTCATTCTTTTTTCTTTATTGTGTTCTGTGGCAATGATTTCCATCACTCTGTCTTCCAGCTCACTTTTACATTCTTCTGCCTAATTTATTCTATTAAGTCCTTCTAGGGTATTTTTTCATTGCAGTTATTGTGTTGTTCATCTGTTTGTTCTTTAAATCTTCTCTTTGTTAAATGTTTCTTTATCTTCTTGGTCTGTGCCTTCATTCTTTTTCCGAGATTTTGGATCATATTTTTCAGGTAAATTGTCTATCTGCTCTTTACTTTGGTGTTCCTGTGGGTTTTTTTTTTTTTTTTTTTTTTTTTTTGCGGTATGCGGGCCTCTCACTGTTGTGGCCTCTCCCACTGCGGAGCACAGGCTTCAGGCGTGCAGGCTCAGTGGCCATGGCTCACGGGCCCAGCCGCTCCGCGGCATGTGGGATCTTCCCGGACCGGGGCACGAACCCGTGTCCCCTGCATCAGCAGGCGGACTCCCAACCACTGCGCCACCAGGGAAGCCCCTCCTGTGTGTTTTTATCTTCTTCCTTCATCTGTCACACATTTCTTTGCTGTTCATTTTTTCTAACTTACTTTTTTGTGGTCTCCTTTCTGTAGGCTGCAAGATTGTAGCTCCTCTTGCTTATGGTGTCTGCCTCTTGGTGGATGAGGTTGTTCCAGGGGCTTGTCCAGGCATCCTTGTGGTAGAGACTGGTGCCTGCCCTATGGTGGGTGGAGCTGAATCTTGTCCCTCTGGTGGGCAGGGTGGTGTCATAGTGTGTGTTTTTAGTTGCCTGTGAGCTTAGTATGACTTTAGGCAGCCTGTCTACTGATGGGTGGGGCTGTGTTCCTTTCTTGCTGGTTGTTTGGTCTGAGGCATTCCAACACTGGAGCCTTCAGGCTGTTGGGTGGGGCTGGGTCTTGGTCCTGAAATGGGGTCTTCCAGGGGAGCTCACATAATTAATATTCCCTGGGCCCTCTGCTACCAGTGCTCTTGCCCCCACAGTGAGCAATAGCTAACCCTCTCTTCAAGATACCCTCCAGGACCTCTAGGTAGGTCTAGCCCAGGTTCCTATGTAGGTACTGCTTTCTGCTGGGTCCCAGTGCATGTAAGACCTTTTGTGTGCCCTCCAAGAGTGGAGTCCTGCAGCCCTGTGAAGCTCCTGCACTCAAGCCCTGCTGGTTTTCAAGATTAAATGTTCTCAGGGTGGTGGGTGGTTCTTCCTCCTGTGCATCCCATAGGTTTTTCTATGGTTGTGTTTTCCTTGTCATTTGTTTCATGGTATTTTAAAATTTCTATTTTGATTTCATTTTTGACCAACTGTTTTTTTAGTAGCATGTTGTTTAGTTTATATGTAATCCTTTTTTTCTCTCTCATTTCTTTTTCTGTGGTTTATTTCTAGTTTCATGCTGTTATAGTCAGAGAAGATGCTTGAAATAATTTCAGTACTCTTAAATTTGTTGAGGTTTGCTTTGTGCCCTAGTATGTGATCAGCCTCTGGAATGTTCCAGGTGTACTTGAAAAGAATATGTATTCTATTTTTTTTGTCCTGGAAGTATCAACTAAGTCTAACTGTTGTACTGTATCACTTAGGATCTCTGTTGCCTTATTTATTTTCTGTCTAGAAGATCTGTCCATTGATGTGAGTGGGGTGTTAATGTCTCTTACTATTATTGTATTCCCATCAGTTTCTACCTTTATGTCTGTTAGTATTTGTTTTATGTATTTGGGTGCTCCTATATTATGTGCATGTATTTTGACAAGAGTAAAATCTTCTTCTTGTATTGATCTTTTTGTCACTCTACAGTGTCCTTCTTTGTCTTACTTTGTCCTTTGTTTTAAAGTCTATTTTGTCTGATATAAATATTTAGACCCCCACTTTCTTGTTATTTCCATCTACACTAAATATCTTTTTCCATCCCCTCACTTTCAGTCTATGTGGGTCATTTGCCCTAAAGTGTGTCTCTTGTAGGCAGCATATTGAAGACTCTTGTTCTTTATCCAGTCCACCACTCTATATCTTTTGATCAGAGAATTTAGTCCATTGACATTTAAGGTAATTTTTGATAGGCATGTGTTTATTGCCATTCTAAACCTTGTTTTCCAGTTGATTCTATGTTTCTTCTTTGTTCCTTTCTTTTTGTTTTTCTTTCCAAGGTGTGATGATTTCCTTTTATTTTATGCTTCTGTTCTCTTTGTGGTTTTCGCGACTACTGTATGTTTTTGATTTGTGGTTACCCTGTTTTTCAAGTATGTTTACCCTTCCTATACCTGCTTGCTTTAGACTGAGAGTCATATAGGCTCAAACATTTAAAAAAAAGAATATACATTTTCTTACTTTCCCACATTTTATTATTTTAATGTCCTCTTTTACATCTTCATGTTCATCTTTTTTCTGTTCATTGTTTTTATCATCACATTCAAAAATAGATTTTTTTGACCCATATACTGGCTTTTTTAAGTGAATCTGAGGTCTTCTGCCAGCATTCAGTAGATGTTCTGTGAGAGTCATTCCACATATAGATGTATTTTTGATTTATCTGTAGGATGAGGTCAGCCTCATGTTCTACTCCTCCAACATCTTGATCAGTCTCCATTTGTATTCTGTTTTTCAATTTCACATATAAATGATATCATATAATATTTTACTTTCTCTGTCTGACTTACTTCACCTAGTATGATAATCTCTAGGACCATCCATGTTGCTGCAGATTGCATTACTTTATTTATTTTATGGCTGTGTAACATTTTAATGTGTGCATGGATATATGTGTGTGTGTGTATATATACATATATATGCATATGTGTGTGTGTGTGTGTGTGTGTGTGTGTGTGTGTGTGTGTGTATATATATCACCTCTTCTTTATCCATTCATCAACCAAGTGTTGATGGACACTTAGGTTTCTTCCATGTTTTGGCTATCGCAAATAGTACTGCTATGAACATTGAGGTTCATGTTTCTTTATGAACTTTAGCTTTTGTCTCTTCTGGATATATACCCAGGGGTAGGATTACTGGATCACATGGTAGCTCTAGTTTTAGTTTTTTTTGTTGTTGTTGTTAACCAAATGACAGACTTTATTTATATTTCACCAATTTTTTCCACTAACATTTTTTTTCTAAGATCCTATCCAGGACCCATATTGTATTCCTACTTAGTCTCCAAATGTGATAGTTTTGCCTTGCAGACACAAACTTAACCAAATGATCAAAGTAAATATCACTAGTCATAAGACATATCAACAATATAAGTTCCTTGATAAGATACACTAAAAAGGACATAGCAGCATTTGGTTATTTTCTTGCCAAAAATGCATAACCTCATTTTAATTATAAGAAAACATAAGTTGAGCCAAAATTGAGGCACATTCTACAAAATAAATGATCAGTACTCTTCAAAAGTATCACTATCATTTTTTAACTTTTTAAAAATTAAGAGTAAATTATATTTTTAATGAATATCTGTAAACCCTGATAACATCTCAAAATGTGGCTAACTTTAATTCTAATTTACAGGTAGTTCCCCACTTATCAATGGAACCTAATTCAAAAGTTCATTTGAAGAACCATTATTTTCCACCAAGATTTTTTTCATGACAGAGCCTATATTTCAAGTTCATTTTGAGGTAAATCTATCTTAACAGGCTAGCCTAGAAATCAAACTAACCTAATATATATTATTTTTCTTTTTTATTCTTTTTTTCCTTTTTATTTTATTTTATTTTATTTTTTACATCTTTATTAGAGTATAATTGCTTTACAATGGTGTGTTAGTTTCTGCTTTACAGCAAAATGAATCAGTTATATACATACATATGTTCCCAAATCTCTTCCCTCTTGCATCTGCATCCGTCCCACCCTCCATATCGCACCCCTCCAGGCGGTCACAAAGCACTGAGCTGATCTCCCTGTGCTATGCGGCTGCTTCCCACTAGCATTCTTCCTTAAGTTTGGTAGTGTATATATGTCCATGCCTCTCTATCGCTTTGTCACAGCTAACCATTCCCCCTCCCCATATCCTCAAGTCGATTCTCTAATAGGTCTGTGTCTTTATTCCTGTTTTACCTCTAGGTTCTTCATGACATTTTTTTTCTTAAATTCCATATATATGTGTTAGCATATGGTATTTGTCTCTCTATTTCTGACTTACCTCACTCTGTATGACAGACTCTAAGTCTATCCACCTCAATACAAATAGCTCAATTTCGTTTCTTTTTATGGCTAATATTCCATTGTATATATGTGCCACATCTTCTTTATCCATTCATCTGATGATGGACACTTAGGTTACTTCCATCTCCTGGCTATTGTAAATAGAGCTGCAATGAACATTTTGGTACATGACTCTTTCTGAGTTATGGTTTTCTCAGGATATATGCCCAATAGTGGGATTGCTGGGTCATATGGTAGTTCTATTTGTAGTTTTTTAAGGAACCTCCATAGTGTTTTCCACAGTGGCTGTATCAATTTATATTCCCACCAACAGTGCAAGAGGGTTCCCCTTTCTCCACACCCTCTCCAGCTTTTATTGTTTCTAGAATTTTTGATGATGGCCATTCTGACTGGTGTGAGATGATATCTCATTGTAGTTTTGATTTGCATTTCTCTAATGATTAATGATGTTGAGCATTCTTTCATGTGTTTGTTGGCAGTCTGTATATCTTCTTTGGAGAAATGTCTATTTAGGTCTTCTGCCCATTTTTGGATTGGGTTGTTTATTTTTTTGTTATTGAGCTGCATAAGCTGCCTGTAAATTTTAGAGATTAATCCTTTGTCAGTTGATTCATTTGCAAATATTTTCTCCCATTCTGAGGCTTGTCTTTTGGTCCTGTTTATGGTTTCCTTTGCTGTGCAAAAGCTTTGAAGTTTCATTAGGTCCCATTTGTTTATTTTTGTTTTTATCTCCATTACTCTAGGAGATGGGTCAAGAAGGATCTTGCTGTGATTTATGTCATAGAGTGTCTTGCCTATGTTTTCCTCTAAGAGTCTGATAGTTTCTGGCCTTACATTTAGGTCTTTAGTCCATTTTGAGCTTATTTTTGTGTATGGTGTTAGGGAGTGATCTAATGTCATAGTTTTACATGTACCTGTACAGTTTTCCCAGCACCACTTATTGAAGAGGCTGTCCTTTCTCCACTGTATATTCCTGCCTCCTTTATCAAAGATAAGGTGACCATATGTGCATGGGTTTATCTCTGGGCTTTCTATCCTGTTCTATTGATCTATGTTTCTGTTTTTGTGCCAGTATCATTCTGTCTTGATTACTGTAGCTTTGTAGTATAGTCTGAAGTCAGGGAGCCTGATTCCTCCAGCTCCATTTTTTTTTTCTCAAGATTGCTTTGCCTATTCGAGGTCTTTTGTGTTTCCATACAAATTGTGAATTTTTTTGTTCTAGTTCTGTGAAAAATGCCAGTGGTAATTTGATAGGGATTGCATTGAATCTGTAGATTGCTTTGGGTAGTAGAGTCATTTTCACAATGTTGATTCTTCCAATCCAAGAACATGGTATATCACTCCATCTATTTGTATCATCTTTAATTTCTTTCATCAGTGTCTTATAATTTTCTGCATACAGGTCTTTTGTCTGCTTAGGTAGGTTTATTCTTAGACATTTTATTCTTTTTGTTGCAGTGGTAAATGGGAGTGTTTTCTTGATTTGACTTTCAGATTTTTCATCATTACTGTATAGGAATGCCAGAGATTTCTGATCATTAATTTTGTATTCTGCTACTTAACCAAATTCTTTGATTAGCTCTAGTAGTTTTCTGGTAG
Source organism: Lipotes vexillifer (assembly GCF_000442215.2). NCBI lineage: Eukaryota > Metazoa > Chordata > Mammalia > Artiodactyla > Lipotidae > Lipotes > Lipotes vexillifer. The sequence continues at coordinate 93,904 of NW_006770890.1, forward strand.
CATCTTTAGGATTCTCTATGTATAGTATCATGTCATCTGCAAGTAGTGACAGCTTTACTTCTTTTCTGATTTGGTTTCCTTTTATTTCCTTTTTCTCTCTGATTGCTGTGGCTAAAACTTCCAAAACTATGTTGAATAAGAGTGGTGAGAGTGGGCAACCTTGTCTTGTTCCTGGTCTTAGTGGACATGCTTTCAGTTTTTCACCATTGAGGACGATGTTGGCTGTGGGTTTTTCATATATGACCTTTATTATGTTGAGGAAAGTTCCCTCCATGCCTACTTTCTGCAGGGTTTTTTCATAAATGGATGTTGAATTTTGTCAAAAGCTTTCTCTGCATCTATTGAGATGATCATATGGTTTTTCTCCTTCAATTTGTTAATAGTTTTAGTTTTTAGGGGAACCTATATTGTGTTTTCCATAGTTGCTGAATCAATTTACATTCCCACCAACAGTGTAGGAGGGTACTCTTTTCTCCACACCCTCTCCAACGTTCATTATTTATAGACATTTTGTTGATGACCACTCTGACAAGTTTGATGTTGCACCTCATTGTAATTTTGATTCGCATTCCTCTAATAATTAGTGATGTTAAGCATCTTTTCATGGGACTTTTTGCCATCTGTATGTCTTCTTTGGACAAATGTCTATTTAGGTCTTCTGCTCAATTTTTTGATTGGATTTTTTTGATATGTTTTTGAGCTGTTTTTATATTGTGGAAATTAAGACCTTATCAGTTGCATTATTTGCAAACATTTCTTTCCATTCTGTAGATTGTCTTTTCATTTGTTTATGGTTTCCTTTGCTATGCAAAAGCATATAAGTTTGATTAGGTCCTTTTTGTTTATTTTTGCTTTTTTTAAATTTAACCTTGGGAGACTTATCTAAGAAAACATTGCTGTAATTTATGTCAGATAATGTTTTGCCTGTGTTCACTTCTAGATATTTGTGGCCTCATATCTTATATTTAAGCCCTTAAGACATTTTGGGTTTACTTTTATGCATGATGTGAGAGAGTTTTCTAACTTCATTGATTTACATGCAGTGGTCCAGCTTTCCCAGCACCACTTGCTAAAGAGATTATTTTTTCTCCATTGTACATTCTTGCTTCCTTTCTCAAAGACTAATTGACCATAAGTGTGTGGGTTTATCTCTGTTTTTTCTATTTTATTCCATTGATCCATATGACTGTTTTTGTGCCAGTACAATGCTGTTTAGATTACTGTAGCTTTGTAGAGTAGTCTGAAGTCTGGAAAGGTTATACCACCAGTTTTGTTCTTTTTCCTCAGGATTGATTTGGCAATTCTGGGTCTTTTGTGGCTGCATACAAATTTTAGTATTATTTGTTCTAGTTCTGTGAAAAATGTCATGGGTAATTTGATAGGGATTGCATCAAATCTGTGAATTGTTTGGGGTAGTATGGCCATTTTAACAATATTCATTCTTTTAATACAAAAGCATGGGATATTTTTCCATTACCTTGAATCATCTTTGATTCTCTTTATCAGTGTTTTATAGTTTTTAGCATATGAGTCTTTCATCTAGTTGATTAGGCTTATTCCTAGGTATTTTTCATATGATTTTTAAATGTTTTTTTTTAACTTTCTCTTTCTGATATTTCATTGTTGTGTAAAGAAATACAACAGATCTCTATATATTTATCTTGTATCCTGTTACCTTGCCAAATTTATCAGTTCTAATAGTTTTTGTGTGGAGTCCTTAGGGTTTTCTATATAGAGTATCATGTCATCTGTATTAGTGACAATTTTACCTCTTCCCTTCCAATTTAGGTACTTTTATTTCTTTCTTGTGTGATTGTTGTGGCTAGGTCTTCCAATACTATGTTGGAGAGAAGTGGTGAGAGTGGACATTCTTGTCTTATTCCAGAATTTTGTGAGAAGTCTTTCATCTTTTCACCATTTAATATGTTGGCTGTGGGATTGCCATACCTAGCTTTTATTATGTTGAGTTATGTTTCCTCAATACTCACTGTGCCAAGTTATTTTTTTTATCATGAACAAATATTTAATTTTATCAGATACTACTTCTGCATCTATTGAGGTGATCACATTTTTTTCTTTTCTCTTTTTGAAGTCGTGTATTGCATAGTTTGATTTGCATATGTTGAACCATACTTGTGACACTGGAATGAATCCCAGTTGATCATGGTGTATGATTCTCTTTATGCGTTGTTGGATTCAGTTGGGTAATATTTTGTTGAGGATTTTTGAGTATATATTCATGCAAGTTATTGGACTGTAATTTTCTTTTATGGTAGTGTCTTTGTCTGGTTTTGGTATCAGGGTGATTGTGGCTTCATAGAAAGTCTTTGAGAGTTTTCCCTCCTCTTCTGTTTTTGGAAGATTTTGAAAAGTACTGGCAGAACTTCTTTGTATGAATTTTTTCTTTTTGTAGAATTCCCTAGTGAAGTCATCCAGCCAAAATCTGTGGGTTTTGTTTGTTTGTTTTTCTACAGGTTCCATTTCACATCTAGTGATCAGTTTGTTCAAATCATGTTTCTTCTTGATTTAGATTCAGCAGGCTGTTTCTAGAATCTTGTCCATTTCTTGTAGGTTGTCCGTTTTGTTTGCATTTAACACTTCATAAGATTTTCCTATGGCGTTTTGTAGTTCTGCAATATCGATTTTTATTTCTTCTCTTTTTTTTCTTATTTTGTTTATTTTGGTCCTCTCTCTTTTCTTCTTGGTGAACCTGGCCAGAAGTTTGTCAATTTTGATTATTCTTTCAAAAAACAGCTCTTAATTGTTTCTTTAAACATCTTTATTGGAGTATAATTGCTTTGAGACTGTCATACAGAGTGAAGTAAGTCAGAAAGAGAAAAACAAATATTAGCTCTTAGTTTGATTGATTTTTTCTATTGTTTTTAATGTCTATTTCATTTATTTCCAATCTTTATTATTTTCTTCCTTCTTCTGATTTTGGGTTTTGATTGTTGTTCTTTTTCTAATTCTTTTAGATGGTAGGTTAAATTGTTTATTTGAGATTTTTCTTGTTTCTTGAGGAAGACCTATATTGCTATGAACTTCACTCTTAGAAATGCTTTCGCTGCATCCCATAGATTTTCTATGGTTGTGTTTTCCTTTTCATTTGACTTTAGGTATTTTTTAACTTGTCTCTTTGATTTCATCATTGACACATTGTCTTTTAGTAGCATGTATTTTGGTTTCCATGTAATTGGTTTTTTCCTCTTTTCTCTTTCTGTGGTTGATTTCTAGTTTAATGCCATTGTGGTCAGAAAAAAATGCTTGAAATCATTTCTATCCTCTTATATTTGTTGAGGCTTGCTTTTTGCACTAGTATGTGGTCTATCACAGAGAATGGTCCATGTGTGTTTGAAAAGAATATGTATTCTCTTTCTTTGTTTTTATTTTTCGGATGTAGTGCACTGTAGATATAAATTAAGTTCAACTGTTTTATTGTGTCATCTAGTATCTCTGTTGTCTAATTAACTTTCTGTTTTGATGATCTATGCACTGATGTCAGTGGGTTGATAGGATTTGTTACTATTATTGTATTCACATCAATTTCTCCCTTTATGTCTGTTAGTATTTGTTATATATATTTAGGTGCTCCTATAGTGGATGTATATATGTTAACAAGGGTGACATCCTCTTCTTTTACTGACCCTTTTATTGTGATATAGCATCCTTCTTTAGCCTTTGTTTTAAAGTCTATTTTGTCTGAATGAGTATTGCTATCCCCACTTTTTTGTAATTTCCATTTGCATGAAATATCTTTTTTCAAACACTTACTTTCAATCTGTAAATGTCTTTTACCCTAAAGTGGGTCTCCTGTAGGCAGCATATTGTAGATCCTCTTTATTATCTAATCTGCCACACTATGTCTTTTGATCTGAGTATTTAGTACACTGACAGTTAAAGTAATTATTGATAAGTAGGCATTTATTGCCATTTTAAACCTTGTCTTCCAGTTGATTCTTTATTTTTTCTTTGTTCCTTTCTTCTCTTTGTGTTTCCTTTTGTGGTGTGATGATTTTCTTTTTCATCATCCTAGGTTTCTTTTCTTTTTGGTTTTTGTGAATCTATTGTATATTTTTTATTTGTAGTTTCCCTGTTTTTCAAGTATGTTAACCTGTAACTATATCTACTTTCTTTAGTCTGGAAGTCATATAAGCTCAAACACATTCTAAAAGATCCACATTTTCTTATTCCTCTCCTCCACATTTTGTAATTTTGATATCCTGTTTTACATCTTCATGTTTGCCTTTTTGCTGTTGATTGTAGTTATAATTGCTTTCACATAATTTTTGATTTTTTTTAAATCAATGTACTGGCTTGTTTAATTGATTATATATAATCACATTCCCCTTTCCTGTAGATTTTTGCTTCTTTTCTATTTAGAGAAGACCATTAAATATTTCTTTTAAGATAGGTTTAGTATTAATGTATTATTTTAGCTTTTGCTTCTCTGGGAAATTCTTCATCTCTCCTTCTATTCTAAATGGTAATCTTGCTGGGTAGAGTATCCTAGGTTACAGATTTTTCTCTTTCAGGGCTTTGAATATATCTTGCCATTCTCTTCTGGCCAGTAGAGTTTATAGAGAGAAATCAGCTATAGCCTTATCAGGGTTCCTTTGTAACTGACTTTTTTTTTTTGTTTTTTTTTTTCTTGATGCCTTTAGAATACTCTTTTTAATTTTGCCATTTTAATTCTGTATATCTTGGAGTAGGTCTGTTTGGATTTATCTTCTTTGGAACCCTCTGTATTTTCTGTGCCTGGATATCTGTTTCCTTCTTTAGGTTTGGGAAGTTTTCAGTCATAATTTCTTCAAATGCTTTTTTGACACCCTTTTCTCTTTCTTCTCCTTCTGAGATTCCTATTGTGTGTAGATTGACACACTTTATATTATCTTATAGGTCTCATATATTTCTTTCATTTTTAAAATTTGTCTTTGTGTGTGATGTTCTGTTTGGGTGATTTCTCTTATTCTATCTTCCATGCCACTATTCATTCCTCTGTGTTATTTAATTTGCTGTTTATTGCCTTTAGCTCAGTTTTCTTCTTGGAAACTGAGTTGTCTAATTTTGATTGGCTCTTCTTTATAGTTCCTAGTTCCTTGATACAGTGATCCACATTTCTATTTATAGCTTTTCTTAATTTCTTCAACATTTTTATTACCTCCTTTTTGAACTTGGGTTCTGGTAGATTGAAGAGGTCCATCTGTTTTTACTTTCAGCTGATTTCTCTTGTTCTTTTAATTGGGAGTAGTTCCTCTGCTTTTTCATTTTTCTTTTATTTCTCTGACTCTATGAGTTTAGGAAAATCAGTTATCTACTGTGGTCTTGAAGAGCTGTTTTTATATGAGAGTTCCCCTGTGTAGCCTGCTTGAGTCATACTTTTGGTGAGATGGCTGTTTTTGGTATGGATGTTTGCCATGTCTTTCCTTGGGGTGTACTTCCCTTGTCCCCTTGATAATGGGTGTATTTTGTGTTGTGGTGACCAATGTATACACTGGATGTTGGGTGGAGCTGCTTCTTTGTTCTGTGATTGTCACAGCCTTGTGTGGGGCAGGGTCTACTCCCCAGTTGTTGAAGTAGAAGCCCCCAAATCTGTTTCTAATCTGCAGTGTGAGGTAAGCAGGACTGCCCCACTCCCACTGGGCATGGAGCTCTGCTTGTTCTTCCCCAGGAGTTGTCCACAAGGATGTGAAATTTTATGATGCCATCTGCCACCTGGTGTACATACCCACAAATGTCACTGTTGCTGGCACTTCCCTTGGTGGCTGCCTATGCCTGTGGGCTCTGATTATTGGCTCAGTGGTCCCTTAGATGGACATGCATGCTTGCAAAACTTCCAATGTGTAAATTCTTGGGAGCTGTGTCTCCTGAACCTGCATATAATCTTCTCAGTTTGCCCTGAGGCACTCATGCTTGTTCCTGGTCCCAAAATTCACCAGAGGGAGAATATGCCTGAGCTGCAGCCCAGCACCACAGTGGGGTTGCTGGTGATTGGCTCAGATTTCAGCCCCACCTGTGCATGTGTGCACCCATGAAGTTCACAGAACACTTGGTGGCTGAAGCCATGCCCCACTGTGAGCACACTGACAAGTCTGCTATGGTGGACCCACACCTCTCCTTTCCTATCTTGCCCACTCCTATGTTGAGCATCTTCTCCCTCCTGTGCAGGCCCCCAGTTGCAGCTGGGGCCATACTCCAGGCCCTTTGGGTTGTCTCCACATGGTGAAACAAAGTCCTCACCACAGGTCTGCTCACTGAAGCCTGAGTTTCAGCACCTAGTCACTGCACACCCCAGCAGGCACACATCTCAGGCTGGGAAGTGTGGTCAGGATTAGCTGGTTTCTTTCTACCCTGTGGGGCAACAGGCTAGATCCCATGCTCTCTTCCCCAGCCTCTGAAGCTCCCTATCTGTCCCAGCAGACCTCCTAGCCAGTGAAGGAGGTTCCCATGGTGAAGGAAACTTTCCTCTTTCACAGCTCCCTCCCAAGGAAACAGGTCCCATCCTGATTGCTCTTCTTCTCCTTTTTCCCTTTGTCCTACCAGGTTATGTGGGCATCTTTCTTGCAGCATTTGTTGTGTGATATCTTCTGCAAGCTTTCAGTAGATATTCTGTGAGAATTGTTCCATATATAGATGTAATTTTGAAGTATTTGTGGGAGGAAGTGAGCTCCATGTCCCTCTACTCTGCAATCTTGATTTCCTGTTATCAGCAGCTTTTTTATTTTAATCATATGCTAAAACTTAGTAGTAGAAGGTATGCCTTATGGTGCTAGCCATTTGACATTTAATGAGGGGGGTTTCTATGAAAATAAAAAAAAACAAAGATTAATGTTAAAAACCTAGTTTATGATTTGAGAAATAAGGATACCTTAATTAGGGTTTAAAGCATTTTTATATATTGGTTGTGGACAGCAGTGACAATCCATTGGTTTTCCTAGTTCAAATGTCTGTGGTGTTGATATTGGGTTTTCCACTGAACTATCTGAGGGACACATACAGCAGCAGATACAAAGTTTGCTCATATATAATTTGTTGTGCTGAATTCCTTTGTGTTTATATTATATCAGCTTCTGCTTGCAGATTTTATTAAAAGAGCAATTTTAGCTCTCTAGGCAAAAGAGAGAAAACATAGAAATAATAATTTGAAGAGTTATAGCCAGGTTTTGGAAGAAAGTAGAAAAAAGCAGGCTTCAGTACAGATGGGAAAATTTTGCAATGTGAAATCCAAAAGGGTACATTACAATTTTCCACTGTAACATAATTTTTCTCTCTACACTCAGCACCATTTAATCAGAGGTAATCAAAGTAAAACTAATTTGTATACAAAATAAATCTAGACCCATTAAACTTGGTGTGATGTTTTACATAAGCACAGCAAGAATGACTGACCACATAGATATCTTGAATTTGCTTTGCTGGAAGTATTCATAAGGAATCTGGGATTGGACTTTTCAAAGCATCTCCCTGATAGAAAACCAAACAAAAAAACTTGATGCTAGATTTTGTTTGTAAAACCTATATATTTGGTTTCCTCTCTTCTAGGGATCCCCAAAATATTCTGAGATTCCTGGGCATGCCAGAAAAATGTGAACTTCCTTTCTGCCTGTAAGGTGGGAAATCCTAAAAGATAGGTTTTTCCATAGGGGGGTTTATGTATATTAGCTTCTTAAAGTTGACTTAAATTTTTGTAAGGCTGTCTGGTCATATCTGATTAAATGCACATTAATATCATAGTGACATTAAAGCCTTTGCAATATAATCAATGTTTCCAATCATATCCTGTTACAAAGAGAACACATTCTTATTTAACTTATGTAAATAATTTTCTTTACATAAAAGTAAGAATACATACTAAGTGTTTTCAAATTCTGGAAGATCAAGTAGGAAGAAAAAGTAATTGTGGCATTTTTGTTCACAAAGGTACACTTAACCAAATTGCTGCAAGTTACACATAGCTTAAAAGAAAATGATTTCCTTTAATTTGAAAACAAATATTAAAACCCAGCAATGTTTCCAACAAATTCAGCAAAAATTACAGTGGTTCTCATCAGTTCTTTCAGACCCAGGTAATTATTTCTTATTTTGTTAGACCTTGGGTTAGCAGTTTTATGAATTCATCAGCTTATTCATTTATTTTGTAAAATTTTACTTAGTCTAGAAGCAAAGTCTCAAAGTTATTACCATGATGCCAGCATGGAGCATTCTTGACTATAGCTGATTGTAATTACTTTTAGAAAAAAATATCAAAGTCAAAAAATCTCTGTGTGAATGACAAATAACTTAAAATGTCCATTGCTATAATTCTAATGACAGTTGATTTGATAAATAAAATTATTTCTGTGGCATGTAACATTTTTGTATCTGTGAAACCTAGGACTCTAACCCAACCTCTGTTTGTCTAGGACATTAATTCATGTTTAAGAGCATTTCCAAAATCTTAAGAATCACAGTATGCTCCTACCAGCTTCAAATAACATTTCTAGAACAATGGTTTAGTATTTGGACTCACCAATAAATCCTTGAACAGTTAGTAGTGATTAGAGAGGGTTTATTACATATGCAATTAAAATTCAGGACTTTTACCTTGGTAAAATTTCGACAGGTCCACTGGTGTGCGGATTGTCCAGGTATTCCTTTTAAGGTGAGGGATATGATTTTGCACCTGGCAACCAAGTAAAAGGAGCAATGTTCTGTGGGCCTCTTTGGATTTTCAAGGAGAAATATTCTGCATTTGGATGTGTGTGCAAGCTACTTTTTTACTTGTGCCATATATTATTTAGTGAATGGAAAAACTGCTAGATTTAAGTGGGAGCCAGAGAAAGAGAAGGGTCTGCAAGAGGTCCAGACTTTTGTGCAAGCTACTTTTTTACTTGTGCCATATATTCCAACAAACAATGGTTCTAGAAATTTCATTGGTAGGTAAAATTTTTTGCAGCTTTTGTGAGCCCTGATAGGTGAATCACAGGCCAGGTGGTTAGAAATTTGGAGCAAGGTCCTGCTATTATCTGCATATATCTACTATGCTTTTGAGAAAAAAAATTCTTGGTTGCATGTGAGCCTACCAGAGACTGATTACTTGACCATGGGCCACAAAGTTACTATGCGATGAGAACTGACCAGTATGAACTGGGTGGTAACTGACCCAATAAATCATATAGTTGAGAGGGCATTGAAGTACTGCATCTGGAAATAAAAGTGGTATATACGTGACAGGACTTGGGCACACTTTAAAGGTATAACCTGTAGTTGGGAGAGAGAACTTATGGAGAAAACCCTTTGATCTGTTGACAAAGGAAGAAGAAATGCAGGTCTGGTTTAATTATGGGTCTTTATGACATAGATTCACCACTCAAAAGTAGAGAGCTGGAGTACCACAGAGCTTCTATGGACATTTTGTAAGACAGGGGTAAAGGGCAGTCATCTCAGTGGGCAGAAATTTGAGCAGTGCACATGGCTGTATACTTTGTTTTGAGGGAAAAACGGACAGAAGTGGCTTATATACTAATTCATGGGCTGTGACCAATACTTTGGGTTGATGGCCAAGGACTTGAGAGAAACATGATTGGAAAATTGATGACAATAAAATTGTGGAGAGGTATTTGATTGGACTTTTCTCAATGGACAAAAAAAGTTTTTTAAAAAGAAGATATGTGTTTCTTGAGTGAATGCTCATCAAAGGGGGCCCTCAGCAGTGGAAACAATGAGCATATTGACAAACTTCTATGAACTTCATGTAATTTCTGCAATATATATATTAGTAAAATATATCCATACACACAGTTGACAAAGGTTTATCATCACTTCTTATTTGACAGTTCTGCATATTTTATATGTAAATAAATTTAATTAGTTTAGCATCTCCCTTTTATAATGGAGAGACAAATCCTTTGAGATTTTTCAGGGACTCTCTGGGAAATCTCAAAGTTACTTTGAGCTCAAAAAATTTACATTTTCATTTTTTTTGGGGGAGGGAGTTGTCAAAAATCAAACAAATAAATAGGATCACTGTAAAAAAATCTTAGTTATCTATTTAAGCAAAGTTATATTTAAAATATTTCAAAGGCAAATACAAAAGTTACATAGTTATAAAAGACTAGCTCTTTGAATGTTGACAAGACTCTGTTTTCTTAAGTAATCAAAGCCTTGATAAAGAAAACGTGAAGCATAGGACAATATTTACAGAAACAAAGTCTCAATTTCCTAAGCAGAATATTTAAATGTAAAGGAAAGCGTTTTTACTCTTTCTTATTAATAGTAGACTATTAATCTAAGAAACGTTTATTGTTTAGTAGAGAGAGAACCAAGTTCTAGATTTGCATTAGTACACTATTTACCCTAAGGCTATTAAAAAAAAAACCTTATAAATAAATTTATCCAATCTTTGCCAAATCTGACCAAACAAGATAACATTTCTGTTTCAAGAGTTCTTCCCCAAAAACGTTCTAAAACTTATTTTTTTTATTTTTATATATCCGTTTAGTTTTTTATTTATTACTGTTTTTCTTTTTTCTCATTCAGGAACAACCAATCATTCGGGATAAGGGCAAACTTACTCTATTCTACCTTTAACAAAAACAGATCCTTTCTATCTTTCCTTATCAAAAATGTATGTTTCTTAGTATACTGAGGTTTTATTTTTTCTTTACCAGAGGTACCATCCATTTTCCTTTACCATTCTTACCATAGTCATCTACAAATACTGATTAAATATTTTTTACATCTTTATTGGAGTATAATTGCTTTACAATGGTGTGTTAATTTCTGCTTTATAACAAAGTGAATCAGTTATACATATACATATGTTCCCATATCTCTTCCCTCTTGCATCTTCCTCCCTCCCACCCTCCGTATCCCACCCCTCTAAGTGGTCACAAAGCACCGAAATGATCTCCCTCTGCTATGTGGCTGCTTCCCACTAGCTATCTATTTTACGTTTGGTAGTGCATATATGTCCATGCCACTCTCTCACTTTGTCAGAGCTTACCCTTCCCCCTCCCCATATCCTCAAGTTGATTCTCTAGTAAGTCTGTGTCTTTATTCCTGTCTTACTCCTAGGTTCTTCATGACATTTTTTTCCTGAAATTCCATATATATGTGTTAGCATATGGTATCTGTCTTTCTCTTTATGACTTACCTAACTCTGTATGACAGACTCTAGGTCCATCCACTTCATTACAAATAGCTCAATTTCGTTTCTTCTTATGGCCGAGTACTATTACATTGTATATATATGCCATACCTTCTTTATCCATTCATCTGATGATGGACACATATGTTGTTTCCATCTCTGGGCTATTGTAAATAGAGCTGCATTTAATATTTTGGTACATGACTCTTTTTGAATTATGGTTTTCTCAGGGTATATGCCCAGTAGTGGGATTGCTGGGTCATATGGTAGTTCTATTTGTAGTTTTTTAAGGAACCTCCATACTGTTCTCCATAGTGGCTGAAACAATTCACATTCCCACCAGCAGTGCAAGAGTGTTCCCTTTTCTCCACACCCTATCCAGCATTTATTGTTTCTAGATTTTTTGATGATGGCCATACTGACCAGTGTGAGATGATATCTCATTGTAGTTTTGATTTGCATTTCTCTAATGATTAATGATGTTGAGCATTCTTTCATGTGTTTGTTGGCAGTCTGTATATATTCTTTGGAGAAATATCTATTTAAGTCTTCTGGCCATTTTTGGATTGCGTTGTATGCTTTTTTTGTTATTGAGCTGCATGAGCTGCTTATTATTTTTTAAGATTAATCCTTTCTCAGTTGCTTCATTTGCAATTATTTTCTCCCATTCTGAGGGTTCTCTTTTCGTACTGTTTATGGTTTCCTTTGATATGCAAAAGCTTTTCACTTTCATTAGGACCCATTTGTTTATTTTTCTTTTTATTTCCATTTCTCTAGGAGGTGGGTCAAGAAGGATCTTGCTGTGATTTATGTCATAGAGTTTTCTGCCTATGTTTTCCTCTAAGAGTTAGTTTCTGGCCTTACATTTAGGTCTTTAATCCATTTTGAGCTTATTTTTGTGTATGGTATCACGGAGTGATCTAATCTCATACTTTTACATGTACCTGTCCAATTTTCCCAGCACCACTTATTGAAGAGGGTGTCTTTTCTTCACTGTATATTCTTGCCTCCTTTATCAAAGATAAGGTGACCATATGTGTGTGGGTTTATCTCTGGGCTTTCTATCTTGTTCCATTGATCTATCTTTCTGTTTTTGTGCCAGTACCATACTGTCTTGATTACTGAAGCTTTGTAGTATAGTCTGAAGTCAGGAAGCCTGATTCCTCCAGCTCCGTTTTTCGTTCTCAAGATTGTTTTGACTAATCGGGGTCTCTTGTGTTTCCATACAAATTGTGAAATTTTTTGTTTTAGTTCTGTGAAAAATGCCAGTGGTAATTTGATAGGGATTGCATTGAATCTGTAGATTGCTTTAGGTAGTAGTGTCATTTTCACAATGTTGATTCTTCCAATTCAAGAACATGGTATATCTCTCCATCTATTTGTATCATCTTAATTTTCTTTCATCAGTGTCTAATAATTGTCTGCATACAGGTCTTTTGTCTCCTTAGGTAGGTTTATTCTTGGATATTTTATTCTTTATGTTGCAATGGTAAATGGGAGTGTTTTCTTGATTTCACTTTCAGATTTTTCATCATTAGTGTATAGGAATGCCAGAGATTTCTGTGCATTAATTTTGTATCCTGCTACTTTACCAGATTCATTGATTAGCTCTAGTAGTTTTCTGGTAGCATCTTTAGGATTCTCTATGTATAGTATCATGTCATCTGCAAACAGTGACAGCTTTACTTCTTTTCCAATTTGGATTCCTTTTGTTTCCTTCTCTTCTATGATTGCTGTGGCTAAAAATTCCAAAGCTATGTTGAATAAGAGTGATGAGAGTGGGCACCCTTTTCTTGTTCCTGATCTTAGTGGAAATGTTTTCAGTTTTTCACCATTGAGAACAATGTTGGCTGTGGGTTTGTCATATATGGCCTTTATTATGTTGAGGAAAGTTCCCTCTATGCCTACTTTCTGCAGGGTTTTTATCATAAATGTGTGTTGAATTTTGTCGAAAGCTTTCTCTGTATCTATTGAGATGATCAAATGGTTTTTCTCCTTCAATTTGTTAATATCGGGTATCACATTGATTGATTTCCGTATATTGAAGAATCCTTGCTTTTCTGGAATAAACCCTACTTTATTATGGTGTATGATCCTTTTAAGGTGCTGTTGGATTCTGTTTGCTAGTATTTTGTTGAGGACTTTTTCATCTATGTTCCTCAGTGATATAGGCCTGTAGTTTTCTTTCTTTGTGACATCTTTGTCTGCTTTTGGTATCAGGGTGATCAGGGTGGCCTTGTAGAATGAGTTTCAGAGTGTTCTTCCCTCTGTTATATTTTGGAAGAGTTTGAGAAGGATAGGTGTTAGCTCTTCTCTAAATGTTTGATAGAATTCACCTGTGAAGCCATCTGGTCCTGGACTTTTGTTTATTGGAAGATTTTTAATCACAGTTTCAATTTCAGTGCTTGTGATTGGTCTTTTCATATTTTCTATTTCTTCCTGATTCAGTCTTGGCAGGTTGTGCATTTCTAACACTTTGTCCATTTCTTCCAGATTGTCCATTTTATTGGCATAGAGTTGCTTGTAGTAATCTCTCATGATCTTTTGTATTTCTGCAGTGTCATTTGTTACTTCTCCTTTTTCATTTCTAATTCTATTGATTTGAGTCTTCTCCCTTTTTTTCTTGATGAGTCTGGCTAATGGTTTATCAGTTTTGTTTATCTTCTCAAATAACCAGCTTTTAGTTTTATTGATCTTTGCCATCATTTCCTTCATTTCTTATTCTTTTATTTCTGATCTGAAATTTATGATTTCTTTCCTTCTATTACCTTTAGGTTGTTTTTGTTCTTCTTGCTCTAATTTCATTAGGTGCAATGTTAGGTTGTTTATTTGAGATGTTTCCTGTTTCTTAAGGTAAGATTGTATTGCTATAAACTTCCCTCTTAGAACCGCTTTTGCTGCATACCATAGGTTTTGGGTCATCAGGTCTCCATTGTCATTTGTTTCTAGGTATTTTTTGATTTCATGTATGATTTCTTCAGTGATCACTTTGTTATTAAGTAGTGTATTGTTTAGCCTCTATGTGTTTGTATTTTTTACAGATCTTTTCCTGTAATTGATATCTAGCCTCATAGCATTGTGGTCAGAAAAGATACTTGATACAATTTCAATTTTATTAAATTTACCAAGGCTTGATTTGTGACCCAAGATATGATCTATCCTGGAGAATGTTCTGTGAGTACTTGAGGAAAATGTGTATTCTCTTGTTTTTGGACGGAATGTCTTATAAATATCAATTAAGTCCATCTTGTTTAATGTATCATTTGAAGCTTGTGTTTCCTTATTTATTTTCATTTTGGATGATCTGTCCATTGGTGAAAGTGGGGTGTTAAAGTCCCCTACTATGAATGTGTTACTGTTGATTTCCCTTTTTTTTTAACTGTATTATTATTATTATTATTAATTATTATTATTATTAGTTTCCCCTTTTATGGCTGTTACTATTTGCCTTATGTATTCAGGTGCTGCTATGTTGGGTGCATAAATATTTACAATTGTTATATCTTCTTCTTGGATCGATCCCTTGATCATTATGTAGTGTCCTCCTTTGTCTCTTCTTATAGTCTTTATTTTAAAGTCTATTTTGTCTGATATGAGAATTGCTACTCCAGCTTTCTTTTGGTTGTCATTTGCATGGAATATCTTATCTCCATCCCGTCACTTTCAGTCTGTATGTGTCTCTTCGTCTGAAGTGGGTCTGTTGTAGACAGCATATATATGGGTCTTGTTTTTATAACCATTCAGCTAGTCTGTGTCTTTTGGTAGGAGCATATAATCCATTTACATTTAAGGTAATTATCAATATGTATGTCCCTATCCCCATTTTCTTAATTGTTTTGGGTTCATTATTGTAGGTCTTTTCCTTCTCTTGTGTTTCTTGCCTAGAGAAGTTCCTTTAGCATTTGTTGTAAAGCTGGTTAGGTGATGCTGAACTCTCTCAGCTTTTGTTTGTGTGTAAAGGTTTTAATTTCTCCATCAAATCTGAATGAGATCCTTCCTAGGTAGAGTAATCTTGGTTGCAGCTTTTTCTCCTTCATCATTTTAAATATGTCCTTCCAATCCTTTCTGCCTTGCAGAGTTTCTGCTGAAAGATCAGCTGTTAACCTTATGGGGATTCCCTTGTGTGTTATTTGTTTTTTTTCCCTTGCTGCTTTTAATATGTTTTCTTTGTATTTAATTTTTGACAGTTTGATTAATATGTGTCTTGGTGTATTTCTCCTTGGATTTATCCTGTATGGGACTCTCTGTTCTTCCTGGACTTGATTAACTATTTCCTTTCCCATATTAGGGAAATTTTCAAGTACAATCTCTTCAAATATTTTCTCCATCCCTTTCTTTTTCTCTTTTTCTTCTGGAACCACTATAATTCGAATGTTGGTGCGTTTAATGTTGTCCCAGAGGTCTGTGAGACTCTCCTCAGTTCTTTTCATTCTTTTTTCCTTATTCTGCTCTGCAGTAGTTATTTCCACTATTTTATCTTCCAGGTCACTTATCTGTTCTTCTGCCTCAGTTATTCTGCTACTGATCTCTTCTAGAGTATTTTTTATTTCATTTATTGTGTTGTTCATCATTGCTTGTTTCCTCTTTAATTCTTCTAGGTCCTTGTTAAATGTTTCTTTCATTTTGTCTATTCTATTTTCAAGATTTTGGATCATCTTTACTATCATTATTCTGAATTCTTTTTCAGGTAAACTGCCTATTTATTCTTTATTTGTTAGGTCTGGTGGGTTTTTATCTTGCTCCTTCATCTGCTGTGTGTTTTTCTGTCTTCTTATTTTGCTTATCTTACTGTGTTTGGGGTCTCCTTTTTGCAGGCTGAAAGTTCATAGTTCCCCTTGTTTTTGATGTCTGTCCCCAGTGGCTAGTGTTAGTTCAGTAGGTTGTGTAGGCTTCCTGGTGGAGGGGACTAGTGCCTGTGTTCTGGTGGATTAGGCTGGATCTTGTCTTTCTGGTGGGAAGGTCCACGTCTAGTGGTGTGTTTTGGGGTGTCTGTGGACTTATTATGATTTTAGGCAGTCTCTCTGCTAATGGGTGGTGTTGTGTTCCTTTCTTGCTAGTTGTTTGGCATAGGGTGTCCAGCAGTGTAGCTTGCTGGTCATTGAGTGAAGCTGGGTTCTTGTGTTGAAATGAACATATGTGGGAGATTTTCGCCATTTGATATTATGTGGAGCTGGGAGGTCTCTTGTGGACCAGTGTCCTCAGGTTGGCTCTCCCACCTCTGAGGCACAGCACTGACTCCTGGCTGCCGCATGAAGAACATTTCATCCACGCAGCTCAGAATAAAAGGGAGAGAATGTAGAAAGAAAGAGAGAAAGACAAAGAAAGAAAGAAAGAAAGAAAGAAAGAAAGAAAGAAAGAAAGAAAGAAAGAAAGAAAGAAGGAAAGAAAGAAAGAAAGAAAGAAATAAGGGAAGGGAGGAAGGTAGAAAGAAAGAAAGAAAGAAAGAAAAAGAAAGAAACAAACAAAGAAAGAAAGAAACAAAGAAAGAAAGAAACAAAGAAAAGAAAGAAAGAAAAAGAAAGAAAGAAAGAAAGAAAGAAGGAGAGGCAGAAAGAAGGGAAGGGAGGAAGGTAGAAAGAAAAAGAAAGAAAGAAAGAAAGGAAGGAAGGAAGAAAGAAAAAAGAAAGAAAGAAAGAAAGAAGGAAGGAAGGAAGGAAGGAAAGAAAGAAAAAGAAAGAGAGAGAGAAAGAAAGAAAGAAGGGAGGAAGGAAGGAAGGAAGGAGGGAAGGAAGGAAAGAAAGAAAGAAAGAATAAGATAATATAAAGTAAAGTAAGATAAAATATAATAAAGTTATTAAAATAAAAAATAATTATTAAGGAAAAGATTTTTTTAAAACAACAACAACAACTAAAAAACTGGATGGATAGCACCCTAGGACAAATGGTGGAAGCAAAGCTATACAGACTAAACCTCACACAGAAGCATACACATACACACTCACAAAATAGGAAAAGGAGAAAAAAATAATAAATTTTGCTCTCAAAGTCCACCTCCTCAATTTGGGATGATTCGTTGTCTATTCAGGTATTCCACGGGTGCAGAGTACATCAAGTTGATTGTGTAGCTTTAATCCGCTGCTTCCGAGGCTGCTGGCAGAGATTTCCCTATCTCTTCTTTGTTCTCACAGCTCCCGGGGCTCAGCTTTGGATTTGGCCCTGCCTCTGTGTGTAGGTTGCCAGAGGGCATCTGTTCTTCGCTCAGACAGGACGGGGTTAAAGGAGCAGCTGCTTCAGGGACTCTGGCTCACTCAGGCCGGGGGGAGGGAGGGGTACGGAATGCAGGGCGAGCCTCCGGCGGCAGAGGGCGGTGTGATGTTGCACCCGCCTGAGGTGCACCGTGCTGCGTACTCCCGGGGAAGTTGTCCCTGGAACTCGGGACCCTGGCAGTGGCGGGCTGCATAGGCTCCCCAGAAGGGGGGTGTGGATAGTGAAATGTGCTTGCACACAGACTTCTTGATGATGGCAGCAGCATCCTTAGCATCTCATGCCCGTCTCTGGGGTCTGTGGTTTTAGCCATGGCTCGTGCCCATCTCTGGAGCTCCTTTAAGCAGCGTTCTTAATCCCCTCTCCTCGCGCACCAGGAAACAAAGAGGGAAGAAAAAGTCTCGTGCTTCTTCGGCAGGTCCAGACTTTTCCACGGACTCCCTCCTGGCTAGCCGTGGTACACTAACCTCCTGAAGACTGTGTTCATGCCGCCAACCCCAGTCGTCTCTCTGCCCTCCGACCGAAGCCAGAGCCTCAGGTCCCAGCCCCACCCGCCCTGGTGGTTGAGCAGACAAGCCTCTCGGGCTGGTGAGTGCTGGTCGGCACCAGTCCTCTGTGTGGGAATCTCTCTGCTTTGCCCTCCGCACCCCTGTTGCTGTGCTTTTCTTCACGGCTCCGATGCTTTCCTCCTCCGCCACCCACAGTCTCCGCCTGCGAAGGGACTTCCCAGTGTGTGGAAACCTTTCCTCCTTCACAGCTCCCTCCCACTGGTGCAGGTCCCATCCCTATCCTTTTGTCTCTGTTTATTATTTTGCCCTACCCAGCTACATGCCTTTTGGGAGGTCTGAGGTCTTCTGCCAGCATACAGTAGGTGTTCTGTAGGAGTCGTTCCACGTGTAGATGTATTTCTGGTGCATCCGTGGGGAAGAAGGTGATCTCTGCATCTTACTCTTCCACCATCTTCCTGTCCAAACTATTGATTAAAATTTTAACTATTATCCATCTTTCTTTTTACAGAAAAAAAAACTAGGAATTCAGCATGTTTTCATTGACTACCACACACTCTCATTCTGCTGCAAATTTACATAATTTTATAGATTTACTTGACGTTTCATAGATAGTTTATTATCTTAAACATCTAGTAGAGACAACATAAGCTTGCTTGACTACTAAACTTAGGTTTAAAAATTATGCTTGTATTATATTTAATTCTGACAACTCTGAAGGCATGTCTGTTTCTAGATAACAACCATTTTTATTTTATTCTTTTTTGCATTTTTAAAAGTTAATTTTTTTGGAGTATAGTCACTTTACAATGTAGTGTTAGTTTCTGCTGTGCAGCAAAGTAAATCAGTTATACATATACATATATCCTCTCTTTTTTAGATTTCCTTCTGATTTAGGTCACCACAGAGCACTGAGTAGAGTGCTATAAAGTAGGTTTTCATTAGTTATCTATTTTATACGTAATAGTGTACATATTTCAATCCCAATCTCCCAATTCATCCCAACCCCCTACCCTCCTTCATAACCATAAATTTGTTTTCTAAATCTGTGACTCTATTTCTTCTTTGCAAATAAGTTCACCTGTGACATTTCTCTAGATTGTACATATAAGCAATATTATATGACATTTGTTTTTATTTTTCTGACTTACTTCACTCTATATGACAATCTCTAGGCCCATCCATTTCTCTGCAAATGGCACTGTTTTGTTCCTTTTTATGGTTGAGTGATATTCCATTGTATTGATATATATGTACCATATCTTTTTTTTTAACATCTTTATTGCAGTATAATTGCTTTACAATGGTTTGTTAGTTTCTGCTTTATAACAAAGTGAATCAGTTATACATATACATATGTTCCCATATCTCTTCCCTCTTGCATCTCCCTCCCTCCCACCCTCCCTATCCCACCCCTCTAGGTGGTCACAAAGCACTGAGCTGATCTCCCTGTGCTATGTGGCTGCTTCCCACTAGCTATCTATTTTACGTTTGGTAGTATATATATGTCCATGCCACTCTCTCACTTTATCACAGCTTACCCTTCCCCCTCCCCATATCCTCAAGTCCATTCTCTAGTAGGTCTCTGTCTTTATTCCCGTCTTACCCCTAGGTTCTTCATGACCTTTTTTTTTCTTTCTTAGATTCTGTATATATGTGTTAGCATATGGTATTTGTTTTTCTCTTTCTGACTTACTTCATTCTGTATGACAGACTCTAAGTCCATCTACCTCGCTACAAATATCTCAGTTTCATTTCTTTTTATGGCTGAGTAATATTCCATTTTATATATGTGCTACATCTTCTTTATCCATTCATCCAATGACAGACACTTAGGTTACTTCCATGTCCTGGCTATTGTAAATAGAGCTGCAATGAACATGTTGGTATATGACTCTTTTTGAATTATGGTTTTCTTAGGCTATATGCCCAGTAATGTACCACATCTTCTTTATACGTTCTTCTGTCAATGGACATTTAGTTTTCTTCCATATCCTGGCTATTGTAAATAGTGCTGCAATGAACATTTGGGTGCATGCATCCTGTTGAACTCTGGTTTTCTCCAGATGTATGCCTAGGAGTGGAAATCCTGCATCATATGGTAGCTCTATTTTTAATTTTTAAAGGAACTGCCATACTGTTCTCCATAGTGGCTGTACTAATTTACATTCTCACCAACAGTGGAGGAGTGTTCCCTTTTCTCCACACCCTCTCCAACATTTAATGTTTGTAGGTTTTTTGATGATGGCCATTCTGACTAGCGTGAGGTGATACCTAATTATAGGTTTGATTTACATTTCTCTACTAATTAGTGATACTGAGCGTCTTTTCATGTGTTTTTTGGCCACCTGTATGTCTTCTTTGAAGAAATGTCTATTTAGGTCTTCCCCCCCATTTTTTGATTGGGTAGTTTGTTCTTTTGATATTGAGCTGCATGTGTTGTTTGTATATTTTGGAGATTAATCCCTTATCAGTTGCTTCATTTGCAAATATTTTCTCCCATTCTGAGGGCTGTCTATTCATTTTGTTTATGGTTTCCTTTGCTGTGCAAAAGCTTTTAAGTTTGTTTAGGTCCCATTTGTTTATTTTTGCTTTTATTTTCATTACTCTAGGAGATAGGTCAAAAAAAAACTTGCTATGATTTATGTCAAATAGTGTTCTGCCTATATTTTCCTCTAAGTGTTTTATAGTAACCAACCTTACCTTTAGGTCTTTAATCCATTTTGAGTTTATTTTTGTGTATGGTAAAATAACAACAATTTTTAAAATTGGCTTTATCTTTTAAAGGCTACCCCAGTTAAGCAGACTTAAAATTGTTAATTTTTATATTTCTGATGTTTCTTGGAATACCTAACTTATAGGATCAGTTTTTTATCTTTCCTTTGAAGATAACTCTCTTGAGATTTTATGAATTAATTTAGTAATATCCAGAGGTAGAAAATGTCACATATATATAACATACATGCATACATACACACTTAGAGAAACATACATAAACTTATATATAGGTGCAAATAAATATCTTAGAGCTTTCATTCTAAAACTTTGGCCCTGACTCAGTAAGGCATAGTAATACAATTTCACTTATTTGTAACCACTTTATATTTTTATCTATATTGTGTTTCTGGAAGTGGACAAGTTAAAATTACCTGTTTATAAATGTTTGTAAACATGACTGTTAAGATTCTTTTTGTCCCAATATGTAATTTGATGGAAGCTGTTAACTAAATTTTAGGACAGTCACTGATGAAACACCTAGCAGCTCTCTGGATATCTTTGAACACATATGAGGGACTAAAACCAAGTTCTGTTTTCAGATAGTCATTTTTTCTCTTTTAGCCATGAGTGTTTACTTTGGGGATCCATTAAGCCCTTGGGAGTCCTCAATTCACATTAGGAGGCCTACAGGTCAAGTCACTGGGAGTTGAATAGCTGAAGTGGGAAGGAAAAAGTTTCTGGACAGAAAAATGCAGAGCACAGAGGTATGAAGGGAGACATGTAAAAGAAATCAAAGGAACTGGAGGGACAATCCAAAGCAGTAACTGAAGGAAGAATAAACACCTGTGATGAGAAAGAAGAGATTTTAGAGGAGCCAATTTGAGAATTATGTTTCCCCAAAAGGTCATTGATGTTCCGAATTATTATTAGTAATATTATGCCAACAGGAAAATAAGAAGACACAGTTAGAGCACATTTCAGCAGGAGTTTAAGAAGGA
>NW_006770890.1:115464-140037 GCF_000442215.2 Lipotes vexillifer
TTATTTTAGCCAGCTGAGAGGTCTCATGTTTATAAACAATCTTTACACTTATTGTTGGTTTGCAACCTTAGGAGATTCCCAGGTGAAATTTTAAATTGATCTGTACATGGAAGGTAAGGGGATACTGAAGAAAGGATCCAATCACTTCATACAACAAGCACTCTAAGCCAGTCTCTCACTGTCTGGGACTCTAATATACCTTCTACATTATACCTCAAATCTTAACATTCAAACTCTTTCCCTACAAGCTACAATAGATATTTGTCTGAGTCAATGGTGTAGCAGATGGACTAACCAATGGATACATGATCAATCAGTCAGAAGTGAAGACAAAGTTTTCAAAATTGTACACTTAGGGCTCCAGATGTGGGGTCCAGAGTCTCAATAATCAGTATGATTCTATCCGATTCATATCATAACTATCAAAGATAAACCAGAAGTGGGCATAATTAAAGCAGAAAAAAAAATAGGTTTTATTCAGAAATGTTGTAATACAGGAAAATAGACCTCAGTATAAATCTGGGCTCAAATGTGAATACAGCATAGAAAACTAGGTATTTACACCCAAGGATTCCATTGGGGTTCAGTGGATGGAAAGTCACTAAAAGGAAACATCAAGGGTAATGTGAATTCTGGCTAAACTGACTTAGTTGAATATTGCTGAAGACAAGCCTGGTTAATCAGACTCACCTGGTGGATGGTGGACGGATGAGAAACCTGATTGGGTATTGATGATTATCAGACATAGAGATTGAGAGACTCTTGCTATACTGTTTTAGTAGGGTTTTTTTCCAAGGATTTTATAAGGAAGTGCACAGATTCCTTGGAAAAGACTCAGGAGCCTGGCTAATGTTGGAAAAAAAAAAACAAGGATTTTTTCACTACCAAAGGGAAACTGGACAACTACCACAATGAAGATAACAAAGAGTTTGTCTGGAATACAAAATAAGGATTTCTTTAGTATTAGCATACCCTTTCACTGAGGTCAGTAGGAAACTACAATAACCCAAAGCAAGCAACACTGGTAATGACATCAGACCCTTTAAGAGTAAAGGTTTACCAATCAGATAAATTCTCCAACCAGATGAAGTTGTTGCTGAGGCAAAAGGAATACAGAATGGGATTAGAATAGGGTAGTGTAATACCAGGTTCAACTTCATGATTAGTTACAGAAATAAGGACTGTAATTGGCATGAATATTTTCTCCTTATTTTGTTATGAATGTTTGTGTGTATGCACACATATATCTTTTTTTTTTGCGATATGCGAGCCTCTCACTGTTGTGGCCTCTCCCGTTGCGGAGCACAGGCTCTGGACATGCAGGCTCAGCAGCCATGGCTCACGGGCCTAGTTGCTCCATGGCATGTGGGATCTTCCCGGACTGGGGCACGAACCTGTGTCCCCGGCATCGGCAGGCGGACTCTCAACCACTGTGCCACCAGGGAAGCCCTAAACATATATCTTTGTTTTCTATTCTCTATCATTCCCTTACCTTATAATATGAGATGTATTAATATCATATATTTAAGTATCATTTAATTTATATCATACAGTTGTTAGAGATATAAAGAAGAAAAGTAAACCTAAATAAGGACTGTCTTTCCTCTTCTGGAGTAGGAGTTTGTTTTCGTTTTATTTAACATAGATGTATCATGTTAGGCAGAATTAAAACCTAAGTATTGTCTTTATTTAGAGATTAACATTATTTGATACAACATATATATATATGTCACAAGGGGGTGGACTTGTGTTGGTTAATTTTGTGTGTCAATTTAACTGGGCTAAGAGAAGTCCAGCTAGCTGGTAAAGTATTTTTTTTCTGGCTGTATTTGTGAAGATATCTGGAAGGGATTAGCATCTGATTCAGTAGACTGAGTAAAGAGATCATCTGTCACTAATGTGGGCAGGCATCATCAAGTCTGAACAGAGAGCCTAAATAAAATGCAAAAGCAAAGAAAGTGCAAATTTCTGTCTCTTTTACTGAGCTGGATGTCTATATGCTCATTAATACATCAGTTATTCTGGTTCTTAAGGATTTGGACCCTGGGATTTAAACCATTCACCCCTTGTTCTCAGGCCTTATTCCTGGGACTAGAAGTACACCACCAATTTCCCTATTCTCTGGCCTTCAGATTTTAACTGTTTCATGCCCCCAGCTTACCTGGTTCTCCAGTTTTCTGATAGAAAATAGTGGGATTTGGGGGCCTCAATGACTGCTTAAGCCAGTACTTACAACAAACCGTTTTTTCATATGTATGTATGCATGTATGTGTGTCTATGTATATATGCATGTATGTATGTATCTTTCTATCTATGTATATATATATATCTATTTATCTATCTATGATATTAGTTAGTCTCTTCAGGAGAACAATGACTAACATAGTTTTGGGTACCCAGAGTGGTTCAAAAGGAACAGAATTTTAAGGATGAGTGCTCTGAATGGGTTCTATGTTTTTGGAATTTTCTCTCTAATCTAATTTTATTTAAAAAATAGACACTAATGTCTCTAATTCTAGTAGTAAACATAGCACTATAGTCCAGGGTATGAAATGTTTATAGAGATAAGCAAAATATGTGTATTAGATACTACTAAATAAACACTTATAATAAGAAAGAAATCAAGTGACTCTGTATATAATAGTTTGAAATACTTTTGGAAAACTAAAGCATATAATGATGTTGTTTGGCTTTTCCTAATGTCCCTGAAAAAGTGGTAAAAAGAAAAGAATGAGCTTAGGGATTCAAATTATCAGCTCAGGCTTTCATCAATGACCTAAGAGTTTGTAGGTATGCATGAGGGAGAGCCTATTCTCCCGTCTGGGCTGAAACGGCTGAAAATCAAGCGGTAATTGGTTAAATTTTGAGGAAAGTTGAACTTCCAGATTCCTAGGGTATCTACTGTTAAAGTGAGAAAATTATTGGGAAAAATGGGATCCTGTGTTGTGGGATAGAAACATGTAGGGTGACCTTGAAAAATCTGGGGATATAAAGCTCCTAAATATTGATGAGTCTTCTTTGCCAGTGGAAGTGGTCTACCCACCCTGAGCAAAAGTGATCCCCTCAACTCCAGTAGCATTGGTACTCCAACACCAAGTGGTAGCAGCCTCTAAATCCACAATGGTAACATTCTTCCCAACTCCATCTGTGATATTATCTTTACATTTGCTTAGAAAACAATAATGACTTCCCCTGAGACAGTTGCCACCTATGACTAGACACAAGTCGCAGCAGACCCCTAAAGAGGAGGTACAAAATGTGACTGATGAGGTTATGTGCTACCTCTCAAAGGAACCACTTGAGTTTTCTAACTTCTACAAGCAGAATTCTGGGAAATATGTTTGAGAATGAATATTAAGGGTATAGAATAATTGTGGAAGGAATATAAAGTTGGATCAGTTCAAATTTTAAAAAATAGAAGTATAGTTGATTTACAATGTTGTGTTAGTTTCAGGTGTACAGCAAAGTGATGATTCAGGTATGTATATGTATGTATATGTATATCTGTGTGTGTGTGTGTGTGTATATATATATATATATATATTTCAGATTATTTTTCTTATAGGTTACTATAAAATATTGAGTATAGTTCCTGCGCTATACAGTAGGTCCTTGTTTGCTAACTACTTAATATAGTAGTGTGTACATATATTTTAATCCCAAACTCTTAATTTACCCTTTCCCCACCCCCTTTCTATTTTGGTAACCATAAATTTATTTTCTATGTCTTTGGGTCTGTTTCTGTTTTGTGTATAATTTTATTTGTATCCTTTATTTTTAGATTCCAGATATAAGTGATATCATACATTTGTCTTTCTCTGTCTGACTTACTTCACTTAGTATGATAATTTCTAGGTCCATCCATGTTACTGCAAGTGGCATTATTCCACCATTTTTTATGGCTAAATAATATTCTATTGTGTATCTATATCTATATATCTCACATCTTCTTTATCCATTCATCCATAGATGGACATTTTAGGTTGCTTCCACATCTTAGCTACTGTAAATATGTTGCAAGGAACACTGGGGTACATGTATATTTTTGAATTAGGGATAACAGGATCATATGGTAGCTCTATTTTTAGTTTTTAAAGGAAATTCCATACTGTACTCCATAGTAGCTGTACCAATTTATATTTCCACCAGTGGTGCAGGAGGCTTTCTTTATCCCCACAACCCCTCCAACATCCATTATTTGTAAACATTTTGATAATGGCCATTCTGACCGGTGTGAGGTGATGCCTCATTGAAGTTTTGATTTGCATTTCTCTAATAATTAGCAATGTTGAACATCTTTTCATATGTCTTTTGTCCATGTGCATGTCTACTTTGGAGAAGTGTCTATTTAGAACTTCTGTCCATTTTTTAATTGAGTTGTTTGTTTTTTATATTGAGCTGTATGAGCTATTTGTATATTTTGGAGATTAAACCTTTCTCAGGTGCATTGTTTGCAAATATTTTCTCCCAGTCTGTAGGTTGTCTTTTTGTTTTGTTTATGGTTTCCTTCGTTGTGAAAAATATTTTAATTTTAATTAGGTTTGAATCCTTTGTTTTTGTTTTTATTTCCATTACTATAGGAGATGATTCCAAAATATATTGCTGTGATTTATGTCAAGTGTTCTGCTATGTTTTCCTCTAAGAGTTTTATAGTATCTGGTCTTACATTTAGATCTTTAATTCATTTGGTGTTTATTTTTGTGTATGGTGTTAGAGAATGTTTTAAATTCATTCTTTCACATGTAGCTCTCCAGTTTGCCCAGCACCACTTATTGGAGAGACTGTCTTTTCTCCATATTTTCCTCCTTTGTTGTAGATTAATTGATCATAGGTGCATGGATTTACTTCTGGGCTTTCTATCTTGCTCCATTGATCTATATTTCTGTTTTAGTTCCAGTGCCATACTGTTTTTGTTTTTGTTTTTGTTTTTGTGGTATGTGGGCCTCTCACTGTTGTGGCCTCTCCCATTGTGGAGCACAGGCTCCAGATGCGCAGGCTCAGCAACCATGGCTCATGGTCCTAGCTGCTCCACGGCATGTGGGATCTTCCCAGACCGAGGCACAAACCTGTGTCCCCTGCATTGGCAGGTGGACTCTCAACCACTGCACCACCAGGGAAGCCCCATACTGTTTTAATTACTGTAACTTTGTAGTATAGTCTGAAGTCAGGGAACCTGATTCCTCTAGCTCCATTTTTCTTTCTCAAAATGACTTTAGCTATTCTGGCTCTTTTGTTTTCCTTACAAGTTAAAATTTATTTTGTTCCAGTTCTTCGAAAAATGCCATTGGTAATTTGACAGAGATTGCATTGAACCTGTAGACTGCCTTGGTATGATCGTTTTAAAAATATTGATTTTTCTAAACCAAAACATGGTATATTTTCTGTCTGTGTCATCTATTTCATCAGCATTTTATAGTTTTGGAGTGTAGGTCTTTTGCCTCCTTAGGTAGGTTTATTTCTAGATATCATATTCTTTTTGATGTGATGATAAATGGGATTGTTTTTTTTTAATTTCTCTTTTTGATCTTTCATTGCTAGTGTATATAAATGCAACAGATTTCTGTGTATTAATTTGGTATCCTGCAACTTTACCAAATTCATTGATGAGCTCTAGGAGTTTTCTGGTAGCATCTTTAATAATTTTTTTTTACATCTTTATTGGAGTATAATTGCTTTACATTGTTGTGTTAGTTGCTACTGTATAGCAAAGTGAATCAGCTATATGTATAACTCCTCCCTCTTGCATCACCCTCCTACTGTCACTATGTATAGTATCATGTCATCTTCAGTGACAGTTTTACTTCTTCATTTCCAATTTGGATTCTCATGGCTAGGTGTTCCAAAACTATGTTTAATAAAAGTGGCAAGGGTAGACATCCTTGTCTTGTTCCTGATCTTACAGAAAATTCTTACATTTTTCACCATTCAATATGATGTGAGCTGTGGGTTTGTCATATATGGCCTTTATTATGTTGAGATATGTTCCCTCTATGCCCATTTTCTGGAGGTTTTTTTTTTAAAATCATGGATGGATATTGAATTTTATCAAAAGCATTTTCTGCATCTATTGAGATGATCATATGGTTTTTATTCTTCACTTTGTTAACGTGCTGTATCACATTGATTAGCAGATATTGAAAAATCCTTGCATCCCTAAGATAAATTCCACTTGATCATGGTGCACAATCCTTTTAATGTATTGATGGATTCAGTTTGCTAGTATTTTGTCGAGGATTTTTGTGTCTATGCTCATCAGTGATATTGGCCTGTAATTTTCTTTTTCATAATACCTTTGTCTGGTTTTGGTATCAGGGTAATTGTGGCCTCTTAGAGTCGGTTTGGAAGTGTTCCTCCATTTGAAATTTTTTGAAATAGTTTCCAAAGGATAGATGTTAACTCTTCTCTAAATGTTTAGTAGAATTCACCTGTGAAGCCATTTGGTCCCAGACTTTTTTTAGTTGGGAGTTTTTAAATCACAGATTAAATTTCAGTACTTGTGATTGGTCTGTTCATTTTTCTATTTCTTCCTGGTTCAGTCTCAGAAGATTTTACCTTTGTAAAAATTTGACCATTTCCTCTAGCTTGTCCATTTTAGTGACATATAATTGCTTGTAGTAGACTTTTATGGTCCGTTCTATTTCTCTGGTGTCAGTAACTTCTCCTTTTTCATATCTAATTTTAACCATTTGGACCCTCTCCCTTTTTTTTTTAATGAGTCTGGCTAAAGTTTTGTCAATTTTATTTATCTCTTCAAAGAACCAACTTTCAGTTTAGCTGATATTTTCTGTTGTTTTCTTAGTCTACTCGATTTATTTCTGCTCTGATCTTATGATTTCTTTCCTTCTACTAACTGAGTTTTTTTTTTTTTTTCTTTAACATCTTTATTGGGGTATAATTGCTTTACAATGGTGTGTTAGTTTCTGCTTTATAACAGAGTGAATCAGTTATACATATACATATGTTCCCATATCTCTTCCCTCTTTGTCTCCCTCCCTCCCACCCTCCCTATCCCACCCCTCCAGACAGCCACAAAGAACCGAGCCGGTTTCCCTGTACCATGCGGCTGCTTCCCACTGGCTATCTACCTTACGTTTGTTAGTATATATATGTCCGTGTCTCTCTCTCGCCCTATCACACCTCACCCTTCCCCCTCCCCATATCCTCAAGTCTGTTCTCCAGTAGGGCTGTGTCTTTATTCCTGTTTTACCCCTAGGTTCTTCATAACATTTTTTTTTCTTAAATTCCATATATATGTGTTAGCATACGGTATTTGTCCTTCTCTTTCTGACTTACTTCACTCTGTATGACAGACACTAGATCTATCCACCTCATTACAAATAGCTCAGTTTCGTTTCTTTTTATGGCTGAGTAATATTCCATTGTATTTTGTTTGTTCTTTCTCTAGTTGCTTTACGTGTAAGGTTAGGTTGTTTATTTGAGTTTTTTGTTGTTTCCCGAGGTAAGTTTTTATTGCTATAAACTTCCCTCTTAGAACTGCTTTTGAGGTATCCCATAGGTTTTGGATCGTCATGTTTTGATTTTCATTTGTCTCTAGGTATGTTTTTAACATCTTTATTGGAGTATAATTGCTGTACAATGTTGTGTTCGTTTCTGCTGTATAACAAAGTGAATCAGCTAAATGTATTACATATATCCCTATATCCCTTCCCTCTTGCATCTCCCTCCCACCTTCCCTATCCCACCACTTTAGGTGGTCACAAAGCACTGAGCTGATCTCCCCATGTGATGCAGCTGCTCCCACTAGTTATCTATTTTATGTTTAGTAGTGTATATATGTCAATGCTACTCTCACACTTCATCTCAGCTTACACTTCCCCCTGCCCTTCCCTTCAAGTCCATTCTCTACATCTGTGTCTTTATTCCTGTCCTGCCCCTAGGTTCATCAGAACTATAATAATAATTAATTTTTTTAGATTCCATATATATGTGTTAGCATACAGCATTTATTTTTCTCTTTCTGACTTCACTCTGTATGACAGACTCTAGGTCCATCCACATCACTGCAAATAACTCAATTTCATTTCTTTTTATGGCTGAGTAATATTACATTGTATATATGTGCCACATCTTCTTTTTCCATTCATCTGTTGATGGACATTTAGGTTGCTTCCATATCCTGGCTATTGTAAATAGTGCTGCAATGAATATTGTGGTACATGACCCTTTTTTAATTATGGTTTTCTCAGGGTATATGCCCAGTAGTGGGATTGCTGGGTTGAATGGTAGTTCTGTTTTTAGTTTTTTAAGAAACTCCATACTGTTCTCCATAGTGGCTGTATCAATTTACATTCCCACCAACAGTGCAAGAGGGTTCCCTTTTTCCACACCCACTCCAGCATTTATTGTTTGTAGATTTTTTGATGATGGCCATTTTGCCTTGTGTGAGGTGATACCTCATTGTAGTTTTGATTTGCATTTCTCTAATGATTAGTGATATTGAGCATCCTTTTATGTGTTTATTGGAAATCTGTGTATCTTCTTTGGAGAAATATCTATTTAGGTCTTCTGCCCATTTTTGGATTGGGTTGTTTGTTTTTTTATATTGATCTGAATGAGCTGCTTGTATATTTTGGAGATTAATCCTGTGTCAGTTGCTTCATTTGCAAATATTTTCTCCCATTCTGATGCTTGTCTTTTCATCTTGTTTATCATTTCCTGTGCTGTGCAAAAGCTTTTCAGTTTCATTAGGTCCCATTTGTTCATTTTTGTTTTTATTTCCAATTCTTCAGGAGGTACATCAAAAAGGAACTTGCTGTGATTTATGTCAAAGAGTGTTCTTCCTGTGTTTTCCTCTAAGAGCTTTATAGTGTCTGGCCTTATATTTAGGTCTTTAATCCATTTTGAATTTCTTTTTGTGTATTGTGTTAGGAAGTGTTCTAATTTCATTCTTTTACCTGTAGCTTTCCAGTTTTCTCAAAACCACTTATTACAGTACTCAAGACAGTATGGTACTGGCACAAAAACAGAAATATAGATCAATGGGGCAGGATAGAAAGCCCAGAGATAAACCCATGCACACAAAGTCACCTTATATTTGATAAAGGAGGCAAGAATATACAATGGAGAAAAGACAGCCTCAAGTTAGTTTTTGATTCCCTGTTTGACTCCTTCAGTGATCCATTGAAGCATATTGTGTAGCCTTCTTGAGTTTGTGTTTTCTACAGTTTTTTTTTCTTGTAGTTCATTTCTAATCTCATAGTGTTGTCTTTGGGAAAGATGCTTGATATGATTTCAATTTTCTTAATCTTACCAAGGCTTGCTTTGTGGCCCAGCATGTGATCTATCATGGAGAATGTCCATGTGCACATGAAAAAATGTGTATTCTGCTGCTTTTGGATGGAATGCTCTATAAATATTAATTAAGTACATCTGGTCTAATGTGTCATTGATGTCATTTTTTTCTTTATTGATTTTATGTCTGGATGATCTGTCCATTTATATAAGTGTGGTGTTAAAGTCCCCCACTATTTTTGTGTTACTGTCAATTTCTCCTTTTATGTCTTTTAGCATTTGCTTTGTATATAGATTTGTCCCTATGTTGGGTGTGTAAATATTTACAGTGGTTATATCTTCTTCTTGGATTGACCCCATGATCATTATGTAATATCCTTCTCTGTCTCATGTCTTTCTTTTTTTTATTATTATTTCTTTTTGTGGTATGCGGGCCTCTCACTGTTGTGGCCTCTCCCATTGTGGAGCACAGGCTCTAGACACGCAGGCTCAGAGGCCATGGCTCATGGGCCTAGCCGCTCCACGGCATGTGGGATCTTCCCAGACTGGGGCACGAACCCGTGTCCCCTGCATCGGCAGGCAGACTCTCAATCACTGCACCACCAGGGAAGCCCTCATAGTCTTTATTTTAAAGTGTATATTTTCTCCCATGAATATTGCAACTCCAGCTTTATTCTGATTTCCAGTTTTATGGAATACATTTTTCCATCCCCTCACTTTCAGTCTGTATGTTTCTCTAGATCTGAAGTGTGCTCTTGTAGACAGCATATATATGGGTCTTGTTTCTGTATCCATTCAGCCATTCTGTTTCTTTTGGTTGCAGCATTTAATCAGTTTACATTTAAGGTAATTATTGATATATATCTCCTTATTTTCATTTTGTTTATTGTTTTTCCATTTTTGTTTTTAAATTTCGACTGTATTTTCTTAGTATAATTTGCTTGAAATATCAAAGAGAACAATTGTTGAAAATGTTCATTGTATACTTTTCTAAGTAGAATATAATGGCCAGCCAGGTCTTTGGCATTAAGCTACCATGGTGATAGATATCCTAGACCTACATATATAGAGAACAAAACAATTTACATTTCTCTTTGTAGTCTACATAAAATATCCATTTACATAAAGGATAAAGTGTTTACCACATCTAAATGTACAGCTTTTGTAACAGTATTTCCCAAACTTGGTTCACAGGGATAAAGAAGCTCTCTCTAGTATGCTAGCTTCACAGTAGCTTGAGGACCCAATATAAGGTAAAAGCTGATGGGCAGCCTTGTTGGAATATGGTTTTGTTTTAAGCACATCTAATGGATTGTACTTTTAGGATGCTTTTTATTTTCTGTTTGGATATAAAACATCATTATAAAAATGAAATACTTTTTTATTTTTTAGTTTCGTAAGTGGATGAGATATGCATAGTTACTTGTGTGAAGAGTTCTTTTCCTCTCAACTTTTATGTTCAAATTAGAAATGTATCTCTAGTCAGTGAAGGCTCTGTATGTAATTTGTATTTAAAGTGCCTAAGAAGTGACACTTTCTTAAGAGGAAATGTATTTCACCAATACTTTTTGCTATTTGGTGTTCTAGATTATTAAATAAATGTGAAGAATGACAAGAAATTTAATTGCCTCCTGAGTGCAGAGGATAACATTAGAGATTATGTGGAAATAAAGATGTTAAAAAAAAGCTATAACAGAAACACATACTTTTAAGACTTAATAAGGTGTCTAATTTAGAAAATTTTGTTTGTACAATTTACAGTTTGGTCCCACTGATTCGTTCTTTTTCCTCTAGATCATTCCATTTTTTTTCTTTTCCATTTCTTTTTTTTAAATCTTTATTGGAGTATAACTGCTTTACAATGTTGTGTTAGTTTCTGCTGTATAACAAAGTTAATCAGCGATATGTATATATATATATACATATATATATATATATATATATATATATATCCCCATATCCCCTCCCTCTTGCATCTCCCTCCCACCCTTCCACCCCTTTAGGTGGTCACAAAGCACCGAGCTGATCTCCCTGTGCAATGCAGCTGCTTCCCACTAGCTATCTATTTTACATTTGGTAGTGTATATATGTCCATGCCACTCTCTCACTTCATCCCATAAATAGCTGATTTCTTAACTACAAATGAATTTTAAATATTCTGCATTTGTACTCTCACAATTACTGTTTTAGATATCATATTTGTGTGTAGATGATTTCCTACCTTTACTGTGTGTTTGCCTTTATCAGTGAGCTTTCCCAGTTTGTAATTTTCTTCTTTCTAGTTGTGACCTTTTCTTTTCTGCCCAGAGAAGTTCCTTTAGCATTTGTTATAAAGCTGGTTTGATGGTGCTGAATTCTTTTAGCTTTTGCTTTTCTGTAAATGTTTTCATTTCTCCATTAAATCTGAATGAGAGTCTTGTTAGGAAGAGTATTCTTGGTTATAGGTTTTTTCCTTCCATTTTTTAAAATACATCATGTCACCTCCTTCTGACCTGCAGAGTTTCTGCTGAAAAATCAGCTGATAACCTTATGGGGATTCCCTTGTATGTTATTTATTGCTTTTCCATTGTTGCTTTTAATATTTTCTATTTATATTTAGTTTTTGCCAATTTAATTACTATGTTTCTCAGCACGTTCCTCCTTGGCTTAATCCTGTATAGGACTCTCTGTGCTTCCTTGACTTGGGTGTTTTCCTTTCCCATGGTAGGAAAAATGTTAGCTATTATCTCTTCAAATATTTTCTCAGGACCTTTCTCTCTCTCTTCTCCTTTCACAACCCCTATAATTAGAATATTTGTGCATTTGATGTTGCCCCAGAAGTCTCATAAACTGTCCTCATTTCTTTTCATTCTTTTTTCTTTTTTCTGTTCTTTGGCAGTGATTTCCACCATTCTGTATTCCCACTCACTTATCCATTCTACTGCCTCATTTATTCTGGTATTGATTCCTCTGAGTGTGGTTTTCATTTAAATTATTGTATTCTTCTACCATGTTTGTTCTTTATATTTTCTAACTCTTTGTTAAAGACATCTTGTAACTTCTCTGTGCATTCATTCTTTTCCCAAATTCTTGGGTCATCTTTATGAGTATTACTCTGATCTCTTTCTCAGTAGATTGCCTATCTCCACTTCTCTCAGTTGTCCTGCTCGGGTTTTATCTTGTTCCACTGTCTGGTACATAGTCCTTTCTGGCCTCATTTTGTCTAAATTTCTATTTGTATTTTTAGGTATGTGTAAGGTTATTTATGTGTCTAGACCTTGGAGAAGTAGTCCTCTTTAGGGGATGTTGTAAGTGTCCCAGCAGTACACTCGCATCTCATCACCAAAGGGCCAGGGACCAGATGGTCCTAGGGTAGTTTCTATGTTTGTGGATTCAGTTTTGCAAGCTGCAGTATTGTATTTTTACTGCTTCTGGTGTCTGTGCCCTGGTGTGTGAGGCTGTCTAGAGGCTTGTGCAGGCTTCCTGGTGGGAGGGTCAGTGCACTCACACTGGTGGGTGGAGCTCTGTCTTGGCTCTCTGTTGGGCAGAACGCTTTCAAGGGGTATATCCAGAGACTGCTGTGGGCTCAGGAAGTGTTTAAGCACCCTAGTTTTGGATAGGTGAGTGTCTGTTCCCACCATATTGGTTGTTTGGCCTGAAGCACACCAGCACTGGAGCCTACATGTTGTTGTGTGGGGCCAGGTTGGTATCAAAGTGACAACATCCAGGAGATCTCATCCTAATGAGAGATCTAATCCTAACTCCCAGATACCTCTGCCATGAGTGTCGCTGTCCCCAGGGTGAACAACATCCACCCCCTGCCTCCCCTAGGAGACCCTCCAAGAGTTTCAGGTAGGTCTGACCCCAGCTCCTGTGAAGTCACTGTTTTTGCTCTGGGTCCTGTTGTGCACAAGACCTTGTGTGTGTGTCCTCAAAGAATGGTGTCTCCCTTTCCCCCATTCCTGTGGAGCTCCTGCAATCAAGCCCCACTGGCCTTCAGAGTCAAATGTTCTGTGGCTTTTCCTCCTGATGCCAGATCCCCAGGCTGGGGAGCCTGATGTGAGGCTCAGAACTCTCATTTCTGTGTGAGAACATCTACAATATAGTCTCCAGTTTGTTGGCCACCCACCTAGGGGGAATGGAATTTGATTATATCACGAGTATGTCCCTCTACCATCTCCTTGTGGTTTTTTCTTTATGTCTTTGGATGTACCATATCTTTTTTGTAGGTTCCAGTCTTTTTACTGATGGGTTTTCAGCAGTTAGTTGTGATTTGGGTGTGCTCATTAGAGGAGGTGAGCTCAAGGCCCTTCTGCTCTGCCATCTTGTCTCTTTCCTCTACAGCAACCATTTCTTAAGGATATCTATTACTTGAGTAAGATATTTATTCATGTGCCATGTGCTGCAGGTAAAAATAAACAGGCCAGCCTCATTTACAACCTAGTGGGGAAGAGAAATCTAAGAGGCAGAGCAGAGAAAATGAAGCATTGTGAAGTATAATTCTTCATCCCCTGGGCCTTCAGGACTCACAAGTGCCGTGCACCCACACCTGCAACTCAGTCTTTGGTCTTTCTGGGAATACAGGCAGGAGGTGGCTGAAACACTCTCAGGCCAAATTTATTTATTAGGGGAGAGCAAACTAGAAATTCTCCAGTTATTATTGCAGCACAGGGAGATAGTAAAGCTCTAACAGTTTGTTGGGTTGGTTGGCTGAAATATAGATCAAAAGATGGCCCACAATAAGTGAAATGGACATGCCTGATCCTTCTTCATTTAACGTAGAAAAGGGGATTCAAAGCTTGGGGAGACTGGAATCTAAGAGTGAATTTGTCATTTAAGACCTACCCCCTCAAATTGGTAGGGTCCAAAAGACACAACTTTCACCAATGTTTTTACAAAGAAATTTGTGCATGCAGCCCTAAAATACTTGAAGAGCTCTGGGAATGATCTCCTTTGCATGGCAGACTATACATTGAAAACTATATCTACTCAGTTGGAAAAACAATACAAAGTGAGTAAGTCGACTCAGAACTGCAGGTGCCAAGTGGTTTATCTCATCTGAGAAAGTCAAAGTAAGGTGTAGTTACTGTAATAGACAGGAGAGTCAAAGAAGCATTATTTTCTTTTTTTTTTAACATCTTTATTGGAGTATAATTGCTTTACAATGGTGTGTTATTAACTGCTGTATAACAAAGTGAATCAGCTATACATATACAAATATCCCCATATCTCCTCCCTCTTGAACCTCCCTCCCACCCTCCATATCCCATCATTCTAGGTGGCCAAAAAGCATGGAGGTGATCTCTCTGTGCTATGCAGCTGCTTCCCACTAGCTATCTACTTTACATTCAGTAGAGTATATATGTCCATACATTCTCTCACTTCATCCCAGCTTACCATCCACACTCCCCTTGTCCTCAAGGCCATCCTCTATGTCTGCACCTTTATTCCTGTCCTGCCCCTAAGTACTTCAGAATTTTTTTTTAATTTTTAGATTCCATATATATGTGTTAGCACATGGTATTTGTTTTGCTCTTTCTGACTTACTTCACTCTATATGACAGACTCCAGGTCCATCCACCTCAACACAAATAACTCAATTTCATTCCCTTTTATGGCTGAATAATATTCCATTGTATACATGTGCCACATATTCTTTATCCATTCATCTGTCAATGGACATTTAGGTGGCTTCTATGTCTTAGCTATTGTACATAGAGCTGCAATGAACATTGTGGTCCATGTCTCTTTTTTAACTATGGCTTTCTCAGGATATATGCCCAGGAGTGGGATTTCTGGGTCATATGGTAGTTCTATTTTTAGTTTTTAAAGGAACCTCCATACTGTTCTCCATAGTGGCTGTATCAATTTATATTCCCACCAACAGTGCAAAAGGGTTCCCTTTTCTTCCCACCCTCTCCAGCATTTATTGTTTGTAGATTTTTTGATGATGGTCATTCTGACTGGTGTGAGGTGATACCTCACTGTAGTTTTGATTTGCATTTCTCTAATGATTAAGGATGATGAGCATCCTTTCATGTGTTTTTTGGCAATCTGTATATCTTCTTTGGAGAAATGTCTATTTAGGTCTTCTGCCCATTTCTGAAATGGGTTGTTTGCTCTTTTTGATATTGAGCTTCATTATCTGCTTATATATTTTGGAGATGAATCCTTTGTCAGTTGATGCATTTGAAAATATTTTCTCCCTTTATAAGCCTTGTATTTTCATCTTGTTTATGGTTTCCTTTGCTGTGCAAAAACTTTTAAGTTTCATTAGGTCTCATTTGTTTAGTATTTTTTTTTTATGTCCATTTCTCTAGGAGGTGGGTCAAAAAGGATTTGCTGTGATTTATGTCAAAGAGTGTTATGCCTGGGCTTTCCTCTAAGAGTTTTATAATGTCTGACCTTACATTTAGGTCTTTAATCCATTTTGAGTTTATTTTTGTGTATAGTGTTAGGGAGTGTTCTAATTTCATTCTTTTACATGTAGCTGTCCAGTTTTCCCAGCACCACTTATTGAAGAGGCTGTCTTTTCTCCACTGTATATTCTTGCCTCCTTTATAACAGATAAGATGACCATGTGTGCATGGGTATATCTCTGGGCTTTCTATCCTGTTACATGGATCTATATTTCTGTTTTTGTGCCAGTACCATATGGTCTTATTACTGTAGCTTTGTAGTATAGTCTCAAGTCAGGGAGCCTGATTCCTTGAGCTCCATTTTTGTTTCTCAAGATTTCTTTGGCTATTCGGAGTCTTTTGTTTTTCCATCCAAATTGTGAATTTTTTTGTTCTAGTTCTGTGAAAAATGACATTAGTAATTTGATATGGATTGCATTGAATTTGTAATTTGCTTTGGGTAGTATATTCATTTTCACAATGTTGATTCTTCTAATCCAAGAACATGGTATATCTCTCCATCTGTTGGTATCAGCTTTAATTTCTTTCATCAGTGTCTTATAGTTTTCTGCATACAGGTATTTTGTCTCCTTAGGTAGGTTTATTCCTAGGTATTTTATTCTTTTTGTTGCAATGATAAATGGTAGTGTTTCTTTAATTTCTCTTTCAGACTTTTCATCATTAGTGTATAGGAATGCAAGCGATTTCTGTGCACTAGTTTTGTACCTTGCTACTTTACCAAGTTCATTGTTTAGCTCTAGTAGTTTTCTGGTAGCATCTTTAGGATTCTCTATGTATAGAATCATGCCATCAGCAAGCTGTCACACTTTTACTTGTTCTTTTCCAATTTGGATTCATTTTATTTGTTTTCTTCTCTGTTTGCTGTGGCTAAAACTTCCAAAACTACGTTGAATAATAGTGGTGAGAGTGGGCAACCTAGTCTTGTTCCTGCTCCTAGAGGACGTATTTTCACTTTTTCAACATGGAGAATAATCTTGGCTGTGCATTGGTCAGATATGGCCCTTATTATGTTGAGGTAAGTTCCCTCTATGCCTACTTTCTCTAGGGTTTTTATCATAAATGGGTGTTGAATTTTATCGACAGCTTTTTCTGTATGTATTGAAATGATCATATGGTTTTTCTCCTTCAGTTGGTTAATATGGTGTATCACATGGAAGGATTTGAGTATACTGAAGAATCATTCCATTCCTGGGATAAACGCCACTTGATCATGGTGTATGATCCTTTTAATGTGCTCTTGGATTTGTTTGCTAGTATTTTGTTGAAGATTTTTGCATCTATGTTCATCAGTGACATTGGCCTGTAGCTTTCTTTCTTTGTGACACCTTTGTCTGATTTTGGTATCAGGGTGATGGTGGCCTTCTAGAATGAGTTTGAGAGTGTTCCTCCCTCTGCTATATTTTGGAAGAGTTTGAGAAGGAAGGTGTTAGCTCTTCTCGAAATGTTTGATAGAATTCGCTTGTAAAGCCATCTGGCCCTGGGCTTTTGTTTGTTGGGAGATTTATTTTTTCTTTTTTGCGGTACGCGGGCCTCTCACTGTTGTGGCCTCTCCCGTTGCGGGGCACAGGCTCCGGATGCGCAGGCTCAGTGGCCATGGCTCACGGGCCCAGCCGCTCCACGGCATGTGGGATCTTCCCGGGCCGGGGCACGAACCCGTGTCCCCTGCATTGGCAGGCAGACTCTCAACCACTGCGCCACCAGGGAAGCCCCTGTTGGAAGATTTTTAATCACAGCTTCAATTTCAGTGCTTGTGTTTGGTCAGTTCATATTTTCTATTTCTTCTTGATTCTGTCTCGGCAGGTTGTGCATTTCTAAGAATTTGTCCATTTCTTCCAGGTTGTCCATTTTATTGGCATAGAGTTCCTTGTAGTAATCTCTCATGATCTTTTGTAATTCTGAAGTCTGTTGTTACTTCTCCTTTTTCATTTCTAATTCTATTGATTTGAGTCTTCTCCCTTTTTTTCTTGATGAGTCTGGCTAATGGTTTATCAATTTTGTTTATCTTCTCAAAGAACCAGCTTTTACTTTTATTGACCTTTGCTATTGTTTCCTTCATTTCTTTTTCAGTTATTTCTTATCCGATCTTTATGATTTCTTTCCTTTGGCTAACTTAGGGTTTTTTTTTTTGTTCTTCTTTCTCTAATTGCTTTAGCTGTAAGGTTTAATTGTTTATTTGAGATGTTTGTATTTGTTGAGGCAGGATTATATTGTTATAAATTTCTGCTTTCTCTGCATCCCATAGGGTTTGGGTCACCATATTTTCATTGTCATTTGCTTCTATGTTTGTTCTGATTTCCTCTTTGATTTCTTCAGTGTTCTCTTCCTTATTATTTAGCAAATTGTTTAGCCTCCATGTGCTTGTAGTTTTTACATTTTTTTCCCTGTAATTGATATCTAGTCTCATAGCATTTTGGTTTGAAAAGATACTTGATACGGTTTCAATTTTCTTAATTTTACCATGCCTCCATTTGTGACCCAATATATGATGTATCCTGGAGAATGTTCCATGAGCACTTGAGAAGAAAATGTATTGTGCTGTTTTTGGATGGAATGTCCTATAAATATCAATTAATTCCATCCTGTTTAATATATCATTTAAAGCTTGTGTTTCTATTTTTATTTTCATTTTGGATTATCTGTGCTTTGGAGAAAGAGGGGTGTTAAAGACCACTACCATGATTGTGTTACTGTCAATTTCCCCTTTTATGGCTGTTAACATTTCCCTTATGTATTGAGGTACTCCTGTGTTTGGTGTATAAATATTTATAATTGTTATATCTTCTTCTTAGATTCATCTCT
This sequence comes from Lipotes vexillifer, assembly GCF_000442215.2. Taxonomy (NCBI): domain Eukaryota; kingdom Metazoa; phylum Chordata; class Mammalia; order Artiodactyla; family Lipotidae; genus Lipotes; species Lipotes vexillifer. Next base: position 133,914 of record NW_006770890.1, read on the forward strand.
TGATCATTATCTATTTCCTTTTTTGTCTCTTGTAATAGTCTTTATTTTAAAGTCTATTTTGTCTGATATGAGAATTGCTACTCCAGCTTTCTTTTGATTTCCATTTGCATGGAATATCTCTTTTGATATCCTCACTTTCAGTCATATGGGTCTTGCTTTTGTATCCATTCAGCCAGTCTATGTCTTTTGGTTGGAGCATTTAATCCATTTACATTTAAGGTAGTTATCAATATGTATGTTCCTATTACCATTTTCTTAATTGTTTTGAGTTTGTTATTGTAGATCTTTTCCTTTGCTTGTGTTTTCTACCTATAGAAGTTCCTTTAGCATTTGTTGTAAAGCTGGTTTGTTAGTCTGAATTCTCTTAGTGCTTGCTTATCTGTTAAGCTTTAAATTCTCTGTTGAATCTGAATGAGATCCTTGCTGGGTAGAGTAATCTTGGTTGTAGGTTATTCTCTTTCATCACTTTAAATATGTCCTGCCATTCCCTTCTGGCTTACAGTGTTTCTGCTGAAAGATCAGCTGTTAACCTTATGGGGATTCCCTTGTATATTATTTATTGTTTTTCCCTTGGTGTTTTTAATATTTTTTCTTTGTATTTAATTTTCGATTGTTTGATTAATATGTGTCTTGGCCAGTTTCTCCTTGCATTTATCCTGTTTGGGACTCTCTGTGCCTCCGTGACCTGTTGATTATTTCCTTTCCCATGTTAGGGATGTTTTCAACTATAATCTCTTCAAATATTTTCTCAGTCCCTTTCTCTTTCTCTTCTTCTTCCTGGATCCCTATAATTCGAATGTTGGTGCATTTAAGTTGTCCCAGAGGTCTCTAAGATTGTCCTCAATTCTTTTCATTCTTTTTCTATTTTCTGCTCTGCAGTAGTTATTTCCAATATTTTATCTTCCAGGTCACTTATCCATTCTTCACCTCAGTTATTCTGCTATTGATTTGTTCTAGAGAATTTTTAATTTCATTTATTTTGTAGTTCATCATTTTTTTTTTGCTTTTTAGTTCTTCTAGGTCCTTGTTAAACATTTCTTGTATTTTGTCCATTCTATTTCCAAGATTTTGGAGCATCTTTACTATCATTACTCTGAATTCTTTTTCAGGTAGACTGCCTATTTCCTCTTTATTTGTTTGGTCTGGTGGGGTTTTACCTTGCTCCTTCATCTGATGTGTGTTTCTCTGGATTCTTATTTTGCTTAACTTACTGTTTTGGGGGTCTCCTTTTTGAAGGCTGCACGTTCATAGTTCCCATAGTTTTTGGTGTCTGCCCCCAGTGGCTAAGGTTGGTTCAGTGAGGTGTGTAGGCTTTCTGGTGGAGGGAACTGGTGCCTGTATTCTGGTGCATGAAGCTGGATCTTGTCTTTATGGTGGACAGGACCGCATACAGTGGTGTGTTTTGGGGTGTCTGTGACCTTATTATTTTAGGGAGCCTCTCTTCTAATGTGTGGGGTTGAGTTCCTGTGTTGTTAGTTGTTTGGCTTAGGGTGTTCAGCACTGTAGCTTGTTGGTCATTGAGTGGAGATGGGTCTCAGCATTGAGATGGAGATCTGTGGGAACACTTTTGCCATTTGATATTGCAGGGACCTGGGAGGTCTCTGGTGGAACAATGTCCTGAACTCGGCTCTCCCACCTCAGAGGCACAGGTCTCACACCTGGCTGGAGCACCAAGACCCTGTCAGTCACATGGCTCAGGAGAAAAGGGAGAAAAAGAAAGAAAGGAAAGAAAGAAAGAACAAAGAAATGAAAGAAAGAAATAAAGAAAAGAAAGTTATTAAAATAAAATAATAAATTATTAAAAAAGAAAAAGTTTAAAGTAATAAAGAAAGAAAGAAAAAAAAAAGAAGAAAGAAAGAAGAGGTCAACCAAACCAAAAAAAAAAAAATCCACTAATGAGAACAGGTGCTAAAAACTATAGTAAAAAAAAAAGACAACAACAACAAAAAGCATAATCAAAAACAAACAAACAAAAATGGACAGACAGAACGCTAGGAGTAATGGTAAAAGCAAAACTATACAGAAAAAATCACACAACGAAGCATACACATACAGACTCACAAAAGAAAAAAGGAAAAAAAATATATCTATATGTGTAAAAAAAATGAAGAAAGAAACCAAATAAATAAACAAATCTACCAATAATAATAAACTCTAAATATTAAACTATGATAAACATAAACCAGAAACAAATTAGATGCAGAAAGCAAACCTGAAGTCTACAGTTTCTCCCAAAGTCCTCCACCTCATTTTTTGGATGATTCATTGTCTATTCATGTATTCCACAGATGCAGGGCACATCAAGTTTATTGTGGAGATTTAATTCTCTTCTCCTGAGGCTGCTGGGAGATAAATTTCCCTTTATCTTCTTTGTTTGCACAGCTCCTTGGGTTCAGCTTTGGACTTGGCCCCACCTCTGCCTGTAGGTCATCTGAGGATGACTGTTGTTTGCTCAGACAGGATGGGGTTAAAGTAGCCATTGATTAGGGGGCTCTTGCTCACTCAGGCTGTGGGGAGGGAGGGGTACAGAATTCATGGTGAACCTGTGGTGGCAGAGTCCAGCATGATGTTGAAACAGCCTGCGGTGCTCTGTGTGTTCTCCCAGGGAAGTTGTCCCTGGATCAGGGCACCCAGGCAGTGGTGGGCTGCACAGACTCTTGGGAAGGGAGGTGTGGATAGTGACCTGTGCTTGTACATCAGGCTTCTTGGTGACATCAGCAGCAGCCTTAGCATTTCATGCCTGTCTCTGGTGTCTGCTCTGATAACCACGGCTCACACCCATCTCAGGAGTTCTTTTAATTGTTACTCTGAATCCCCTCTCCTCACACCCCAAAACAATGGTCTCTTGCCTCTTAGGCAGTTCCAGACCTTTTCTCAGACTCCCTCTTGGATAGCTGTGGTGCACTAGCCCCTTCAGGCCGTGTTGATGCAGCCAACCCCAGTCCTCTCCCTGGGATCTGAACTCTGAAGCCCCAGCTTCAGCTCCCAGCCCCCACCTGCCCTGGTGGCAGGTGAGCACACAAGTCTCTCAGGCTGGTGAGTGCTGGTTGACACTGATCTGCTGTGCGGGAATCTCTGCTTTTCCCTCTGCACCCCTATTGCTGCACTCTCCTCTGTGGCTCCAAAACTTCCCCCATGCCAACTCGCATCTCCACCAGTGAAGTTTCTTCCTAGTGTGTGGAAACATTTCCTCCTTCACAGCTCCCTCCTGGAGGATCGGATCCTGTCCTTATTCTTTTGCCTCTGTTTTTTCTTTTCTTTTTTCTTTTTTTGACCTACCCAGGGACATGGGGATATTCTTTCCTTTTGGGAAGTCTGAGGTCTTCTGCCAGCATTCAGTAGGTGCTCTGTAGGAGTTGTTTCACATGTAGACGTATTTCTGATGTGTTTGTGTGGAGTAAGGTGATCTCCACATCTTACTACTCCCCCATCTTGAAGGTCTCCTCCAAAGAAGGATTCTTATTAGTATGACCAACACAGACCTATAGCTTAGGCTAGTTAATCACAGTGTCGCTAGAAGTGAAAGTGATAGGAAATCTACTAAATTCATACTTGATAAGTGTAAGAGGTAAATTACAAGGACTATTGAGCAAAAGTCTAACTTCAGTTATACAAATAGAAAGCCACAGTCCTTTAATCAACTCCTGGAGATGAGACAATTTACAGACCTATAACTCTTTAAATGAAGGGAGACCATGTTCTCTTGTGGAATAATTCCCCACATGAATAAAAGTTCATATTGTTAATCATTCTCCCTGCCTTCCACAAAAGGAACTTTTAACACATTTTAAGACTGTGAATTGAAAGAAAGGAAACAATCAAAATTTTCAGGGAATACGGAACTCACACTTTTTCGAGGATAGCCTTAATTGCATACCTCCAATCAGAATAGGGGTCATGTGGTCTGTGGTTTTTAGCCCAGGTCAGTCTCACAGTTGTTCCCAGTAGTTTCTGGACCCATCCTCTGGTATTTCTCTAGTTCTAGAATGCATAATTGGAAGAGAGATACTTAGCAGCTGACAGAATTCCCTCAGCTGCTATTGGTCCCTTGACCTGCAGACTGAGGCTACTGTGGTAGGAAAGGACAAATGAAAGCCATTAAAACCCCCTCTACCTATGAAAATAGTAATTCAATAGCAATGCCTCATTCCTGGTGGACTGCATACATTTGTGCCACCATCAAGAACTTGAAAGATACAATTCTCCCCTCCCAGGAGCCTGTGCAGCCTGCCACTGCCAGGGTGCCATAATCCAGGGACACCATACAATATATGGTGATTCCCATCCCATCGCAATCAGCTCTTCTATTTTGTCTGTGCAGAAGAGTCATATCTTGGGGAATGACAGAGGATTATCTCAAGCTTAACCTAGTGGTGACTCTGACTGCATTGCTTGTGCAAATTTACATATCCCCTGGTACCCAGTAGGTAGCTATTGATTTAGTAAATGACTTTTCTCAATACCTGTCCATAGTTCCCAACATAAGTGTTTTTCTCTCAGGTGACAAGGCCAAAAATGCAAGTTTATTTTCCTATCTCAGGGGTATATCAACTACCAAGTTCTATGTCACAATTTGGTTTTCAGTGATCTTGATTTCCTTCTCTTCTACAAGATATCACGCTGACTCATTACATTTATGACACTATGCTGATTGGACCTGGTAAGCAGGAGTAGCAACTACTCTAGACTCATTTACAACACACTGCACATCAGAGAGTGGGAAATCAATCCAGCTAAAATTTAGGTGTCTGAGCCCCAGTGAAATTTCTAGGAGCCAGAGTTATAGAATTTGATCAGATATTCCATTTAAGGTGAAGCATAAATTGTTGTATTTGGGCCCTCCTACAACCAAGAAAGAAACAGAATGTCTGGTGGGTCTTTGGATTTGGGAGGAAAAATAATCCTCATTTGAATATATAACTCTGGCCTTTTTATTGAGTAACCCAAAAAGTTTCTAGTGTTTAATTGGCCCTAAATAAAGAGAAGACTCTGCAATATTTCCATGATGCTGTGCAAACTGCTCTACTACCTGAGGCACATATCCCACTATACCTGATGATTCTTAAAGTTTTATGGCAAAATGTGATGCTATTTGGAGCCTTTCACAGGTCCTATATTTGAATGGTAGTTCAGGATTTTAGGATTTTGTAAAAGGTCCTTCTGTCTTCCAAAGATAACTCCTCTCCTTTTGAGAAACATCTATGGCCTTCTGCTGTGTTTAGAGAGTGAAAGCTTGACAATGGACCACACTGTTACCATGTGATCTGAACTTCCATTATGAGATGAGTGTTATCTGATACACTAAGACATCAAATTGGGCCTGCATAACAAATCTCCATCAAATGTATGTGATATATATGTGATTAGGCCCAAGCAGGCCATACAGGCAAAGTAAGTTACATGAATTAGTTACCCAAGTCCCTACTGCCACACTGCCTTGTCTTTCCAAGCCTAAACTTATCTGTAATGGAGAGTTCCCCACTATCAGTTGACAGAGGAAGAAAAGATGCAGACTTGGTTTATAAATGGTTCCTCATGATATGCAAGCACCACACAATAGTGGACAGCTGCAGCACTACAGCTCTGCTCTGCAACATCCCTGGACAGAGGAAAATGGAAATCTATTCAGTGGGCAGGATTATGGACAGTGGACCTCCATGTTCACTTAAATGACCAGATTTTGATTGTATACTGATTCATATGCCATGGCCAATAGTATGGATTGATGGTAGGGACTTGAGATAAACAGGATTGGAAAATTGATAACAATGACAATTGGGGAAGATTATATAAACAGTTATTTCCTAATGGGTAAAAATAAATAAATAAAATAAAGATATTTTTCATGTGAATGCTTACCAAAATTTTATCTAAGCAGAGGAGGATTTTAATACTCAAGTAGCTAAGATGACATGTCTGTTGATACCAGTCAGCCTTTTTCCCCAGCCAACTTTTTCATCACCTAATGAGCTCATAATGAAGTGGCCATGATGACAGGAATGTAGTTATGCATGGGTTCAGCATCATGGGTTTCTGGTCACCAATTCCCAGTGGCAAATTGGCCAGAAGCAGACAGCAACAATGACTCTGCTGTTATGACACCATTCTTGAAGTTTTCAGCAGG
>NW_006770890.1:140409-151538 GCF_000442215.2 Lipotes vexillifer
GCAGGAATGGTCTCATAACAGCTAGTTGGTAGCAGGTCGATTACTTTGTACCACTTCCATCATGAGAGAGCATTTCGTCCATAGTGGAATAGACACTTACTCTGGATAATGATATGCCTTCTTTGAAAGCAGTGCTTCTGCAAAACTGACATTTCTGGACTTAATACCTTATTCACTGTCATAGTATCCCACACAGAATTGCTTGTGATTAAGGAACTCACTTTACAGCAAAATAAGTGTGGCAATGGACCCATGCTCATGAAATCCACCAGTTTCACCATGTTCCTGTCCATCCTAAACCTGCTGGCTTGATAGAATGGTGGGAGGACCTTTTGAAGACTCAGTTACAGTACCAGCTAGGTGGTAATATGTTGCAGGACTGGGGCAAGGTTCACCAAGATACTGTTAATGCTTTGAATCAATAACTAATATATGGTGCATTTTTGCTAATAACCTGTATACATGGGTCCAAAAATCAAAAAGTAGAATTTGGAGTGATATCACTCAGTATTAGCTTCTGTTGAAACAATAGCCACTTTTTTGTCTCCTAGTCCTCCAAGTTTATGCTGGGATGACCTATAGGTCTTAGTTTCAAAGGAAAGAATGCTTTCACCAGGAGACAAAGTAATGATCCCGTGAATGAGAAGGTGAGATTGCAAAATGGACACTTTTGGCTTCTCATGACTCTGAATCAAAAGATAAGGAAGAGTGTACTGAACTGGATGGGTTGTTTGATTTTGAAAACTGCCAAAGAAAAAGCATAGCAAGACATAAGTTTAAGCAAAGCAAAAACAAAAACAAAAACAAACAAAAAAACCCCCAATTTTTTCCAGTACTATTGCAATGGGAAGAGATATCTCAGTGCAGAACAAGTGTCAATGCTGAATACAGCATGGACTAGTGAAATTTATAGCCAAGGAGCCTGGTGGAGGTCACTGGATGGAAAAGTACTTAGAGAGCATATCATGTGTAAAGGGATTTTGGCTAAACAAACCTAGATGTATTCTTGCTTAAGAAAGGCCAGTATGATGGAGTATGATAAACTTGGTTATATATTGAGAATAATCAGATATGGATGATGAGGGACAATTGCTAAATTTACTTAGCTGAGTTCTTGCAAAGGATTTTACAAAGAAGTGCACAAATGAGCCAAGGCGAAGGTTTAAGAGTCTTACTAAAGTTTTGTCAAGCATAGAATCTTTGTCAGTACTCCCTCTTGTTCAAAGGAAAAATGAGACATTCTTCTTTCCTTAGAACAATAATAGTCCTTTTCTTCTTTGGTTATCTTGTGTTTATTAAGAGCCAGCCAAATTATATGCTGAGACTTGGTAGTAAAGAGTATGCTATTTGGTACTAGCTGTCAAGCATTTATTGGGGGAGTGTTCTATGAAAATAAAAGAAAAACAAGTAATATAATTAAAAACCAGTTTCTGAGGTAGGGTTGAAAGGGGCTTATTATGAAAAATTAAAGATCCTCCTGTCATCCCTACCACTCAGAAAATTCCAAGAGTTTTAGAAGCTCTGTGCCAAGAACCTGGGAAGAAAACCAAACATATATTTCTTATTATATCACAGTAGTACATAAAATTTTTCATACACTTTTGGTGGGTGTGAGATATTATTGGCCTTTATACTGGAAAGAAATTTGTGGTGGGGGATCCATTGCATGTCTGTGTGGTAACCACAACAAATGAGTATGAGTTCCTAATGAGTTTTCTAATAACCTGTATACATGGGTCTAGGAATAAAGGAGTACAAATTCGAGTACAACTCACTATTATGCCCTGTTGACCCAATAGCCACTTTGGGTCTAGAAGCTCATTTTGCACCTGGATTTATTTCCTCATTGAATAATACTTACCTGAGGCGTATGCTGAGGACACAGGAATGTGACAGATAGAATTCCTGACCTACTGTACTCCCAGTGGGTTCCATATGTGGGTTCCCAGGGGGAAAGCACAGATATTTGACCAAACTTGATGAGGTAGGAAAGCCTCCCCAGAGGACATGACACTTCAGAACTTCTTTTTAAAAGATAAGATAAAGATTCTTTACACAAAGAGACAATCCAGACAAGGTAAGTATGAGAAAAGGCATAGCAGGGTGGAAAGGGCATAGTGGGATCTGAGATCTATAAGTAATTTGGGATTTCTGGAGCCTGAAAGGCCAGGTCAGGAATAGAGACCCCAAGTGAGAGCTGAAACCAGATTATGTAATACCTTGAAGGCCAGGATGAAGGGCTGTGTTTTACCCTGGGTTACTAGGGAGTCACAGGAGGGATATGAGCTGGAGAGGAGCAGGGTCAGCTCTGGATGTAGAAATACCCATCTGGGATGTATGGAAAGTGAAATGGAGGCCAAGAATCTAGATAGGAGACTAGGGTGAGACACCACAGAGGAGCAGAGGAGGCCTGAGATGAGACCAAGCTGGGGGTAGAGAGAGATGGGAACAGGAAGAACAGGGCTGAGGATGGGTAAGGAGGAGGATAGTGCTGGGTTCAGCATAGTGAATTGTCAGATGTTAGGGCCACTCCTGAAATGGAGAATCAGGAGAAAGTTGCTGAGTCCACTGGGGACACAGAGGGCAGGATGGACTGAGGGGGCATACAGGAGGCCAGTGGCTGCAGAAGACCAGAACTCAAGAGATAGATTCAGAGAGAAGGAATGTTTAGTGGTTGAAGCAGTCTTGGGAGTGGACAGAATGTCTCTGAATAGTGGAAACTGGGTCTTTGAGTGAAATTGATCTCCCTAGGCTGTGCACCAGGGGACTGGGTAGATTGTGGGATCACCACACAGATAGAGAATGTGGGGTCTGAAAATAGGTTTCTGGGGAAAGATGGTGAGCTTGGTTTGGGTTATCCAGGAAGCTGTTGGATGCCCAGGCCTGACGCTTGGGAAAGACATTTGGGCAGGAGAGAGACCCTAACAACAATCTTGTCCCAAGTGACAGGTAAAAGAGTCAATATATGCAGTCAGTGTAGAGGACATGGTTTAGAAGGGGCCCTAGGAATGCCCTTATTTTGAAAGGAAACAGTGGAGGGAACAAAAGAACAATTCATTATGGAGGATGGGAAGGTCAGCCAGAAAATTTTAAAGGAAACCAGAAATGCATCGTGTCCCGTAAACCAGGAGAGGGGTGAGTTTCAAGAAGGAGGGAGTGGCCAACTGTGTTGAATGCTAATGAAAAATTAAGTATTGATATAATTAAGACAGAGGGATAACTACTGGATTGCTCAACATGGAAGTCTCTGGAGACCCAAAAAGATTATGGATCTGTGGTCGAAGCAGTGAGTAGATCTCCACGGAGAAGTTTTGCTGAGAAGGATATTAGAGAAATAGGGCCATAATTTAGAAGTATTGTGGGAATGGTTCTGATTAAACTTTGTGGTCCCAGAACCACCCAGTATAGGGTCAGGCCATCTCAAAGTCTTTGTTGAATGAATGAACAAATAAGTGAATAAATGATACAGAGAAATTGAGAGAGAGAGAGAAAGTTTAGAGATAGAGACAGAAAACAAATAATAGCAACAAATTGTGTCTGTTATTTCTTCACATCTAAAAATAAAAGTTTTGTCATCTAAGTCAGCTTTGAAAATTCCTTCTGTATAAAGAAATAAACTGATAAAGTCAATTTTGATAGTGTGTACACTTAACATACCTGATATTCGCACCCATGTTTTGTTGCCTTGCATGATGATCACAAAAGGAAGCTGTAAGTAAACATATAACTTCTTCTCAGCCACATTTTTAAGATGAGCAAACTGAGGTCAGGACACGAGAGTGGCTCAACAGCTCCCAGTAAGTCGTAGGATGAGCTGAGGTTTCAACACAAGTCTGTATTATTCCAAAAGCTATCCTTCTTTTAAAACTGTAGGAACATCCATACATTCATCTCTTCACATATACTAATTCAATTAGTCATTCATTTGTTTTTTCATATATTTGAATAATAATTAAGAATAATGATTAAGGAGCCAGCCTGCTTGGGTTCACACTCTGGTTCTGGCCACTTATCAGCTGCGTGACTTTGGGCAAGTGACTTTATCTAGTTGTGCCTCGGTTCCCACCTCTATAATGGTCTCCATGCTCTAGACCTTCACCTCATATATTGGGATGGCTGAGTTATCTCTAGGGGATGGGCTTAATATTGAGCTTATATTGATGCCCAAGAGTAAAGCATGAGGCATGGGGACTTGAGAGCTCTGGCGACTCCCTGTGAAAGGTGGAAAAAGGTGCTCAGAGCTTTCTCTGAAAAACAGGAGGTATGTGACTACAAGCCAGGCTCTTTCCTCTTTGAGCCTCCAGCTATGTAGAGAATGAATTGCCTTTATCCAGAAGCCACAAACTGAAAGCCTGTATGTCAGAAGAGCCATAGTAGTAGTCATTCCCTATTCCCCATTACCTATTACCCCATTAGCCCCAGGTAACCACTAATCTGCTTCTTGTCTCTATGTATGTGACTATTATGGACAATTCATATAAATGGAATCATACAATATGTAGCCTTTTGTGAATGACTTCTTTCATTGAGCATGAGGTTTTCAGGATTCATCTCTTATAGCATTATCAGTACTCCATTTATTTTTATGGATAAATAATATTTCAAAGTATGGATAGATGACATTTTAAAAATCTGTTCATCAGTTGAACAGATCCATAAACAATGGATACAGGGTTTCTTCTTGGGGTGATGAAATGTTCTGGAATTAGATTGTGGTGATGACTGCCCATTGTAAGTGTAGTGGAATTCACTGACTTGTAGACTTTAAACTGGTCCAAATACTAAATTTTTTTAATATTAATTTTACTTCAACAAAAGAAAAAGTCAGAGACAGAGACAGACAGACAGAGACAGACAGAGAGAGAGAGAAAGGAGAGAGGGAGAGAGGAAGAGAGACAGAGATCTGTGTTGGGCCTATTGTTTTGTTTATGTTTTTGTTTTTTTCCAATATTTTAAAATTAGGAAACATCTCACTATAAATCTGAATTGCCAGTTTTTCTTGAAAACTCAGAAAATCTGACAATGCTAAACCCACATTCCAGCAGGGCAGCTCCACACTGAAGCAAAAGGATGAACTTTATTACATATATACATCCATTTATATGTAAACTAAATGCAGAAAAAAATCCACAAAAAAGGAGAGGATGAATTAGGTGGTATCCAATAGCAATTCAAAAGGTGAAAGTTTGTGATTCTAAATTCATAGAGGGTGGGGAGACCTTCAAGATGGCAGAGGAGTAAGATGCGGAGATCACCTTCCTCCCCATAGATACATCAGAAATACATCTACATGTGGAACAACTCCTACAGAACACCTACTGAACACTGGCAGAAGACCTCAGACTTCCCAAAAGGCAAGAAACTCCCCACGTACCTGGGTAGGGCAAAAGAAAAAAAATTAATTAAAAACAGAGACAAAAGAATAGGGATGGGACCTGCACATCCAGGAGAGAGCTGTGAAGGAGGAAAAGTTTCCACACACTAGGAATCCCCTTCACTGGCAGAGACCTGGGCTGGCGGTGGGGGGAAGCTTCAGAGCCTAGGAGGAGAGGGCAGCAACGGGGGTGCAGAGGGCAAAGCAGAGAGATTGCTGTAGAGAGGATCAGTGCCGACCAGTACTTACCAGCCCAAGAGGTTTCTCTGCTCACCTGCCATGGTGGGGTGGGGCTGGGAGCTGAGGTTTGGGCTTCGGAGGTCAGATCTCAGGGAAAGAACTGGGGTTGGCTGCATGAAGACAGCCTGAAGGAGGTCTGTGCACCACAGCTAGCCTGGAGGGAGTCCAGAAAACAGTCTGGACCTGCCTAAGAGGCAAGAGATATTTGTTTCGAGGTGCACAAGGAAAGGGGATTCAGAGCATTGTTTCAAAGAGTTTCAGAGTTGGACGTGAGCTGCAGCTATCAGCGAGGACACCAGACCCGGACATGAAAGGCTAAGGTTGCTGCTGCAGTCACCAAGAAACCTGTATGCAAGTACATGTCACTATCCACACCTCCCCTCCCGGGAGCCTGTGCAGCCCACCACTGCCAGGGTCCCAGGATCCGGGGACAACTTCCCCAGGGGCACACACGGCATGCCTCAGGCTGTTGTAACGTCATGCTGGCCTCTGCCACTGTAGGCTCACACCACATTCCGTACTCCTCCCTCTCCCATGCCTGAGTGAGCCAGAGCTCCTGAATCAATGGTTACTTTAATTCCATCCTGTCAGGGTGGGGAACAGATGCCCTCAGGTAACCTACACGCAGAGGCGGGGCCAAATCCAAAGCTGAACCCCAAGAGATGTGCAAAGAAGAGAGAGGGAAATTTCTCCCAGCAGCCTCAAGATCAGCAGATTAAATCTCCCCAATCCACTTGATGATCCCTGCATCTGTAGAATACCTGAAAAGACAATGAATCACTAGAAAATTGAGGCAGTGGACTTTGGGAGCAACTGTAGACTTGTGGGTTTCTTTCTGCATCTAATTTGTTTTAGGTTTTATGTTTATCTTAGTTTATTATTTAAAGTTTATTATCTTTGGTAGATTTATTTACTGATTTGGTAGCTCTCTTCCTCCTTTGTTTTTAATATATATTTTTTTTTTCTTTTTTCTCTTTGTGAGTGTGTATATGTATGCTTCTTTGTGTGATTTTGAAAGTATAGCTTTGCTTTTATCATTCGTCCTAAGGTTCTGTCTGTCTGTTTTTATTGTTTTTTTTGCGGGGGTTATTTGTGGGGGTTTTTTAGTATAATTTTTAGTGCTTGTTATCATTGGTGGATTTGTTATTTGGTTTGGTTAATCTCTTCTTTCTTTCTTTTTTTAATTAATTAAAAATTTTAATTTTTAATAATTATTTTTTATTTCAAAACCTTTATTTTATTTTTTATTTCCTTCTTTCTTTCTATCTCTCTTTTCTTCTGAGCTGTGTGGCTGACAAAGTCTTTGTGCTCTGGCCAGTTGTCAGGCCTGTGCCTCTGAGGTGGGAGAGTTGAGTTCAGGACATTGGTCCACAAGAGACCACCTGACTCCATGTAATATCAAACAGTGAAAGATCTCAATCTCAATGCTAAGACCCAGCTCCACTCAATGACCAGCAAGATACAGTTCTGGACACCCTATGCCAAACAACTAGGAAGACAGGAACACAATCTCAAACATTAGCAGAGAGGCTGCCTAAAATCATAATAAGGTCACAGACACACCTAAAAAGACAACCAGACGAGGTTATGCCCACCAGAAAGACAAGATCCAGCCCCATCCACCAGACACAGGACTGAGTCCCTTCCACCAGTAAGCCTACACAACCAACTGCACCAACCTTAGCAATGGGGGCAGACACCAAAAACAATGGGAAATACAAACTTGCAGTCTTCAAAAGGGAGACCACAAACACACTAAGTTAAGCAAAATAAGAATACAGAGAAACACATAACAGAGGAAAGAGCAAGGTAAAAATGCACCAGACCAAACAAATGAAGAGGAAATAGGCAGTCTACCTGAAAAAGAATTCAGAGTAATGATAGTAAACATGATCCAAAATCTTGGAAATAGAATGGAGAAACTACAATAAATGTTTAACAAAGAGCTAGAAGAAATATAGAGCAAACAAACAGTGATGAACAACATAAAAAAGGAAATTAGAAATTCTCTAGAAGGAATCAAAAACAGAATAACTGAGGCAGAAGAAGAGATGTGACCTGGGTATAAAATAGTGGAAATAACTACCACAGAGCAGAATAAAGAAAAAAGAATGAAAAGAATTGAGGAAAGTCTTAGAGGCCTCTGGGACAACATTAAAAGCACCAGCATTCGAATTATAGGCTTCCCAGAAGAAGAGAAAAAGAGAGGGACTCAGAAAATATTTGAAGAGATTATAGTTGAAAACTTCCCTAATATAGGAAAGGAAATAGTTAATCAAGACCAGGAAGCACAGAGAGTCCCATACCTGATAAATCAAAGAAGAACATGGAAAGACACATATTAATCAAAGTATCAAAAATTAAATACAAAGAAAACATATTAAAAGCAGCAAGGGAAAAACAACAAAAAAAAATACAAGGGAATCCCAAGAAAGTTAACAGCTGATCTTTCAGCAGAAACTCTACAAACCAGAAGGGAGTGGCATGGCATATGCAAAGTGATGAAAGGGAAAAACCTACAACCAAGATTACTCTACATAACAAGGATCTCATTCAGATTTGATGGAGAAATTAAAACCTTTACAGACAAGCAAAAGCTAAGAGAATTCAGACTAACAAACCAGCTTTACAACAAATGCTAAAGGAACTTCTATAGGTAGAAAACACAAAGAAGGAAAAGACCTACAAAAACAAACCCAAAACAGTTAAGAAAATGGTAATAGGAACATACATATCGATAATTACTTTAAATGTAAATGGATGAAATGCTCCAACCAAAGCACATAAAGTGGCTGAATGGATACAAAAACAAGACCCATATATATGCTGTCTACAAGACACCCACTTCAGTCCTAGAAATACATACAGACTGAAAGTGAGGGGATGGAAAAAGATATTCCATGCAAATGGAAATCAAAAGAAAGCAGGAGTACCAATTGTCACATCAGACAATATAGACTTTAAAATATAGAATATTACAAGAGACAAATAAAGACACTACATAAGGATCAAAGGATCAATCAAGAAGATATAGAAATTGTAAATATTTATGCAACCAACATAGGAGCACCTCAATAAATAAGGCAAATTCTAACAACCATAAAAGGGGAAATCAATGGTAACACAATCATAGGAGGGGAATTTAACACCCCACTTTCACTAATGGATAGATCACCCAAAATGAAAATAAGTAAGGAAACACAAGCTTTAAATGATACATTAAACCTGATGGACTTAATTGCCATTTATAGAACATTCCATCCAAACACAACAGAATACACTTTCTTCACATATGCTCATAGAACATTCTCCGGGATAGCTCATATCTTGGATCACAAATCAAGACTTGGTAAAGTTAAGAAAATTGAAGCCATATCAAGTATCTTTTCAGAGCACAATGCTATGAGACTAGATATCAGTTACAGGAAAAAACTGTAAAAAATACAAACACATGGAGGATAAACAATACACTTCTTAAAAACCAAGCGATCACTGAAGAAATCAAAGAGGAAGTCAAAAAATACCTAGAAACAAATGACAATGAAAACATGATGACCCAAAACCTTTTGAATGCAGCAAAAGCAGTTCTTAGAGGGAAGTTTATAACAATACAATCCTACCTCAAGAAACAGGAAACATCTCAAACAAACAACTTAACCTTCCAGCTAAAGCAATTAGAGAAAGAAGAACAAAACCCCCCCAAAGTTAGCATATAGAAAGAAATCATAAAAGTCAGATCATAAATAAATGAAAAAGAAGTGAAAGAAACAACAGCAAAGATCAATAAAACTAAACCTCTTTCTTTGAGAAGATAAACACAATTGATAAACTATCAGCCAGGCTCATCAAGAAAAAAAGGGAAAACTCTCAAATCAACAGAATTAGAAATGAAAAAGGAGAAGTAACAACTGACACTGCAGAAATACAAAGGACAATGAGAGATTACTACAAGCAACTATATGCCAATAAAATGGATAACCACAAAGAAATGGAAAAGTTCTTAGAAAAGCACAAACTTCTGAGGCCGAGCCAGGAAGAAATACCTAATTGAAACAAACCAATCACAAGCACTGAAAGTGAGACTGTGATTGAAAATCTTCCAACAAACAAAAGCTCAGGACCAGATGGCTTCACAAGTGAATTCTATCAAACATTTAGGGAAGAGCTAACACCTATCCTTCCCAAACTCTTCCAAAATATAGCATAAGGAGGAATACTCCTAAACACGTTCTAGGAGGCCACCATCAGCCAGATACAAAAACCAGACAAAGATGTCACACAGAAACAACTACAGGCCAATATCACTGATGAACACAAAGGCAAAAATCCTCAACACAATAGTAGCAAACAGGATCCAACAACACATTAAAAGGATCATACATCATGATCAAGAGGGGTTTATCCCAGGAATTCAAGGATTCTTCAATATACAGAAATCAATTAATGTGATAAACCATATTAACAAATTGAAGAAGAAAAACCATATGATCATCTCAATAGACGCAGAAAAAGCTGTCGACAAAATTCAACACCGATTTATGATAAAAACTCTCCAGAAAGTAGGCATAGAGGGAACTTACCTCAACATAATAAAGGCCATATCTGACAAACCCACAGGCAACATTGTTCTCAATGCTGAAAAACTGAAACCATTTCCACTGATATCAGAAACAAGCCAAGGTTCTCAACTCTCACCACTATTATTCAACATAGTTTTCAAAGTTTTAGCCACAGCAATCAGGATGAAAAAGAAATAAAAGGATTCCAAATCAGAAAAGAAGTAAAGCTGTCAATGTTTGCAGATGACAGGATACTATACATAGAGAATCGTAAAAAGGGTACCAGAAGACTCCCGGAGCTAATCAGTAATTTTGGTAAATTACAGGATACAAAATTAATACCAAGAAATCTCTTGAATTCCTATATACTAATGATGAAAAATATGAAAGAGAAATTAAGGAAACACTCCCATTTACCATTGCAAAAATAAGAATAAAATACCTAGGAATAAACCTACCTATGGAGACAAAAGACCTGTATGCAGAAAACTATAAGACACTGATGAAAGAAATTAAAGATGATACCAACAGATGGAGAGATATACCATGTTCTTGGATTAGAAGAATCAACATTGTTAAGATGAGTATACTACACAAAGCAATCTACAGATTCAATGCAATCTCTATCAAGCTACCAATGGCATTTTTCACAGAACTAGAAAAAAAATTTTCACAATTTGTATAGAAACACAAAAGACCCCGAATAGCCAAATCAATCATGAGAGTGAAAAACGGAGCTGGAGGAATCAGGCTCCCTGACTTCAGACTATACTAAAAAGCTACAGTAATCGAGATAGTATGGTACTGACACAAAAAGAGAAATATAGATCAATGGAACAGGATAGAAAGGCCAGAGATAAGCTCACACACATATGGTCAGCTTATACTTTATATATATATATATATATATATATATATATATATATATATATATATATATATATTTATATATATAT
>NW_006770890.1:151555-161787 GCF_000442215.2 Lipotes vexillifer
TTTTGGCTGCGTTGGGTCTTTGTTGCTGCATGTGGGAGCTTTCTGTAGTTGCAGTGAGTGGGTGCCACTCTCCGTTGTGGTGTGTGGGCTTCTCATTGTGGTGGATTCTCTTGCTGTGGAGCACAGGCTCTAGGCACACAGGTTTCAGTAGTTGTGGTGTGCAGGCTCAGTAGTTGTGGCTCATGGGGTCTAGAGCAAAGGCTCAGTAGTTGTGGTGTATGGGCTTAGTTGCCCCATGGCATGTGGAATCCTCCTGGACCAGGACTTGAACCCATTTCCCCTGCATTGGCAGGTGAGCTCTTAACCACTATGCCACCAGGGAAGCCCAGTCAAATTATTCTTGATAAAGGAGGCAAGAATATACAATGGAGAAAAGACAGTCTCTTCAGTAAGTGGTGCTGGGAAAACTGGACAGCTATAAGTAAAAGAATGAAATTAGAACACTCCCTAACCCCATACACAAAAATAAACTAAAAATGGATTAAAGTCCTAAATGTGAGGCCAGACACTATAAAACTTTTAGAGGAAAACATAGGCAGAACAAGCTATGACATAAATAACAGCAAGATCCTTTGTGAGCCCCCCCCAGAGAAGTGTAAATAAAAACAAAACTAAACAAATGGGACTTAATGATACTGAAAAGCTTTTGCACAGCAAAGGAAAACATAAACAAGATGAAAAGACAACCCTCAGAATGTGAGAAAAGATTTGCAAATGAAACAACTGACAAAGGATTAATCTCCAAAATTTACACGCAGCTCATGCTGCTCAGTATCAAAAAAAACAAAAACTCAATCCAAAAATGGGCATACCTAAATAGACACTTCTCCAAAGAAGATATACAAATTGCCAACAAACACATTAAAGAATTCTCAGCATCACTAATCATTAGAGAAATGCAAGTCAAAGCTACAAGGAGGTATCACCACACACCTATCAGACTGGCCATAATCAAAAAATCTACAAACAATAAATGCTGGAGAGGGTGTGGAGAAAATGGAACACTCTGGCACTTTTGGTGGGAATGTAAATTGATACAGCCACTATGGAGAACAGTATGGAAATTCCTTAAAAAACTAAGAAAAGTACTATGATGAGACCCAGCAATCCCACTACTGGGCATATACCCTGAGAAAACTACAATTCAAAAAGAGTCATGTACCACAGTGTTCATTGTAGCACTATTTCCAATAGCCAGGACATGGAAGCAACCTAAATGTCCATTGATAGATGAATGGATAAAGAAGTTGTGTCACATATATACAATGTAATATTACTCAACCATAAAAAGAAACGAAATTTAGTTATTTGTAGTGAGGTGGATAGGCCTAGAGTCTGTCATATAGAGTGAAGTAAATCAGAAAGAGAAAAACAAATACAGTATTCTAACATGTATATATGGAATCTAATAATAATAAAAGAAAATGTTCTGAAGAACCTAGGGGCAGGACAGTAATAAAGACGCAGACATAGAGAATGGACTTTAGGACGTGGGGAAGGGGAGGTGTAGGCTGCGTTGAGGTGAGAGTGGCATGGACTTATATTTACTCCCCAATGTGAAATGGATAGCTAGTGGGAAGCAGCCACATAGCACAGGGAGATCAGCTCTGTGATTTCTGATCACCTAGACGGGTGGGCTTGGGAGGGTGTGAGGGAGATGCAAGAGGGAGGAGATATGGGGATATATGTATATGTATAGCTGATTCACTTTCTTATAAAGCAGAAACTAACACGGTATTGTAAATCAATTATACTCCAATAAAGATGTTAAAAAAAATAAATAAATTCAGAGAGGAAATGATATCCAATACCCAGAAACAAAGTGAAGACCTCAAAGATAGGACTAGAGTTGCAGAGGCATGTGAGTGGTGTATTCCTTTGTCTCTGTCTCTCTCTCTCTCTTTTTTTTGTTTTTCGTACTCTCTGTCTCTGACCACATATTTTTTGTTGCCTCTCAATCTCCTTCTCTTGGAGTCTCATTTCTCACTTAGTCTTTGTCTTCTCTCTCTGCCTTCCCATTTCTGCATCTCTCCCTCTCTCTAAAAACAGCCTCACGAAGAAAAGTACAAAACAGTTTATGATTCCAAAGAGCAGCCAGTCCAAAAGATTTCTTCATGTTGGGCTCAAAGCATTATTAGATGGTAAAGTTAGGACAGCAGTGGCAATACATGCTATTACTGGTTTGCAGTTTGAATGAGTGTGAGATGGCATCAGGTGTTCCAGTGAACTTTCTGAGTGGCCCACACAACAGCAGCCATAAAGTTTACCCATACATGATCTGCTGTGGTGATTTCCTTAAAGTTATATCATGTTGCCTAGCTTCAGCTTGCAGGACTTCAGGAAAAGGACAGTTTAGTTCTCAAAGGTTCACAAGTCAGAGGGGAAAAATATTGGAAACTTTAATTTGGAGAGGTGTAGCCAGATACTGCAGGACACTAGAAGAATTCAGTATTTTTTCTAGACTTACAATGTACACGACTGATTTCACAAGGGTACCTTGTAGTTTTCCATTGAAATATAATATTTTTTCTTTCTATTGTCATCACCTCTTCTATGAGAGAGGATCAAAGTCAGACTAATTTATTTTCAAAATAAGCAGTCTCACGAAATTTGGTCCGTTTACTTACATAAGTGCAACAAGTTTATTGATAGACCACTAGGTCTCTTGAGTTTGGTGTGCTGGAACTTTTCATGAATTTCAGATTGGACTTTTCAATATCAACATCAACTCTTGAGGCTAGAAATCTAAACCAAGATCTTGTCACCAGATTTTGCCTGCAATACCTATAGATTTTGGTAAAAAGCTCTCTACCCAAGTTTCCCCCACTGAGGTTCATGGGCCTTCCAAAAAGTACCTTCCTTAATGCCTTGTAATGCAGGAAACATCTTTATTTTTCAATGATTATCCCAGGTAAATGTAATTTCTTTTCATTTTTAAAAATTTTATTGAAGTATAGTTGATTTACAATGTTGTATTAATTTCTGCTGTACAGCAAAGTGACCCAGTTTATATATATATATATATATATACATATTATTTTTAATATTCTTTTCCTTTGTGGTTTATCACAGGATACTGAATATAGTTCCCTGTGCTATGTAGGGAACTATAATTGTAACTATAACAATGTAGGACATTGTTTTTCATCCATCCTATATATCACAGTTTGCATCTGATAATCCCAAATTCCCAATCCATCCTTCCCTTAACCCCTTCTCCCCATTGACAAACACAAGTCTGTTCTCTATATCTGTGAGTCGTTTTCTGTTTCATAGATAAGTTCATTTGTGTTATATTATAGATTCCACATATAAGTGATGTCATAAAAATTCGATTTGTTTCTATATTTCTGAGAGTTTTAAAAATAGTTTAAAGATATTATCGTTTTCTCTAAGCCAATTTGAATAGAACTCCTTTAAGTGGTTTTATAAATTAACTTAGTTGTATCATCCAGAAGTAGAATATGTCATATATACATAAAATGCATGCACACATATAGAAACATGCATAAACTTACAGATAGATGCAGAGATCTTGTATCTTTCATTCTAAAATATTAGCACTGACTCAATAAGAAATAGTAGTGCAAACTCACTTGTTTATCATCACTTTATATATATATATATATATATATATATATATATTTATATATATTAAAGTTTTTATTAGAGTATAGTCGATTTACAATGTTGTGTTACTTTCAAGTGTATAACAAAGTGAATCAGTTGTACATATATCCACTCTTTTTTTTTTTTTTTAGATTCTTTTCCCATATAGACCATTACAGAGTATTGAGTAGAGTTCCCTGTGATATACGGCAGGTTCTTATTAGTTATCTATTTTGTGTATAGTAGTGTGTATTTGAATTATGATCCTGGCAAACAGAACAAGTTAAGTTTACCTAATTACAAATATTTGTGGAAAAGACAGTTAAGATTTCTTTTGCTTTTTTTATGTAATCTGATTAATGCTGTGGACTAAATTATAGGTCAGTGATTTAGGAGATATCTAGCAGCTGTCTAGATGTCTCTAAACTCATGTGAGTTGATAATCTTCCAGTTTTGTTTCCAACTAGCACCTTTTCTATTGTCAGACTGAGGTGGTTAATTTTAGGGGTACATTTTTCCCTTGAGAACCCTCAGTGGAAAGTAAGGAGCCTAAAATTTTAGTGACATAGAGAGCTGAGGGGCTGAAATGAAATGGGAAATGTCTGGCAGGGTGGACAGAGGGATGGAAGGGGTAGGGGTCTGAAGGCAGTCATGTAAAATGATTTAGTAAAAGAGGAAAGAGTAGAACAATTGTGAGAAGAGAATAAATTATAGTAATAAATTTGAGAATGTCATGTTTTCCAAAAAGACCACTGATATTCTAAATTATCTTTAAAAAAATCATGCCAATATGAAAAATAGCACAGAGTTTATAGAGCACAGAGTCAGCAAGGGTTCAAGAAAAGTGTTTTAAGTCCACTGATAAGCTCCTAAGTTCTCTCTCTCTTTTCTTTTTGAATTCTGAAGGATATTTTTCTTTAATTTTTATTGGAGTATAGTTGATTTACAATGTTGTCTTAGTCTCAGGTGTACAGCAAAATGAATCAGTTGTATATATACATAAATCCACTCTCTTTTAGATTATTTCCCCAGATAAGCCATTACGGAATACTGAGTAGAGTTCCCTTGCTATATAGTAGGTCCTTATTAGTTATCTATTTTATATAGTAGTGTGTATATATCAATCACAATCTTTCAATTTATCCTTCCCCCACTTAGCTCCTGGTAACCATAAGTTTGTTTGTTACTTCTGTAACTCTATATCTGTTTTATAGCTAAGTTCCTTTGTAACATTTTTAGGATTCCAGATATAAATGGTATCATATTATACTTGACTTTCTCCCTCTGACTTACCTCACTCAGTATGACAGTCTCTAGGTCCATCCATATTGCTGCAAATGGCATTATTTCAGCATTTTTATGGCTAAGTAATATTCAATTGTATGTATATACCACATCTTCTTACCCATTCATCCATAGATGGACATTTCAGGTTGCTTCCACATCTTGGCTACTGTAAATAATGTTGCAAGGAACATTAGAGTGCATGTATCTTTCCAAATTATAGTTTTCTCTGTATATATGTACAGGAGTGGGATTGCTAGATCATCTGGTAACCCTCTTTTCAGTTTTTTCAAGGAACCTCCATACTGTTCTCCAAGTGGCTGTACCAGTTTACATTCTCACCAACAGTGTAGGAGGATTCCCTTTTCTCCACACCCTCTCTAGCATTTATTGTTTATAGATTGTTTTGCTAATGGCCATTCTGACCAGAGTGAGGTGATATATCATTGTAGTTTTGATTTGCATTTCTCTAATAGTGATGTTGAGCATCTTTCTATGTGCTTTTTAACCATCTGTATGTCTTCTTTGGAGAAATGTCTATTTAGATCTTCTGCCCATTTTTTGATTGGGTTGTTATTTTGATATTTAGCTGCATGAGCTCTTTGTATATTTTGGAGATTAACCCCTTGTCAGTTGCTTCATTTGAAAATATTGTCTCCTATTCTAAGGGTTGTCTTTTTGTTCTGTTTATGGTTTCCTTTGTTGTGCAAAAGCTTTTAAGTTTAATGAGTCCCCATTTGTTTATTTTTGTTTTTATTTTCCTTACTCTGGAGGTGGATCGAAAAAGATCTTGCTGCAATTTATTTATGTCAAAGAGTGTTCTGCCTATGCAGTCCTTTAAGAGTTTGATGGAAACCGGTCTTACATTTAGGTCTTTAAACCATTTTGAGTTTATTTTTGTGTATGGTGTTAGAGAATATTCTAATTTCATTCATATAGCTCTCCAATTTTCCCAGCACCACTTATTGAAGAGACTTTCTTTCCTCCATTGTGTATTCTTGTCTCCTTTGTCATAGATTAGGTGACCACAGGTGCATGGGTTTATCTCTGGACTTTGAATCCTATTCTATTGATCTATATTTCTGTTTCTGTGCCAGTACCATACTATTTTGATTACTGTAGCTTTGTAGTGTAGTCTGAAGTCAGGGAGCCAGATGCCTGCAGCTCAGTTTTTCTTTCTCAATATTTCTTTGGCTATTTGGGTTTTTTTTGTGTTTCCATACAAATTGTAAAATTTTTTGTTCTAATTCTGTGAAAAATACCATTGGTAATTTGAAAGGGATTGTATTGAATCCGTTGATTGCCTTGGGTAGTATAGGCATTTTCATTTTATTGATTCTTCCAATCACAAAGCATGATATAGTTCCCCATCTGTTTGTGTCATCTTTTATTTCTTTCATCAGTACCTTATAGTTTTCTGAGTACAGGCCTTGAGATGGTAAATGGAATTGTTTCCTTGATTTCTCTTTCTGATCTTTCATTGCTAGTGTACAGGAAGGGAAGAGATTTCTGTGTATTGATTTTGTATCCTGCAACAATACCAAATTTATGAATGAGCTCCAGTAGTTCTCTGGTGGCATGTTTAGGATTTTCTATGTATAGTGTCATGTCATCTACAAATAGTGACAGTTTTACTTCTTTTCCAATTTGGATTTATTTTATTTTTTTGTCTCCTCTGATGGCCATGGCTAGAGCTTCCAAAACTATGTTGAATAATAGTGGTGAGAGTAGACATCCTTGTCTTCTTCTTTATCTCAGAGGAAATGCTTTCAGTTTTTCACCATTGAGAATGATGTTTGCTCTGTGTTTGGCATTTTATTATGTTGAGATAGGTTTCCTCTATGACTACTTTCTGGCCAGTTTTATTATAAATGGGTGTTGAATTTTGTCAAGTTATTTTTCTGCAACTATTGAGATGGTCATATAGTTTTCATTCTTCAATTTGTTGATGTGGTGTATCGCATTGATTTACGTATTTTGAAAAATCCTTGCATCCTTTGGCTAAATCCCACTTGATCACGGTGTATGATCCTTTTAATGTGTTGTTGGATTTGGATTGCTAGTATTTTGTTGAGGATTTTTGTGTCTATGTTCAACAGTGATATTGGCCTGTAATTTTCTTTTTTGTAATATTTTTGTCTGGTTGTCTGGTTTTGTTATCAGGGTGATGGTGGCCTCGTAGAATGACCTTGGGATTGTTCCTTCCTCTTCAATTTTTTTAGAAGAATTTAAGAGGGGTAGGTGTAAACTCTTCTTAAATTTTTTGAGAGAATTCACCTGCAATGCCATCTGGTCCTAGACTTTGTTTTGTTGGAAGATTTTTAATCACAGTTTCAACTTCAGTACTTGTGATTGGTCTGTTAATAGTTTGTATGTCTTCCTGGTTCACTCTTGGAAGGTTGTACCTTTCTAAAATTTGTCCATTTCTTCTAGGTTTTCCATGTTATTGATGTATAGTTGCTTGTAGTAGTCTCTTATGATCCTTTGTATTTTGTGGTGCCCATTGTAACTTCTCCTTTTTCATTCTAAGTTTATTGATATTAGTCCTCTCCCTTTTTTTCTTAATGAGTCTGGCTAAAGGTTTATCAGTTTTGTTTATCTTCCCAAAGAACCAGCGTTTAGTTTCATTGAGCTTTGCTCTTGTTTTCTTTGTCTCTATTTCATTTATTTCTCCCCTGATCTTTATGACTTCTTTCCGCTACTAAGTTTGGGTTTTTTGTTCTTCTTTCTCTAGTAGCTTTAGGGATAAGGCTAGCTTGTTTATTTGAGACTTTTCTTGTTTCTTGAGGTAGGATTGTATTGCTATAAACTTACCTCTTAGAACTACTTTTGCTGCATTCCATAGGGTTCAGATTATCGTGTTTTCATTGTCATTTATCTCTAGGTATTTTTTTTATTTCCTCTTTGATTTCTTCAGTGACCTCTGGTTATTTAGTAGCATATTGTTTATACTTTATGTGTTTGGGATTTTACAGTTTTTCTCTCCTGTAATTGATTTTTAATCTCATAGTGTTGTAGTCAGAAATGATGCTTGGTACAATTGCACTTTTCTTAATTTTACTGAGGGTCGATTTGTGACACAAGATGTGATCTATCCTGGAGAACATTCTGTTTGCACTTGAAAAGAAAGTATATTTTTATGCTTTCATATGGAATATCCTATTAATATCAATTAAGTCCATCTTGTCTAATGTGTCATTTAATGCTTGTGTTTCTTTATTAATTTTCTGTCTGGATGATGTGTCCATTGGTGTAAGTGGGGTGTTAAAGTCCCCCACTATTATTGTATTACTGTTGATTTCCCTTTTAATTTACCTTATATATTTAGGTGCTCCTATATTGGATGCATATATATTTACAAATTTATATCTTCTTCTTGGAATGATCCCTTGATTATTATGTAGTGTCATTCCTTGTCTCTTGTATCTGTCTTTATTTTGAATTCTATTTTGTCTGATATCAGAATTGCTACTCCAGCTTTACTTTGATTTCCATTTGCATGGAATATCTTTTTCCATCCACTCACTTTCTGTCTGTATGTGTTCCTAGGTCTGAAGTGGGTCTCTTGTAGACAGTGTATACATTGCACTTGTTTTGTATCCATTCAGCCTGTATATGTCTTTTGGTTGGAGCATTTAATTCATTTACATTTAAGGTAATTATCAATATGTATGTTCCTATTGTCATTTTCTTAATTGTTTTTGGTTTTATTTTGTAGATATTTTTTCTTCCCTTCCTCACTTGTTTTCTTCTTTTGTGTTTCCTGCCTAGGGAAGTTCCTTCAGCATTTGTTGTAAGACTGGTTTGGTGGTGTTGAATTCTCTTAGTTGTGCTTATCTGTTAAGCTTTTAATCCATCAAATCTGAATGAGAGCCTTGCTGGGTAGAGTATTCTTGGTTGTAGGTTTTCCCCTTTCATCCCTTTTAATATATAGTTCCACTCCCTTCTGGCCTTCAGGGTTTCTGCTGAAAAATCAGCTGATAACCTTATGGAGCTTCCCTTGTTATTGTTGCTTTTAATATTTTTTCTTTGTATTTAATTTTTTTGGTTTGATTAATATGTGTTTTGGCATGTCCCTCCTTGGGTTTATGCTGTATGGGGTTCTTTGCACTTCCTTGACTTGGATGACTATTTATTTTCCCATGTTAGGGAAGTTTTCAGCTATAATCTCTTCAAATATTTTCTCAATCACTTTTTATTTCTTTTCTTCTTCTGGGACCCCTATAGTTTGAATGTGGGTGCATTTAATGTTGTCCCAGAGATCTCTGAGACTGTCCTCATTTCTTTTCATTCTTTTTTATTTATTCTGTTCCATGGCAGAGATTTCCACCATTCTGTCTCCAGGTCACTTATCCATTCTTCTGCCTCAGTATTCTGCTTTTGATCCATTCTAGTATATGTTTTATTTTAGTTGTTGTATTGTTCATCTCTGTTTGTTTGTTTTTTTTTTTTTCTTCTATGTCTTTGCTAAACTTTTCTTGTATCTCTCAATCCATGCCTCCATTCTTTTTCGAGATCTTGGATCATCTTTACTATCATTACTCTGAATTCTTTTTCAGGTAGAATGCTTATCTCCTCTTCATTTAGTTTTTCTTGTAAGTTTTTATCTTGCTCCTTCATCTGCAAGATATTTCTTTGTCTTTTCATTATGTCAAACGTACTGTGCTTGTGGTCTCCTTTCCACAGGCTGCAGGATCGTATTTCCTCTTGCTTCTGGTGTCTGGTCCCTGGTAGTTGAGGTTGGTCCAGAGGCTTGTACCATTTTCCCCCTGATTGGGGGTTTAGTTGGTGTTGTAGTAACCAGAGCCTTCCCTGGATATTGTGCCAGGCCTCCCCTTTGCTCTGTGGTTTTCACTGCACTATCAGGAGCATGGTGTGCTCCATACTTGTTGGAGTAGATGTCCCCAGATCTGTTTCTTTTTTTCTCTTTTTTTTAACATTTTAATTGGAGTATAATTACTTTACAATGGTGTGTTAGTCTCTGCTTTATAACAAAGTGAATCAGTTATACATATACATATAACTCCATATCTCTTCCCTCTTGCATCTCCCTCCCTCCCCCCACCCTCCTTATCCCACCTTTCTAGCTGTTTACAAAGCAACGAGCTGATCTCCTTGTGCTATGCAACTGCTTCCCACTAGCTATCTATTTTACATATGGTAATGTATATATGTCCATATATACACTACCACTCACTTTGTCCCAGCTTACACTCCCCCTACCCCATGTCCTCAAGTCCATTCTCTAGTAGGTCTGCATCTTTATTCCTGACCCCGAATAGCCAAAGCAATCTTGAGAAAGAAAAACAGAGCTGGAGGAATCAGGCTTCCAGACTTCA
>NW_006770891.1:0-266 GCF_000442215.2 Lipotes vexillifer
TATGATGTTTCTTTATCCGTGTGACTTATTTCACTTGGAATCATCGTAACTAAATCCAATCACAAAGATGCTACGGCCCAGAAGACCTTGATTTCATTGCTGACTGATATTCCATGGCACGTAAGTGCCGCAACTTGACGATCCATTTTTTCCTTTCGTGGGTATTTAACGTGTACAGTGTATGAGGTTCCTGTAAAGAGGGGAGCCACAAACTGTGGGGTGGCTCTGTCTTTTTGATTTCTGTTTCCCTAAACCTAGTGCCCGAG
>NW_006770892.1:0-2992 GCF_000442215.2 Lipotes vexillifer
CAACAAGAGAAGCCACCGCAATGAGAAGCCCGTGCACCGCAACGAAGAGCAGCCCCCACTCACTGCAACTAGAGAAAGCCCACATGCAGCAATGAAGACCCAATGCAGCCAAAAATAATTTAAAAAAAACCCCAAACCACAATGAGATATCACCTCACACCTGTCAGAATGTCTATCATCGAAAAGAACACAAATAACAAATGTTGGCGAGTATGTGAAGAAAAGGGAGGCCTTCTGCACTGTTGGTGGGAATGTAAACTGGTGCAGCCACTGTGGAAAACAGTATGGACGTTTCTCAGAAAACTTAAAAAAGAACTACCGTATGACCCAGGAATTCCACTCCTGGGTGTGTATCCCAGAAAAACAAAAACACTAATTCAAAAAGATACATGCACCCCAATGTTGACAGCAGCATTACTTATAATTAGCAAGATATGGAAGCAACCTAAGCTCAACAAATGAATGGATAAAGAAGACGTGGTGTATATATACAACGAAATACTACTCAGCCATAAAAAAGAATGAAATTTGCGATTTGCAGCAACATGGATGGACTTGGAGGGCATTACACTAAGTGAAATAAGTCAGAAAGAGAAAGACAAATACTGTATGATATCACTAATATGTGGAATCTAAAAAATACAACAAACTAGTGAATATAACAAAAAAGCAGACTCACAGATACAGCGAGCAAACTAGTGGTTACCAGTGGGGAGATGGGATTGGGGAGAGGAATATAGGGATAGGGGAAAAAGAGGTACAAACTATTAGGTATAAAATAAGCTACAACGATATATAGTACAACACGGGGAATGTGGCCAGTATTTTATAATAACTATAAATGGAGTATAACTTTAAAAAATTGTGAATCACTGTATTGTACACCTGTAACTTGTGTACAAAACAGGTGTACCATACAGCAATAATACTTCAATTTTTAAAAAAAAATCATACTAATGGGCATACTAATATCTATGATAGTCCCTGCTGGGATTAATACAATGGTGTGTGGTGAAAGGTGTGAGAAGCCCAGGGGTTAAGAAGCCCGGTTAACTCTGTTTAACCTGTTTCCCCAAACCTCTTTGACCTGAAACACACACCTTCTGCCATTGTGCCTTCTTTACTAACAAAGAGCTTAAGGACACATTTCAGGAAGTGGTGCTCCCGGCCGACTTGTCCAGGTGAGGTTGAATTTGGGAGTCAAAGGGGTACCATAAAATACTGACCTACGTAGATCCATCCATGAACCAGGAACATTTTGGTGCTGAAAATATGCCCTCTTTTATAAAAGAGGCCTCTGCATCTCAAAACAGATGAATACAGAAATATTTGACAAATTAAATGATTAAAAAAAATTTTTAATCAACAAAAGCCTACCTATCTAAAGTGAAAATTGAACTTGACAAGCCAAACATCAAACAAACATGTGGTAAGTCCGCGGAAGAACAAAAAAATCTAATATTGGAAAAGTTATCTCAAATTCAGCATCTACCATGACATCTTCTTTTATTAGCTCATCTCATTGTGATCTATTCGAGAACTTAAGCTCTTTAAGCCTCAGTTTACCCATCCACCCTACAGGGAGGTCAAGGGCTCAGAAAGGGTGGTATGGAGGATACACACTCAGTATGCTGCAAGGCTCCAGACACCAGGCGTTAAACATGACTCTGATGTCTTGGTTTTTTCTGAGGTTCTGTGGCCGAGAACAAAATCACTGATGCCAAGGAGGGCACTAACTCACCAATGTAGGAGTGAAAAGGAGGCTGTCAAAAGTGATTTCACAACTCTTGACAAACACCCACTTTAAGGACATAAAAGGAAAAGACTGAAGAAGTTAGAAATGATCATTTCTCTGGAGAAAATGAGTGCTGTGCATACGCATCCCTCGCTGCCGTTGGCCATTAAGACGTAGACATGAGGTGGGAGTTGGGAAAACAAATAGAATGGAGAGGAAGGAAAAGCCCACCCCTTCTCGCCCAAAGGACTGTGGGGAGAGGACGGCAAGCAAAACATCAAGAGGTTGACGTGTAGGCGTGTATGTCTCAATTTTCTCTCAGAGAGGAGGTGGGAGCTAGGTCAGGCGAGGAACGCACAGTGAGCAGGGGAGGTTCTTGCCCGGCTTCTGATGTGGCCTCTGGAAAGGTTTCCAATACAGAAGAGCGGGCCAAGCGGCCTGGCCAGAGGAGAGGGTCCGGGGGGCCTGCGGAGCTTTCTCGGTTCCTGCTCGGCGGGCACACTGAGTAAAGAACCAGAGGCCAAGGGTGGAACTCCTGCCCAGCGGCAGATGGAGGACCAAGCAGAAGCACAAGAGGTTCTACTGAGGGTAACACAGGTCAGCAGGATGTCCTAACAGCCGCTATCTGAGCTGAGTAGGAATGAACTCAAACGTACAGCAGACACCATGGTGACCCAGCGACAGGAGTGGCCCCAAACAGTCCTCTGTGACACCAGCCAGCTCACACCCAAGGGCAAGCACAAGGACAGAAGAAACCCTCACCCCAGACTGTGAATTCCCCCAAGCCCCTCCCTGCACAGCCTCTCAGACCAGGGAGAAGAGACTGAGTGAAACCTCAAGAGACTATTTTTTTTTTTTAAATATTACGATGAGGTATGTACATTTTTTTATATTTATTTATTTATTTTTGGCTGTGTTGGGTCTTCATTTCTGTGCGAGGGCTTTCTCTAATTGTGGCAAGCGGGGGCCACTCTTCATCGCGGTGCGCTGGCCTCTCGCTATCGCGGCCTCTCGTGTTGCGGAGCACAGGCTCCAGACGCGCAGGCTCAGCAGCTGTGGCTCACGGGCCCAGTTGTTCCGCGGCATGTGGGATCTTCCCGGACCAGGGCTCGAACCCGTATCCCCTGCACTGGCAGGCAGATTCTCAACCACTGCGCCACCAGGGAAGGCCTCAAGAGACTATTTAAAAGATCAGACTCTGTAAATCAACTATACTCCAATAAAAAGTAAAAAAAAAAAAAAAAAAAAAAAAAAAAA
>NW_006770893.1:0-259 GCF_000442215.2 Lipotes vexillifer
ATAGCACAATGCTTCCAACTCCCTCACATCCTCACCAATACTTGTTTTCTGCTTGTGTATGTGCGTGTGTGCTTGTGTGTGCATGCATGCACACAAATACATAAACATGCATTTAGTGATACGGAGCATGTATTCAAGTGATTAGTCATTTGTACATCTTTTTTGAAGAACCATCTATTCAAGTCTTTTATCCATGTTTGAATCAGGGTGTTTGCTTTTTGTTGAGTTGTAGGAGTTCTCTGTATATTCTGAATAGAAA
>NW_006770894.1:0-428 GCF_000442215.2 Lipotes vexillifer
GGCCGCCGCTCCCGCGCCCTCTTCCATGCCCGGCGGCGGGCGGACCCTGCGGAGGGCCTGGCTGTGGGGCCGGCGCTCGGGCGAGCGCCCCCTCCCACTTCCGGCGGCGCGCGGCCCCTCCGGCGGGCCGCGAGGGGCCCGGTCGCCTCGCAGACCCTCGACCTGCCTGGGCTGCCCGGTGCTCTAGTCCTCAAAGGAGATCTGTGGCCCGCCTTCCACCCCGCTCCGCCCACCGTCGAGCGGTGTGCTCCGGAAGTTTGGGCCTGTGCTTGGGGACACGGGGCTGCCCGGCTCAAACTGCTGGGAGGCGTTACCTGTCGCCTTTGTCCAGAGGCAGGCAGTACTTGAGGACGGCGGCAGTAATCTTGGAAGAGATATGGGAACATATGTATATGTATAACTGATTCACTCTGTTATAAAGCAGAAAC
>NW_006770895.1:0-1210 GCF_000442215.2 Lipotes vexillifer
TAGGTATCTCCTATCTGGCAGCGTTCAACCAACTGAAACAGGAATACATCTACGCCAGATGGTGCTTGTTTGTTGGGCTGGATGACCAGAAGACGCATATGGCCGACCGTGATGTTCTTTTGTCATCCAACGCAGATAGCGCGCGCTACAGCATTGCCATTGAGCAAGTAAAGACCGCTTATCGTGCGGCGTACTCGCTACTGGACAAGGTGGCGTTCTTTGTGTGTGACCGCTGGGAGATTGGTGCTAAGCGTAAATCGGCTGACTTCGCACGACTTTGGCGGACTGAGGCCAAGAAGAATGTTGAGTCAGTCATTCGTCCAGAGTTTGAAAGCAGCCATAATATTTGGTTGCACGCCTTGTACAGCTTGTCCGAGGACATCTTTAATGAAGATGTTAGGAATAACGCATCTCCGGACGCTCAAGAACTTCACGTCGTGCGCAACGCTCTAGAACATCGGTTCTTCAAAATTGTCTGGTCACGCTCCGAGGTTGATGAAACATCGATGCATCACGATCGTCTGTCGGAGCAGATGACCTTGGACGAGTTCCAAAGCAAAGCCTTGCGTGTCTTGACCATGGCACGTTCTGCAATCGTGTATCTGTGCCTTGCAATGCACCGCGCAGAAGAGCAGCGAGAGAAGAAGGGCGACGCAGTGTCCGTCTCATTTGGCGTGAACCACATTCCGGACAGGCTTAAAGGGTAGAAGCGGCGGCATATGAAAAGGGAGATTTCGCGGTGACGTTCAAGATTGTTGATATTGAAGAACTGATCGCTCAAGCCAAGGCATCTGCTGTGAGCAAGATCAGTGTTGAAGTGCCTTTGCTTGCGTCGTACACCCAAGAGGCGTGTGTCTCGCAGACTCAATGGATGATGTTGCCGCACTACCACAAGCACTACGCCTGGCTGCACGTGGACGCAGAGGGCGTGCCGTTCTACGCCGGTTACGGTCGTGGCCCCTACGCGTGGCAAAAGAACGGTGGCATTGCCTGGGAATGGTTCGTTCGCGAGCGATTGGGCGGCGAATACCGTGTTGTCGTCCTAGCAGTGGGCCTGTCAGAAGCACACATCCACAGCATTTTTGAGCAGATGCTTGAGATGTACAACACGAGATTGCTCAATCAATCAAGCTTCTACAGGGGCATGGACTACGATGCACTCAAAGAAGAGAACGACAAGAAAAGAGCAATCCGACCCTTTTATGCATTT
>NW_006770896.1:0-4194 GCF_000442215.2 Lipotes vexillifer
ACATGTTAGTGTTAGCGTACGGGTTAGGATTAGGGCACGGGTTAGGGCAAGGCTTCGGTTAAGAGTTAGGGTTAGGATTAGGGTTAGGGTTAGTGTTAGGGAATTGGGACGGTTTAGTGTACAGGTTTGCGTACGACAACGGTTGAAGGTTAGTGTACATGTGAGGGCATTGATTAGTGTTAGCGTACGGGTTAGGATTAGGGCGTGGGTTAGGGTAAGGCTTTGGGTAAGGGTTAGGGTTAGGGTTAGTGTTAGGGTTAGGGACGGGGACGGTTTAGGGTACAGGTTAGGGTACGTCAACGATTTAGGGTTAGCGTACGTGTTAGGGCATGGGTTAGTGTTAGCGTATGGGTTAGGGTTAGGGCACGGGTTAGGGCAAGTCTTTGGGTAACCGTTAGGGTTAGGGTTAGGGAACGGGGACGGTTTAGGTTGTAGGTTAGAGTATGACAACAGTTTAGGGTTAGCCTACGAGTTAGGGCATGGGTTAGTGTTAGCGTATGGGTTAGGATTAGGGCACGGGTTAGGGTAAGTCTTTGGGTAACCGTTAGGGTTAGGGTTAGGGAACGGGGACGGTTTAGGTTGTAGGTTAGAGTATGACAACAGTTTAGGGTTAGCCTACGAGTTAGGGCACGGGTTAGTGTTATCCTACGGGTTAGGATTAGGGCATGGGTTAGGTTAACGCTTCGGGTAAGGGTTAGGGTTCGGGTTAGGGCTAGGGTTAGGTTTAGGTAACGGGGAAGGTTTCGGGTACAGTGTAGGGGACGAGAACGGTTTAGGGTTAACGTACGTTTTAGGGCATGGGTTAGTGTTAGTGGATGGGTTAGGATTAGGCACGTGTTAGGGTAAGGCTTCGGGTAAGGGTGAGGGTTTGGGTTAGGGCTAGGGACGGGGACGGGTTAGGGTACAGGTTAGGGTACGACAACGCTTTAGCGTGCGGGTTAGGATTAGGGCACGGGTTCGGGTAAGGGTTAGGGTTCGGGATTAGGGCACGGGTTCGGGTAAGGGTTAGGGTTCGGGATTAGGGCACGGGTTCGGGTAAGGGTTAGGGTTCGGGATTAGGGCACGGGTTCGGGTAAGGGTTAGGGTTCGGGATTAGGGCACGGGTTCGGGTAAGGGTTAGGGTTCGGGATTAGGGCACGGGTTCGGGTAAGGGTTAGGGTTCGGGATTAGGGCACGGGTTCGGGTAAGGGTTAGGGTTCGGGATTAGGGCACGGGTTCGGGTAAGGGTTAGGGTTCGGGATTAGGGCACGGGTTCGGGTAAGGGTTAGGGTTCGGGATTAGGGCACGGGTTCGGGTAAGGGTTAGGGTTCGGGATTAGGGCACGGGTTCGGGTAAGGGTTAGGGTTCGGGATTAGGGCACGGGTTCGGGTAAGGGTTAGGGTTCGGGATTAGGGCACGGGTTCGGGTAAGGGTTAGGGTTCGGGATTAGGGCACGGGTTCGGGTAAGGGTTAGGGTTCGGGATTAGGGCACGGGTTAGTGTTATCGTACGGGGTAGGATTAGGGCATGGGTTAGGTTAAGGCTTCGGGTAAGGGTGAGGGTTTGGGTTAGGGCTAGGGTTAGGGTTAGGTAACGGGGAAGGTTTAGGGCAAAGTGTAGGGGACGAGAACGGTTTAGGGTTAACGTACGTTTCAGGGCATGGGTTAGTGTTAGTGTATGGGTTAGGATTAGGGCTCGGGTTCGGGTAAGGGTTAGGGTTCGGGTTAGGGCTAGGGTTAGGGTTAGGGAACAGGGACGGTTCCGGGTACAGTTTAGGGTACGACAACGGTTTAGGGTTAGCGTACGTGATAGGGCAAGGGTTATTGTTAGCGTGCGGGTTAGGATTAGGGCTCGGGTTAGGGTAAGGCTTTGGGTAAGGGTTAGCGTTAGAGTTAGGGTTAGGGATAGTGTTAGGGAACGGGGACGGTTTAGGGTACAGGTTAGGGTACGACAACGGTTAAGGGTTAGTGAACATGTTAGGGCACATGTTAGTGTTAGCGTACGGGTTAGGATTAGGGCACGGGTTAGGGCAAGGCTTCGGTTAAGGGTTAGGGTTAGGATTAGGGTTAGGGTTAGTGTTAGGGAATCGGGACGGTTTAGTGTACAGGTTTGGGTACGACAACGGTTGAAGGTTAGTGTACATGTGAGGGCATTGGTTAGTGTTAGCGTACGGGTTAGGATTAGGGCGCGGGTTAGGGTAAGGCTTTGGGTAAGGGTTAGGGTTAGGGTTAGGGTTAGGGTTAGGGACGGGGACGGTTTAGGGTACAGGTTAGAGTATGACAACGGTTTAGGGTTAGCTTATGTGTTAGGGCACGGGTTAGTGTTATCGTACGAGTTAGGATTAGGGCACGGGTTAGGGTAAGGCTTCGGGTAAGGGTTAGGGTTCGGGTTAGGGCTAGGGTTAGGGTTAGGTAACGGGGAAGGTTTAGGGTAAAGTGTAGGGTACGAGAAAGGTTTAGGGTTAACGTACGTTTTAGGGCACGGGTTAGTGTTAGCGTACGGGTTAGGATTTGGGTACTGGTTAGGGCAAGGCTTCAGGTAACGGGTAGGGTTAGAGTTAGGATTAGGGAACGGGGACAGTTTAGGGTACAGGTAAGAGTATGACAACGGTTTAGGGTTAGTTTATGTGTTAGGACAAGGGTTATTGTTACCGCACGGTTTACGATTAGGGCTCGGTTTCGGGTAAGGGTTAGGGTTCGGGTTAGGGCTAGGGTTAGGGTTAGGGAACGGGGACGGTTCCGGGTACAGTTTAAGGTACGACAACGGTTTAGGGTTAGCGTACGTGTTAGGGCATTTGTTAGCGTTAGCGTATGGGTTAGGATTAGGCACGTGTTAGGGTAAGGCTTCGTGTATGGTTTAGGGTTTGGAATAGGGTTAGGGTTAGGGAATGCGGATGGTTCAGGGTACAGGTTAGGGTACGACAACGGTTGAAGTTTAGGGTACTTGTTAGGGCATGGGTTAGTGTTAGCGTACGGTTTAGGATGAGGGCACGGGTTAGGGTAAGTCTTTGGGTAACCTTTAGGTTTAGGGTTAGGGAACGGGGACGGTTTAGGTTGCAGGTTAGAGTATGACAACAGTTTAGGGTTAGCCTACGTGTTAGGGCACGGGTTAGTGTTATCGTACGGGTTAGGATTAGGGAATGGGTTAGGTTAAGGCTTCGGGTAAGGGTTAGGGTTCGGGTTAGGGCTAGGGTTAGGGTTATGTAACGGGGAAGGTTTAGGGTACAGTGTAGGGGACGAGAACGGTTTAGGGTTAACGTACGTTTTAGGGCATGGGTTAGTGTTAGCGTACGGGATAGGATTAGGGCTTGGGTTCGGGTAAGGGTTAGGGTTCGGGTTAGGGCTAGGGTTAGGGTTAGGGAACAGGGACGTTTCCGGGTACAGTTTAGGGTACGACAACGCTTTAGGGTTAGCGTACGTGATAGGGCAAGTGTTATTGTTAGCGTGCGGGTTAGGATTAGGGCTCGGGTTAGGGTAAGGCTTTGGGTAAGGGTTACCGTTAGAGTTAGGGTTAGGGATAGTGTTAGTGAACGGGGACGGTTTAGGGTACAGGTTAGGGTACGACAACGGTTAAGGGTTAGTGAACATGTTAGGGCACATGTTAGTGTTAGCGTATGGGTTAGGATTAGGGCACGGGTTAGGGCAAGG
Source organism: Lipotes vexillifer (assembly GCF_000442215.2). Taxonomy (NCBI): domain Eukaryota; kingdom Metazoa; phylum Chordata; class Mammalia; order Artiodactyla; family Lipotidae; genus Lipotes; species Lipotes vexillifer. The sequence continues at coordinate 3,626 of NW_006770896.1, forward strand.
CTTCGGTTAAGTGTTAGGGTTAGGAATAGGGTTAGGGTTAGTGTTAGGGAATCGGGACGGTTTAGTGTACAGGTTTGGGTACGACAACGGTTGAAGGTTAGTGTACATGTGAGGGCATTGGTTAGTGTTAGGGTACGGGTTAGGATTAGGGCGCGGGTTAGGGTAAGGCTTTGGGTAAGGGTTAGGGTTAGGGTTAGGGTTAGGGTTAGGGACGGGGACGGTTTAGGGTACAGGTTAGGGTACGACAACGGTTAATGGTTAGTGAACATGTTAGGGCACATGTTAGTGTTAGCGTACGGGTTAGGATTAGGGCACGGGTTAGGGCAAGGCTTCGGTTAAGGGTTAGGGTTAGGATTAGGGATAGGGTTAGTGTTAGGGAATCGGGACGGTTTAGTGTACAGGTTTGGGTACGACAACGGTTGAAGGTTAGTGTACATGTGAGGGCATTGGTTAGTGTTAGCGTACGGGGTAGGATTAGGGCGCGGGTAAGGGTAAGGCTTTGGGTAAGGGTTAGGGTTAGAGTTAGGGTTAGGGTTAGGGACGGGGACGGTTTAGGGTACAGGTTAGGG
>NW_006770897.1:0-1067 GCF_000442215.2 Lipotes vexillifer
ATATTCCATTTTATATATGTACCACATCTTTATGCATTCATCTGTCTGTGGGCATTTATGTTGTTTCCATTACCTTGCGATTGTAAATAGAGATGCAATGAACATTGCAGTGAATGTCTTTTTGCTATATGCTTTTTACCTCTGTATATGTCCAGTAGTGAGATTGCTGGATCACATGGAAATTCTGTAGTTAGTTTTTAAAAAACTAAATACAGTTCTATATAGTGACTGTATCAATTTACCTTCACAACAATAGTTGAAGAGTGTTCCTTTTCTGCACACTTTTTCCAGCATTTGTTGTTTGTAGATATTCTGATGATGCACAGTCTAACAGGTGTGAAGTGATACCTGATTGTTCAGTTTATTTCGATGAGCAAGAAGTACACCTTATCTATTAAATATTTGTTTTCTGGAACGGTATCTATGCTAATATCAATCTCTGGTTTTATGCAGGAACACAACTCAACATTCCCCTTAAGCAAGCAAAAGTTCGTTTTCTAAAAGAGACTCTCTTCTGTTCTGTAATTCAGTTCTGGTGGGTGCAAGTTTACATTCCCTGTATTAGTGATATCTTCTGAAGTTTCTTTATCTGTGTTACTTATTTCACTTAGAATCATCATATCTAAATCCACTCATTATGCTGCTCCAGGCCTAATGACAGTGATTTCATTGCTGAATGATATTCCACTGCACGTAAGTGCCACAACTTGGTGATCCATTTTTCGCTTTCTTGGATATTTAACTTGTACCGTGGATGAGGTTTTGTTAAGAGAGCAGCCCCAAACTTTGGGGTGGCTCTGTCTTTTTGATTTCAATTTTCCTAAGCCTAGTGCCCCAGGGCATGTGCCTTTGTTTTTCAGATGTTTCAGGAAACACCATACATTTCTCAAGAGTGGCTGTTGGCAATTTACATGCGGCCCATCAGCATAGCAACCCTCCCTGTTCTCCATGGCCTGTCCTGCCTTTATGGATTTTACACTTTCCCAGATGGCCCTTTTGACTGGGGGGAAGTGAGACTTCATTGTAGCACAGATTTCCATTGCAAGCTTGCTTGGTTGGCCATAAAG
>NW_006770898.1:0-1338 GCF_000442215.2 Lipotes vexillifer
GACAAATGGTAAAAGCAAAGCTATACAGACAATATCACACACAGAAGCATACACATACACACTAGCAGAAGAAGAAAAAGGGGAAAAATATATATATATATTGTTACTCTACAATTTGGGATGATTTGTTATCTATTCAGGTATTCCACAGGTGCAGGGTATATCAAGTTGATTGTGATTATTTAATCCTCTGTTCCTGAGGCTGCTGGGAGAAATTTCCCTTTCTCTTCTTTGTTCACACAGCTCCCAGGCTTCAGCTTTGCATTTGGCCCCGCCTCTGTGTGTAGGTCATCTGAGGGCGTTTGTTCATCGCTCAGACAGGACGGGGTTAAAAGAGCAGCTGATTTGGGGGCTCTGGCTCACTCAGGCCCGGGGGAGTGAGGGGTACAGATGCGGAGCTAACCTGCGATGGCAGAGGCCAGCGTGACGTTGCACCAGCCTGAGGTGCACCATGCATTCTCCCAGGGTAGTTGTCCCTGGATCATGGGACCCTGGCAGTGGTGGGATGTGTGGAGAGTGACCTGTGCTGGCACACAGACTTCTTGGTGGAGGCAGCAGTAGCCTTAAGATCTCATGCCCGTCTCTGTGTTCATGCTGATACCTGCAGCTTTCGCCCATCCCTGGACCTCCTTTAAGCAGCTCTCTGAATCCCCTCTCCTCGTGCACCAGGAAACAAAGAGCCAAGAAAAGGTCTCTTGTCTTTTCAGCAGCTCCAGACTTTCCTGGACTCCCGCCTGGCCAGCTATGGTGCACTAGACCCCTTCAGGCTGTGTTCACATAGCCAACCCCAGTCCTGTCCCTGAGATCTGACTGAAGCCTGAGCCTCAGCTCCCTGCCCTGCCCGCCCTGGTGGGTGAACAGACAAGCCTTTATGGCTGGTGAGTGCTGGTTAGCACCGGTCCTCTGTGCGGGAATCTCTCCACTTTGCCCTCCGCACCCCTGTTGCTATGCTCTCCTCCATGGTGCCGAAGCTTACCCCACTCCACCACCCACAGTTTCTGCCCGTGAAGGGGCTTCCTAGTGTGTGGAAACCTTTCCTGCTTCACGGCTCCCTCCCACTTGTGCATTTCCCGTCCCTATTCTTTTGTCTCTGATATTATTATTATTATTATTATTATTATTATTATTATTATTATTGCCCTACTTGGGGAGTTTCTTGCCTTTTGGGTGGTCTGAGGTCTTCTGCCAGTGTTCAGTAGGTTTTTTCTGTAGGAGTTTTTCCACATGTAGATGTATTTCTGATGTATTTGTGGGGAGGAAGATGACCTCTGTTCCTTACTCTTCTGCCATATTGAAGCTCCTTCGAAAGGGTATTATTTATTTATTTATTTATTTATT
>NW_006770899.1:0-226 GCF_000442215.2 Lipotes vexillifer
TTATGAAACAAAAATACTTTTTCAGATTTGCTCTTGAAGGCAAACAATTAAGGAATCTGAAAGGGTGAAATAAGAGCAGATCTTATAAGCATCCTAAATCTCATTTTACCTTATACTCATAGAGATGAACTGTGCTAAGGCTTCTGATTATCGTTAAAGGTAATGTGAAATGAATTGACTTACAGTTAGTTAGCTTAGAGGTGGACTCAGAATTAGAAGAAATATT
>NW_006770902.1:0-3421 GCF_000442215.2 Lipotes vexillifer
GGGGTTTGCCAGGATGAGATTTTAAGTGCTCACACAGGGGAAGTCCCTGGCAAACCAGGACAGCGGTCACTCTGCATTGAAATGTAAAGCATCCTAAATAACCCTGCCACTGCTCCCAGATACTAGTCTGTGCCAACCAGTGGAGAAAAGGCATTCTCCATTACTACCACGGCAAAGGCTGCTGTACTTGCCTTGGCTGGTCCCTATCTTCTCCACGTGCCACTCCCCTTCGCCTGCTGGTGGACGCTTTGGCCAGCTGACAATGCAGATATTTTCAAACTTTAAGGTGAATAAAAATCATCTGGAGGGCCTGTTATAACAGAGATCACTGAGCCCCACCAGAGTTGCTGATTCCATAGGGCTGGGACAGGGCCCTAAAACTTGAATATCTGACACATTTTCAGGGGACGCTGGTAAAGCTGGTCAGGTGATTACCGAATGCAGGTTCATGTGTCTGAAGCACAGTGAGGCCAAACAATCCTAAAGGTTGGAGTCTGGAGCACAGAAAGGTTTATTGCAGGATCGAGCAAGGAGAGGGGTGGCCCGTGTTCCAAAACACCCTGAAATCTCCAAAGGATTTCAGCAAAGCATTTTTAAAGGCCAGGTGAGGGAGGGACGTCCCAGGGAATGTGATCAGCTCCTGCACAGTCCTCTGATTGGTTGATGTTGAGGCCACAGGGCAGGTAACATTATCCATCCCTAGGTGCCAGAAGGTCTGGGGGGCTATGTGCTCATGATCATCAAGGAGTTAATTTCTTCCATTGGGTGGTGGTTTTTAGCATCTGAAAACTCAAGAAATATGCCTGAGATACTATTATCTGAGTACTTCAGAGAGGAACTACAGCAGAGGATATGGGGGATGGGTCTGTCCTAGGAAGGCCCCATAGGCTACTGCTTGGTTACAAGGTGACCATACTTTGAGAACCACTGCTCTAGTGGCTTGGAATGTTAAGAAAGTAATGGAAGAATCCCTTCCCAGGTCTAGATTCTAGTATCGCCAGCTATTTTGGTGGGGGGAAGGGTAAGTTTTGTCCTTGATTGGACTTCTTGTTCGTTTATATCAAAGCCTATTTGAGGCAGTGCGCAAGGCAGTGCTGCAGTTCTGTCTTTTGCTTCAACAGTGTTTGGAATGAACAGACCCAGGGACGCTCCTTGCTCCAGCCCCCAATCAGCCTCCAACCTTTCTTCCTGTCGCAACCTTTGGAATCAGCCACTCAGCTATCCTCAGCCTCCAGGACAAGCCAACACAGTTTTTTGAGCTTAGCTCCTTATCACTGATCAACCACGAGTTCCCAGGTTCGTCAGAATTATTCCATCGAGGTGGAGGCCGCCGTCCACCGCCTGTTCAACATGCATCTGGGGACACTTACCTCTCTCTGAGCTTCTATTTCGACAGCAACAATGGGGCTCTGGACAGTGTGGGCCACATTTTTCGCCAACTGGCTGAGGAGAAGTGTGAGGGCGCCCAGCGTCTCTTGAAAATGCAAAACCAGTGCTGTGGCCACGCCCTCTTCCAGGATGCGCGGAAGCCTTCTCACGATGAGTGCGGTAAAACCCAGGACGCTGTGGAAGCCGCCATTCTTAGAGAGAAGAACCTGAACCAGGCACTATCGGATCTGCGCGCCCTGGGTTCTGCCCACGCAGACTCCCTCCTCTGCGACTTCCTGGAGAGCCGCTTCCTGGAGGAGCAGGTGAAACTCATCAAGAAGATGGGCGACCACCTGACCAACCTCCGCAGGCTGGCTGGTCCTCAGGCTGTGCTGGGCGAGTATCTCTTTGAAAGGCTCACCCTCGAGTACAAACAGGAGTCTCTGAAGTCCAGCGGCCTCTGAGGAGCCCCTCTGGCGTCAGAGCTTCTGCCTGAAGCCCTGCTCTGCAGCTACTAGGCAGCTTTGTAACCGCCCTGGAGCCCTCTCCCAAGCCTTGGACCAAATGGAAACAATAACGCTTTTTGCAGAAGGAAAAAAAAAAGCCTATTTGAAACACAAAGAGAATAAAGAGAAAAAAAGAAATATATACATATATTCAAGTTCTTTTAACATATGCATTGCCCCACTTTATGTGTGAAAAAAGTTTGTTCCCGTTATTGGGATGGTTCTCAAGCTTTGCTGCTCGTTTGAATTACCTAAAGAGCTTTTAAGAAAAACATTGGTGCCTGGGTCCCAGCCCCAGAGACTTTGATTCAGTAGGTCTAGGGAGGAGCCTGGGCACGGGGAGGTCGCAGAGTTCCCCAGGTGATTCTAATGTGCAGCAACTTTGTGAACCACCTCTTGGCTTCAATCCAGCTAGTGATCAGATACTAAATCTAAGACACATGGGCTAGTGTGTGAGCTCTGTTGCTAGGTGTATTCCATTTTCTTCCTCCTGGAAGATTCGTGCCAGGGAAAATGATTGATAGTTGTGTTACTTCTCTGAAATGGATTGAAATTTTCAATTAGCGTGAACAGGGGAGGGTGAATAGGTGAATGCAATAAGGTGTATCATTTACGTATTGCCCTATGTGTATGGCTAGCTTTTGCAACTGAGGTCTGCCCTACTTTTCATGCTAATGGTAATGCTTGTCCCCCTAATGCAGCGGTAAACTTTATAAGCCCATAGGTAGACAGCATCACAAAATATTTACCCCTCCGCACTGGCCCACTCTCAAGCTTCACTCCCCTTCCCCAATACACAAATGTACATCAATGCGCTTGAGACCAATATCAACATATTGACCTTCAATTCTTCTACTTTGCAGCTTCCCTCTTATCAGGAGATGTCAGCATTTAGTGCAAGGACAAATGCTTGCCTCTTGTTGAGTAATGTAGACAATGCCTCCAAGAGACAAATAGCCCTTAGGGAGGGGGAAAAAGTCTTTCCAAAAGGTTGATGCCCAGAGGAGGCATTTTCAGTCATCTCAGCTTAGAGGTCAAATATCCAAAATTAAAAAGGTTAAAAAAAAGAAGAAGAAAGCAAGGAAGAAAAGAAGGAAACAATTTTCTTATCTCATAGTAATAAGGCAGTTTTCCTCAAAAAAAAAAAAAAAAGACTTAAGCCTTAAATTCTCTTTCCTAATCAAAATGTGCTTTTCCATCTTTAGACTATTCCTCTTATATCCTGTATTATTCATGACGTTTAATTCTTGAAATAGCACATGGCTGAAAACAGAAGCTAACCTCTTGTCCACTATGAATTAAATCTTCTTTTCCTAGGACCTGTCTACAGTGTACAATTTGGGGTTTGCCAACGTAATTATTTTCTCTGAAATAAGTTACAGCATTTTGCCTTTTCAATATATAGTTATACAGTATATTGTGAACACAACATAGTTAATATAGTCAATATAGTAAATACAACTATAACACACATGATATGATGTCACTTTGGTGATTTTCTTCATCCATGTAATTCTGAAATTTGACAGTATAGTTTTCATATTCTA
>NW_006770903.1:0-529 GCF_000442215.2 Lipotes vexillifer
TTAACTTAAGGCTTCGGGTAAGGGTTAGGATAAGTGTTAGGGTTAGGGTTAGGGTTAGGGAATTGGGATGGTTTAGGGGACAAGTTACGGTACGACAACGGTTTAGGGTTACCATTCGTGTTAGGGCATGGGTTAGTGTTAGTGTACGGCTTAAGATTAGGGCACGGGTTTGGTTAATGCTTCGGGTTAATGTTAGGGTTCGTGTTTGGGTTAGGGCTAGGATACGGGGACGGTTTAGGCTAAAGGTTAGGTTACGACAACGGTTTAGGGTTAGCGTACATGTTAGGGCATGGGTTAGTGTTAGTGTACGGTATAGGTTAAGGCTTCGAGATAATGTTAGGTTTCGTGTTAGGGTTAGGGTTAAGGTTATGGAACAGGGACGGTTTAGGGGATAGGTTACGGTACAACAATGGTTTACGGTTAGTGTACGTGTTAGGGCACGGGTTAGTTTTAGTGTATGGGTTACGATTCGGGCACGGGTTTGGTTAATGCTTTGGGTTAATGTTAGGGTTCGTGTTTGGGTTAGGGT
>NW_006770904.1:0-1845 GCF_000442215.2 Lipotes vexillifer
CCTAAGGGGGGGGGGGGTGGTGGTGGTGGTGGAAACGAACAAACTAATAAACTATGACAAAGTGCTTTCTTATCATTTAGAATTTATACTTTATATTCACTGAATGATCTCTTCAGGTATTTAAATTTTTAATCAGTATCACATTACACACCTAAAAATGTTACAGTAAACGATATAAATTGATTAAAGTTTTCCCCAAAGTTCTTCATGTTCAGAGTCCAACCTTTTAAAACACTTGTTCAGAGTTAATGTCTGTGGTTTTCTACATGATATTGTCTTCTCTGCCATTAAGAACATTTCTTAAGAGTTCTCCATTATGTCTCTGGCACTTTTTTCCAAGCTCCTGACCGCATTGTGCACGGGTTTCATATGCTCACTTTCTTCATGTGACCAGAAGGTATTAACTAAAGGTTTTCTGACACAACAAGGACTCTGACATTCCTTTCTCAGTTGGTCCATAGTGGCTTGCTGACTAAAATGTCTTAGGAATTGCATTTATCCAGCTGTTTGACCAGGAAAAACAGTCAAGACTCAAGAGTTTTTGGTGAGCTCATCCTTCAGCAAATTTACACCTATGCAGGTGGTGACCGCTGCTGCCTCATGACAGCTGCCGGAACAGACGTAAGGTGCCAGTGATTATAAGATACATTCCAGCTCTAGAAATGTTTTGAGAGAGATGACAGGAGACTCAAAGGCAGAGAATAGACACCCTATCTATAGGTTATTAATCTTCCTGAAGAAAAACCGTAGAAAAACCAGAAGATATCCAAGTTATAATAGAAAACAAGCCAGGGAAAATTTGGAGTCATCAGAATTGCTCATCAAGAGGTGTTATTTGATAAGCAGTGATGGAAGATGTGCTTATCTTTTTGAACAATTGTATAGTGTTAGGATTTTGTCTGTATACGACAGTAGGTTCCAGATGGATTAAAGAGTTAAATGATTGGGCTTCCCTGGTGGCACAGTGGTTGAGAGTCCGCCTGCCGATGCAGGGGACACGGGTTCGTGCCCCGGTCTGGGAGGATCCCACATGCCGCGGAGCGCCTGGGCCCGTGAGCCATGGCCGCTGAGCCTGCGCGTCCGGAGCCTGTGCTCCGCAACGGGAGAGGCCACAACACTGAGAGGCCCGCATACCAGGCAAAAAAAAAAAAGAGTTAAATGATTGATCAATAAATAAGATTTCTTAGAAATCTGAGAGCCAAGAGAATTTTCTGATGGACTGGATGTGAAAATGTAAGAAAGAGGATTTGACTTCAAGATTTTTGGCCCGAAGAATTGAAAGAACGGAGATGCCACTTACTGATATGGAGAAGGCTGTATTTTAGCTGGAGCACTTTTTTGAGGGGGGGAATCTGGAGTTCATTTTGGATAAGTTAAGTGGACTTGTCAAGCATACAGTTGGCTATACAAGCCTGGAATTCAAGAGAGTGATCTGGGCTGGAGATGAAAATTTGGGAGTCACTGGCATTTCAGTGTTTAAAGTCATGAGACTGTTTGAAGTCAACAAGCGAGTATGTGCTTGTAGAGAAATGGAGCAAGGACTGAGTTCTGGGGCATGCCATACCGGGGAGAAGAGAAGGAACCCGCACCAGGAAAGTGAGGAGCAGCGATCAGAGAGGTAGGAGGAAGACTAAGAGCTGGGTGTCCTCAAAAAACCAACTGAAGAAAATATATCCAGAAGGAAGGAGAAGTTAACTGTGCCAAATGCCCCTGCCACATACCACGTAAGACAGGGCTGTCGATCAGTGGGTTTAGCAGAGTGGAGGTCACTGGTGACCTTGTCGAGAGAGTTTCAGCAGAGTGACGGAGAAATCCTGACTGGGACAGGTTTAAGAGAGAATCGGG
>NW_006770904.1:1855-13439 GCF_000442215.2 Lipotes vexillifer
GCTATTATAGAGTATGGACAGCTTTGGAGGATTTTGACCACAGTGAGGAGTAAAGAAGTGGGATGTGGTAGCTGGTGGTAGAATGGGGAACAGTAGGAGATTTTTTGTTAGATTCAGCAGCGTGTTTGCTAATGAGAACGATTCAGTAGCGAGAAACACAGTTGATGTTGTATACAGAGAGGAAAAGTAGCAATGATCGTACCCTCGACTGGGCGAGGGAAGTGATCCAGTGTGTTAAGTGGAAAGGGGAGGCTGTAGAGAAGAGCGGCTGTGGTGGGGGGGTGGGGTGTAGGTGCGGGCACAGGTAGGCAGGTTCGCGTGGCTCAGTATTGTTGCAGGGGTTTTGCTAAGGCTCCGTTCCGAATGGAGTTGGTTAAAGCAGGGATCCCCAAACCCTGGGCTGCGGACTGGTGGCGGGCCGTGGCCTGCTGGGAACCGGGCCGCACAGCAGGAGGTGAGCGGTGGGCGATCGGTGAAGCTTCATCTGCCGTTTCCCACCGTTCCCCGTTGCTCCCCACCACTCCTCATCACTCCACACTGCTCCCCATCGCTCCCCGTCACTCCCCATCGCTCCCCGTCACTCCCCATCGCTCCCCGTCACTCCCCATTGCTCCCTACTGCTCCCTGTCACTCCCCACTACTCCCCACTGCTCCCCACCGCTCCCTGTCCCTCCCCACCACTCCCTGTCGCTAACCATCGTTCCCCACTGCTCCCCACCGCTCCCCGTCACTCCCCATCGCTCCCCACCGCTCCCTGGCATTCCCCATCGCTCCCCATCACTACCTGTCACTCGCCATCACTCCCTGTCGCTCCCCGTCACTCCCCACCGCTCCCCACCGCTCCCCATCGCTCCCTACCACTCCCCGTCACTTGCCATCACTCCCTGTCACTCCCCATCTCTCCCCGTCACTCCCCACTGCTCCCTGTCACTGCCCTTTTTTTTTTATGACTGAGATCTGGGACTTCCACATGTCGCTCACCACCTCTCCCCATCGCTTGCATTACTGCCTGATCCCCTCCCCTCTCCAGTCTGTGAAAAAATTGTCTTCCACAAAACCAGTGCCTGGTGCCAGAAAGGTTGGGCACCGCTGCGTTAAAGGGCCTACGTAGCTGGTTTGCTTTTCCTTTCTTCCCCCTCTTTTTGTGGCACTGAGCAAGTAAAACCAACTTGTCAGTTAGCAGGTTTTGTTCCTCACTGGTAGCTAGTGGGGATCATTTGAAAAAGGCTTAGCTAGTTGTAGACATGTTGACTATTTTTTTTTTTTTGGCGGTACACGTGCCTCTCACTGTTGTGGCCTCTCCCCTTGCGGAGCACAGGTTCCGGATGCACAGGCTCAGCGGCCATGGCTCACGGGCCCAGCCGCTCCACGGCATGTGGAATCTTCCCAGACCGGGGCACGAATCCGTGTCCCCTGCATCAGCAGGTGGACTCTCAACCACTGCGCCACCAGGGAAACCCGACATGTTGACTATTTTTGTGTTGCCTTCTGATTATTTTTTGTCCCGCTTTAGAATCGCCAGTTCTATTTTTTGCCTTGTCTGTGATTAACTAAGGTTGTTACTCAGCTCTGTAGCAGTGGGTAAAGTGGTGGTTATGGTGGTAGTTGTAAGTTTTCTTTTAAGATACAGTGCCTCTGAGAGCTCTCTTTTTTTTTTTATGACTGTGAGATCTGGGACTTCCACATGTAACATATCATTCTTCTACTTAAAAAGGAAAGAAGAAGTTAGTCTTTCTCTTAAAGGCACCACCAAACAAGTGTTTCTATGTTGTGTACCTGTGATCCTTCACTAGCCAGTTGTAGCATTCAATCCCAGTGGAGAGTATGTTCACAGAAAAAAAGTGTACCTATTATGGAACATAGGGTGCTTTACATCTCAGAAAACCTTAGATGTTTTTCAAAATGATCTTTCTTCCCCAGCTCACCTCACCAGTTTGAGAAATGTCCATGTATAAGCTGACTAATTCAGTTGGGGTTAGATAAATTCTTTTGTTATAGAAGCTATTCACGTTTAAAATGATGCTGCTTTCTAGTTCCTTGGCCTGATTTGAAATCTGCCTTTTATAGAAAGCATTATTTGCTTCAGTTTTCTTTAGAAAAAAATCTTTTGTATATAAAAGAACAAAACTATGATATAATTTTATTGTGTATACTTAGCTTTTGAATAGCATTTTTAGTAGCTGTCTTCATCTTTCATGGGTTAATAGAAATGAGACCTATGTATTTTTCTATTCTTTTCATAGAGACTTAAATTATTCTCACTTCTAATTCTACATAGGCAGGAGTGCTTTTTTTTTTTTTAATTTAAAATCAGTTTCCCTGAAAACATTGTTTTACATATATCCATACTCTAGATAGATGCTACAGCGTGGATGCACCTTGAAAACATTATGCAAAGTGAAAGAAGCCAGACAGGAAAGACCACCTATTGTATAATTGTGTTGATATGAAATATCCAGATCTGTGGAGTCAGAAAGTAGATTAGTGGTTGTCAGTGGTTAGGAACTGGTGGGATACAGAGAGTGACTGCTAATAGGTATGGAGGTTTTTTCGGAGTGATGCAAATGTTGTAAAATTAGATGGTGATGGCTGCACCACTCTGTGACTATACTGAGACCCATTGCATTGTTGTATTATGCTTTTAGAAATCTATAATTTAGCAATTTAGAAGTCTATTATATTTTTAAAAATTTGTAGTTTAGTCAGTTAAGGGCTGTGTCCTTAATCTCTCCCTCAAGTTTTAAGGTTGAGTAAGTGGTATAAAAGGTACAGTTAGTTACTTTTAATTGAGCTTAAACTGACTTTGTCATTTTTAGTTTTTTATCACTTTCTGATTACAGAAGGTAATACAGAGTGTTAGTCAAATGGTAAATATTTATAAATACAGGAATGTATAAAAGAGAAGTTCCTTATAATCCCAGCCTCTGTAGATACAATGATTGTGTTGAGTGTATACCCTTCTAGATCTGTTTTAAACTTATGTTAGCCAGTATCTCCATAATTAAATGTAGGTTGGAAGAAGACGGGGTCGTAGTTGAGGCACTATTCTATAGCTTGCTTTCTTCATTTAGTAATGTATCTTGGGCCTCTTTCTGTGTCAGTATACACATTTTAAACTCTTCTTTTTGCTTGTTTTTATAATATTGTATGATGTACTACCGCAATTTGAAGATGTACATTTTTGCATATTTTAACATTTATGATATGGGGTGCATCTTAGAATCCATGGCCTGTCAGAGTTTAATGGACAGTGTTTTTGCTTAGACATAAAATAATGGTAAATCTTGTAGTTAGTGGGGTCTGAGCTTCAATGATTGTGGTATATAATACCATCTATGAATAGACATTCTTTTTAATTTTTTATTTGCTATTACAGATCATGCTGTGGGACATATATATTTGCACGTTTGTTTTTCTGTGGGATTAATTTCTTACAAGTGAAATTGCCTTGTCAGTTTTAATAGATTTTGCTGAATTTCTTTCTTAAAAGGTTCTGTGGGTTCACATTGGTATGTACAGTGGATGAGAGGGCTTATTTTCCCACCGTTCATCAGTACTGGGTATTTATTCTCAGTCTTTAAAATCTTAATCTGCTGTGCAAAAATATGTTTGTTTTAATTTGCATTTTAAAAAGTTCACTATGTCTCTTCATATTTTTATCATCTTATAGTTCTTCAAATTGCCTATCTATTGCCAATTAAATTTTTTTGAACTAGTAATCTTTGTCTTCCTATATTGTGAGAATATTTTTTAATATTTGGAACATTGATGCTTATATGTGTGGCAGATTGTTTTCTATAAAGTCTAGTTTTCTTGACATAAGAGTCTTTGGCTTTATATATTTTTGTTTTAAAGTATGTCACAATTTTGTAATGGGATTTCATGAAAAGAATACTGTGCTACGAGTAGAGAGCCATGAGTTTTCTCCTTTATGTGTGTCATTAACAAGCTGTGTGCTTTTGGAGACACCCCTTAAGCTCTTTAGGTCTCAGTTTTCTCATTGGTGAAATGAGAAGGTTGTAATAAGTATCTCACTTGTCTTCGGCTTAAAATTCTATTAACTTGCAAGTTTTGTTGATTGTTAAGAATCAGTACATTTGTTCAGTACCTTTGTGTGCGTTGTGTTACCATTTATTTCCCTAATCCAGTGTGAGTATATTTCTCAATATTTTGACACAGTACTCCTTCTGTTTCTGGTTTTGGTTGCTTGGTTGGTCAGCTGATTTTAAAAACACCCTCTTAGCTTTTTGCAGTGAAATCTATCTAAGCACCTTATATGTACACACGAATTATACTCAGTCTTTACCTAATTTTGTACTGAAAATACTTGTGATAACCATTAAAGCAAAGAGATAAGGCATAAATACAGAGACTGAAGATGAAGTAGGATTTGGAGTTACAGAAAGAAAAATTGAACTTAAATTTGGTGTTAAATAAACCTGTGTTCTAATCCCACCTCTGCCATAGTGTAGAACAACTGTGAGCAAGTTAATTTACCCCTAATCCTCAGTTTCTGTATCTTTGTAATGCAAATAATAATAATAATGATTTAACAGGATAATTATTATGATCAAACCTGGCCGTTTAGTAGACATTCAGTAACTTATTCTCCGTTTAGATGTAACAACTAGGGATAGAACCAAAAGAAGGACTCCTGTATTTTTTGTACAAAATTTTTGAAGCTATTAAACTTGATTGTTTTACCTCGAAATTTTGGAGTATATCTTGGAGTAAATGCATTTCTTCATGAATCTGAATATTTAAATCCTTCCTTTCCCTTTCTTGAAATGTGCACGTTTTATTTTTATGTAAAGAATCTCTATTCTTAATGGCACTGTTTTGCTTATAATTAAGTTCTTATCACGATCCCTTAATAAAGGCATCCCAGATGTACAGATAAGTGAAATTGTAGAATAGTACGTGCCTCGTTAGGATGTACTTTCATAGTAACTAGTTTCACGTGCAGTTTCTAGAAATGCATCGCTTATATCATACATAGAAGGATAAACCTGCGTTATACTCGAATCTCTACAACTATTATATGACATATTCTTAAGAGCAAGAATGGTGTCTTCATTTATTAGAAGTATAATGCCACATGGTCTCTGAATAAATAAGTAGCTTAGGTTGCTGCGTATTTTTTTTGATGATTAGATTACAGGAAGTGATAGTTTTCATCCAGCATATAATGTATTTTAGATGATTTGCTTTAGTCTTCCTCTACTAGTTTTTGATTGAGATTTTAAAATATTCATGGAGTAAATTTGTAGTTCTGTAGCATTTGAAAGAAGGAATATGTTTTTAACATAAAAGGGATAGACGTTTAGTAAAATGTGTTTGTCTTACAGCCCAATTTATATCCTACTGTGGGGCTCCAGACACCAGGAGAAGTCGTCGATGCTAACTTTGGGCAACATCCTTTCGTGTTTGATATAGAAGATTACATGCGAGAGTGGAGAACCAAAATACAGGCACAGATAGACCGGTTTCCTGTTGGAGATCGAGAAGGAGAGTGGCAGACCATGATACAAAAGTGAGTGAAGAAATGTGAATTGACATATTCAGAAGTACATGTTTTATAAAACATCTCATCCTTTTGGTGTGAAAGACTATTTATTGAGGCTTTTTAATCTTTTAATATATATCCTAATGATTTTAATGTATTAATAATGTTTGATTTGGTGACACACATACCAAATTTGTATTTTAGTCTGATTTATTAATTTGCTGGAAGAAATAAAGTGACACTAGATCGCTTAGGTTAATTCATTTGCTATCCTTAGTAACAGGATTTAACGGTTTCCATAGGTTGCATGATTCAACTATTAATAGTGCCAATGCAAAAGATAAATTCAGAAAGATAATTTAGATTGTGTAATTCAGCATTGTGGTATTTGGACGTGAACTTGGCTATGTTGTTCAGCAGTAATGCAAATATTTATGAAGAAAAAATTATTGCTCAGTAAGAATAAGCATCAGAATAATGGTGTAATTTACATACTGGAATACAGACTTGATGTGTACGTTTCACGTTTCAGGATTTGGCTAAATTTTTCCAGTGAATGGGTTGCTATGTAAGAAGAATATCAGCTATTTTTGTTTACTAGGATCCCTTTTTTTTCCCCTGACTAAAAGCCTCCAGCTTAAGGAATTTTTAAAACTCCATTTACTTATTGTGTATTCTGTAATTAGACATTTAAGAGGAGCTAAAGGGAATAAAGACCAAGGGACAGTGAGTATGGAGTTAAGATGCCTCAATGGGGGTTAAATACTTAGGAGTCAGTAGTAACAGTGGTAGAGGATGGGCAGCAGCAGAGCAAACAGTGGGGGGCAATAAAAGTACTGCTTATCTCCTCATTTTTTACCCAAAATTTTCAACTTGTTTTTTTAGGCAGCTTTTTATGAAAAGGTAGAATTCCAATCATGACACATGAATGCCAGTAGTACTGAATAGTAGCTCTTAGAACTTGAAATAGTGTAGACTTTAAAATAAATACCAGTAAGTTTAAATTGTCATTCTCCCTACTGTAATATAACCTGAGAAAATTAAAGATACCATCAGCTTGACACAGTTCATCTTAAATGTCTGTATAATTGCTTTGAACTAATAAAACTTTGCATATTTTTTTGAGGAGATAATTTTGGACATGATGATGATTCTGAAAACAAGCTTTTTCCTTAGAGCTGTTACCAGAGCCTCAACACTAGTATTTTGTCTTGCACAGTTGAAAGAATAGTGAAACTGACTCAGAATCCCATAGTTGCCATGAGTTAGAGTTAGAGCTAGGATAGACTGCTCTCTGGGGGTCACATCTCTTAACGCTTTGAAAATGGTTACCACTGAGCAACATGGCAGGATAGTTGTAGAGGAAGCCTTGTTTATCTCAATCCTATAGCCAGGCTTCAGTGAGGGCACCCTCCCCTACCCCATGCTTCAGAACATTGATACTCACCATGACCTCCTGGGAAGTCCATTTTAAGAGGTTCTCCCCTACCCTCTTAAATTAATTTGAATAATTAGATGAAATAAAATGAAAAAAATCTGGTTCTTAGAGATCCTCCCCTCTGCCACCTCAGTCCCCTTTTCCTGAACCACTGCTTCGCACCGTTTTCTCATGGACCCCTTAGTTGTGCTGGATGGAGGCAGGTTTAAAAGTTGGGTGTTTAGAGAGATATTGGGTATTCGAGTTAATATCGTGTAGTCAACAGTTTTTCTAACGTTTTGTGGTTAGATGTAAATGCCAACACCACTTGGTAGCTTTTTAAAAAAAGAAACTTTCTCTTTGGCAGTGTCCCTTACATGTAAATCATATTTGAGGAATTAATGTCCTGTGCACGACCATACTAACTGATTTAGATTAGAAGGCTGACTCCTCATTGATTAATATTATCACCCTCAGACTTTGTTCTGGAAGATTCTCTCTCTGGGTTCACCTTAGTATTTTTTGTGTTCACACCTTGTGATCCCATCTTATGTAACTGATGGATAAAGAAAATGGTTCAACTACAGAACACAAAGAGTTAATCTGTTGTTTTTAAATTGTTTTATTTTACAAAATGGCAACACTTTACTAGGATAAGTCATATGATGAAGGTAAAATAGAAATTATGGTTAGTACGATTGAATAAGGATGGGAAATAATAGGAAAGGACCTGGGGATAATGGAGTACCAAGAATCAAAGTCATTTAATGTCCTTGATTCTCTGGCAATACTTATTTCTAGGGAGAGTAGTGTCACCTCAGCATTTGCAGTTATCTTTTTGGAAATATTACATGAATAAGACAAAATGATCTTTTTTAACTTATTTTAAAGTTGAGGTACTTAAAGCCTTAATTGTTCCAACGGCATAGGTTGGTCTTGTAATATCAGAGTAGACCTTGTTTATATAAATTGTAGTATGAAGCATGTATTCTCTTGACTAAAAGATGTGTGTTTCTTCTTTTTATTTTAAGAATGGTTTCATCTTATTTAGTCCACCATGGGTACTGTGCCACAGCAGAGGCCTTTGCCAGATCTACAGACCAGACCGTTCTAGAAGAATTAGCTTCCATTAAGAATAGACAAAGTAAGGACCCTGTGGTGCATGGCTAACACTTGTTTTCAGATTATAGGTTTGGTTACATTGATTTTTAGAAATTTTATTTTTTAAATTAAAATTTTTTCAAATATATTAACTTGAAATTATGCCTCTGAAATTTATTTTTATTGACATTTTTGAAGATTACATTAAAAAATTCACGTATTAGCATCCTGGATGTAGAAAGATACAATTTCGGAGAAATTTTTGTAAAAATGTTTGCCATTTTTTCTTAAAATATGTTTTCTTGAGCTTTCAGGAAGTAAACATTTACTAAACAGTGTTGTTTTAAATTGGTAAAGTAGTCCACGATTAGATGTTAGTGGAGATAACATGTAAAATAAATTTAGGTATCTTTGCATTTAAATTGCTGTCTAAATTTAAGATAGTATTGATCTTAAGTATTTATGGCTTAGGTCCTGGTGCTTGTGGCCAGAGCTGTGGAGTCTGTTCCAACCAGGGCAGGTCAGCATAACAGCTGGTCCACAGTAGCCATCCAAAGATTGGTGCGGTTAGGCCATCAGGGAGGGCATGGCTTGATGAAAGTATAGGGATAAAAACAAGACATTACGGGTGAGATCATGATGGATGAAAACAAATTTTTTGTAGGTCAGACTGCTGTGATAGCACTGATGACACTACGTTGTAGCTAATCGTATGCTTGCCTGTCTTTCTCACGGCGTTGTAAGCTCTGGCAAGCAGGAGGTGACTGCTTACTCTTCGTATCCCCATCATCTAACCCACAGGGACTGCTCACTGAGTAGCTATTGGATTCAGGTCTTACTCAAAGGCTAGCATTCGTTTAGTACTGGGTGCAAAAGGTTATAGTATTTGATAAGACACTTGGAATATTATTTCTTTAATGTTTCCTATGGTCTTTTTTTTTTTTAAAAAAACCCACTTTTATTGAGGTATGGTTGACATGTTAAAAACTGTACATACTTAGCATATACACCTGGCTGAATTTGGAGATAAGTATATATCCATGAAATCATCACCACAGTGTATGCCATAACGTACCCATCTTTTTCATTTTAGTGTTTAGTACATCAGTGTTGCTTAACAGGTATTTTTCCTATGCTACTTGTATGTGAGTTTGTGGGGTTTTTTTAGTAGTTTATTGAAGTACTTGTTTTTCTGATTTTTTAATTTGTCTGAAAATTTTCGTTGAAGTAGAAACTGAGTTAGAAAAAGAAGTGGAAAGTAATCATGATAATTTATTTAAAGATTTTTTACTAAATTTTTTTTGAGGATCCACTAAGTTTCTGTTTCTGTTCTTTTTAAAAAAAATTATCTTTTGCTTTCTTTTTCTAAATAGGAATTCAGAAATTGGTGTTAGCAGGAAGAATGGGAGAAGCCATTGAAACAACACAACAGTTATACCCAAGTTTACTTGAAAGAAATCCCAATCTCCTTTTCACATTAAAGTGAGTTTAATAAAATGTTATATTAATTATACATGTATGTATTATATAATCAAAATTATTTTCATGCTTTCAGATATTTGGATATAATTTTGTAATTTAGCCCCTTTAAGTGACAGGTTATAGAATGTGCTTCTGTGTCGAGGACTGTGGGCAGAAGGCAGCTGTTGCTTTGTGTTTGCACTCTTGTCATTCTGTCCCTGTGTCTTAGAATGTGAAAGTCTGACTTAGAAGATGGGTGTCTATTTTTCCTCCTGTAAAGTGCCTTATAGTAAGTTTGGGGCATTTTAAAAAACTGTGGTAAAAATATACATAAAATTTGCAATTTTTGCATGTACAGTTTTCTGGTATTTACATTGTTTCTGGTACATTCACATTGTTTTTCAACCATCCCTTTCTAGAACTTTTTTCATTATCCGAGACTGAAACTTGGTACGCATTAAACACTGACTCTCCATTTCTCTCTCTTCCCCCAGCTCCTGGCAACCGCCATTCTACTTTCTGTCTCTATAAATTTGAATTTGACTGCTCTAAATACCTCATGTAAATAGAATCATAAAATATTTGTCCTTGGTAACTGCTTTGTCTCACTTAGCGTAACAGGTGTACAAATATATGTTAGAGTCCCTGCTTTCAGTTCTTCTGCGTACACACTAAAAAGGGGAATTGTTGACCATATGATAATTTTGTGTTTAATTTTTTGAAAATTAGTCCTCACAGTTCCGTAGCCCTGCACTGTTTTACATTCCCACCAACAGTGCACAAGAGTTCCAGTTTCTCCACATCCTCACCAACACTTGTTTTCTGTTTCTTTTGTTTTTGTTTTTTCATAAATAATAGCCATCCTAACTTGGCATTTTTTAATTGGTTGTATGAATCTTCGTTATTTTAAAATTCAGGTGTCATTAGGTTTAAGATTTAAACTCTTTAAGCACCAGAAATTCTAAGCCCAGTGTCAAAATTGTCTTGCTTTAGAATCAGAGTTTAAATGTGGCCTGTTTTGATTAAGAGGGATGAGGAAACTTGGGGACTTAGGCTCTTATTTTGTATGTAGGTAGGTATGTATATAAAAGTACATGTTTATAAAGCATTATACTCCAATAAAGATGTTTAAAAAAAAGTACATGATGTTCTTATGTCCTGTTTGGTTTGCTTCCAAGTGCAAATATTGTTTTGATTATTTTAGCTAAAAAAAATGAGGTCCATTTTGGTTTGTTTATTATAGCTACAGATAGATTTTCACTTTCTTAGTAAATCTTGATTAAAGGCGATACAATGTCTTTTGCATTATACTCATTTTTCTGGAAAATTTTAAATTGATTCTAAGCAGTACAGTATATGGAACCATGTTTAGTATTTTTAGCATACTATCTAAAGGCCACATTTACTGATAAATACAAGTTCTTAAAATATTTCCTTTCAGAAATCTGTTGCTATTAAATAAACAGTAATTTGAAGATCATGTAAGTTTTTGTTTTCTCTTTCTAGAGTGCGTCAGTTTATAGAAATGGTGAATGGTACAGATAGTGAAGTACGATGTTTGGGAGGCCGAAGTCCAAAATCTCAAGACAGTTACCCTGTGAGTCCTCGACCTTTTAGTAGTCCAAGTATGAGCCCCAGCCACGGAATGAGTGTCCACAGTTTAGCATCAGGCAAAGGAAGTGCTGCACATTTTTCTGGTGAGGTTCAGTCTTACGACATTATCTTAAAATTTTTACCCTTCTTCGTGGTTTTGAACCAAAATAAAAATTTTTTAAAAATCTAGACATTTCTGCTAGGCGTTTGGCACATTTGTATACTTGATCTCAAGATGTTCTGGAGGAAAAATTGTGGGTGGGTCAGATTCACGTGATTTTAGTACCAGGAAGTGACTTAAAGATGAGCTGTTTCTAAAAACAGGTTATTAACAGATCTTCATAAATGAATGGCAACATTCAAGTTGTCTCTAGAAATTAAATCGGAGATATTTGGTAATGAGAAGGTAATTGTGTGTTTTAGGAAAGGATAACTGTAAAGGCGGTGACGTGGCTGTGGTGTCTGAAGCCACCGATCACCATACCCAGCCACTTAGCCCGGCTGCC
>NW_006770904.1:13941-28386 GCF_000442215.2 Lipotes vexillifer
CTCTTTCCCAGCCAAGCTGCCAGCAAGAGTCAGCTCTGCCTGTTCATTTCCTCCTATCCTCCTATCCTGCATATCCTCCTATCCTTTTCCTATCCTCACCAAGGCCTTTGGTGTTCTCTTAATTAAAATTCTCTCCTTTCTTGGCTTTTATGACATCACTTCTGCAGGTTTATTTCTGATCCTTCTCAGTCTTTTTTCTTTGCTTGTCTCTTTAATTCTGTTTTTCCCAAGGTATTATCTTTCCTCTGTACATTTAACGTTCTAAAGCAGAAATCAAATACTGTTTCCTGTCCTTTCAAAGAGCAGAGCAACACCTTTGCTTTTTCTCACTCAGCATATACCTTTCTACGTTGCTGCCTCTCAGCCTGTTTATGTCACCATCCTGCACAGTGTGCGTGATTCTCATGTTTGTGTCCTTAGTCACCACCCCTCTGACACCATGTGTCACGTCAGGCTTGGACAGATTCTTAGCCTCGGTGTATTCATATGTAAAATGGGGTTATGATAACTCTGGGCTTCATGGGCCGGGGCTGGGGGGTTGTGAGGATTAAATGAGACCCATAATTAAGCCTTCAATAAATACAGGAGGAGATGACAGCTCACAATTAAGTATCCTTATGTTCTTTCAAAGAAGTTATCCATTTGTTTTCTATTTAAGTAGTCCATTGACTTTCGTGCATTATAAAAGTCTTAAATACATGATCAGAATATGGTACATCTGTTACAACCTTATGTGTTTGTTTCTATTTTTATGAAGTTTCTTTTTCTTTTTTTCCCAGGTTTTGAAAGTTGTAGTAATGGTGTAATATCAAATAAAACACATCAGTCATACTGCCATAGTAAACACCAGTCGTCCAGTTTGAATGTACCAGAACTGAACAGTATAAACATGTCAAGGTCACAGCAAGTTAATAACTTCACCAGGTAATGATATCCCTAGCTTTTGCATTACTATAAGCAGCCTTAATTATAGCTGTCATCATTTTTAATAATTTGAAGAAATTGAGTTAGATGGTCCATAGTGGGGCTCTGAGAGTTCCCAAGACCCCAGAGGTTAAAAGGGTGGGGAGTAAGTTCTCCAAAGCTTTCTGTTCTCCTAGTGTTCATGGAGGCTCGTCCTTCTGTTCCTTCCCCTTCCTCTACGTCACTCTTCCCTCTAGTGGGGTGATAGGGACACATCCAGGGTTCTGCCTTTCATCTTCCTGCCACCACAGACCCGTACAGGTGGTTACGTACATGCCACTTGTTATGTTTCCAAGTGAAGCCACAATAGTATATTTAACCTCTGCAGTTCACATATGGTACAGTTACAACTATTTTTTTTCTTTGTGTGTGGGTTTTTTGGTGCAAGTGTGTGAAGTGTTTCCTGAGTTCCAAATAACTAACTTTACAAAAAATATTTGTTGATGAGAGCCTATCTTTAAGTAGCTTGCGTATAACAGATGGTTAAGTCATTTAGTAAAAACATACAGTGCGAGGAGAGTATTGAGAACCTGTTGGGTGTCAGACACTGCTAGGCATGGTCTCCGCTCGAAGAGCTTTGAGAGAAGAGATGTCTCTGTCAGCATACTATGACATACTCAGGTTTACTATTCATGAAACCGGAAGGTTTCATTTGAATTGAATGCTAGTGTGTGACGGCAAGTTCTTATGGATTTTATCAATTTGATGTTGGTTTGGTCTTAGAACGTGAATTGATTGGTCACACTGCGTTTTGGGGGAATGTTTATCAGTGCAAAATTCTCCCACTGAAGGAGAGAGAACCTAATGTTTACCATGACTCTTAATGGAAATATGACTCTGGAGAAAGGAGTATGTGTAAAGATCTGTTTTCACAAATTTGGAGATTAACCAGAATTGCCAGGTTCTCTCTCACAAGTGACAGAAATGTACTGAAGTAATGGTATTGTGTGGCACAGGTGATAATGAAGGTCCACAAAAACGGGATGACAAGAGCAGGAAAACAGACTCTTGCTGAGGAGGTCAGGGTAGTCAGTAGAGATGACATAACTAGAAAGTAAAAGATTAGAATATTGTGAAAATTTTGTATGGAAATTTAAAAGATGAAGCCTTTAGTACATCATTGTACTTTATAGTATATTAGTACTTTATCATTGTTAGAGGGTTCTACCATAGTTTGAGGGTAGGATTGCAGTTTCTTCGTGAGTTTTTCTCTTAAATACTATCCTCATGGCAGGAAGTTGCTAAAGAGACCTATTATTACCTGAGTTGAGGGAAGCAAGCTTAACGGAAGGGGTTGATGACACAGCATCCTCTTTTGTGTGCAGTATAGAAGAAAGTAAGCTTTTAAACTGTCTTAAACTGTTAAGCAGTAACAGTTACTTTCTAGTTGGTAATGGCTTTCCTTACCAACGGTATTGTGAAGTAGGCACAGACGGTATTAACTGTGAAAACCATTTTACAGATGTAGAGCTGAGTACCAGAGAAGTAAATGACTTTTTTTTTAAGGTCAATAATTAGTAAGTAGTAAGTTGCAGAGCTGTGACTGCTTCCTGGGATGTCTGACTTCTGGGCTTGTGCCTCCTCCGTTGCCCCCATCAGAAATGCTCTCCTCCCTGCCCTCCCCCCATCCTAACTTCTGTTACTTCAGATGTTACCTCTTCCAGGCTGTTTTCCTTGATTTATATCCCCGCCGAATGTTGTGCCACTCCTTGTGGAGCTTTCATCACAGAACTGAGTCTCTGTACTATAATAACTTTATTAGCTTCTTCTAGGCTGTTCACTCCTGGAGGGCAGGGGCTGTTTCACTATATCCTTAGCACCTAACACAGAGCATGGCCCAGAGGCTCTTAAATTGTGTTGAATGAAAGTATCCCTCTCAAATATTATATTGGATTATGAAAAATGCACTTTAGTATATTAATAAGATCACTAAAAGCTACGATCTTAAGGATTTCCCTTATATTAAACATTATTTTCAAAGTTTGATTTTTCTTATCAATTCTCAAATTTCATCAAGATACTAAACAAGCTTTTCTGACTGACAAGAATGTCCTGGGGCCATTGCCCTCTTCTTCCTAGATCTCTGTGGGCCTTTTTATCCTGATAGGTCTTACGGATAGAAGTATGTATGCACCCACGCGTGCCCACGCACCCAAGCTGTTAACCATTGGTTACCTTTGCTGGCATTATGCATAAGGTGCTTTTTGCTTATCTGCATTCGATGTTTTTTTTTTTTTTTTCTACAAACATTGCCTTTTTAATGAGAAAAGATCATTTTTATTTACATATTCTCTAAATTTTCATCAAGCGTTTCCTTCTCAGCTGTATAATCATAACCTAGATCTTCATAGGAGAAATTTGGATGGTTAGATACTGTTGCTTGGGGTGTGGAAGGATCCGAAGGGCAAGTATTGACGAGTTCAGTGGCCCCGTAGAGCTGTCGGCACGTGCTATTTGTTCAGGCAACGCGACGTAGGTGAGAACTGGCAATGCCCAAAGTGTCTCCAGAACAGCATTTTAAAAATGAAGATTCAGCAATACTTTAGAATCTTCAGCCAATAAGAAAGCCTGTGAGAGAAAAACAGTGTTGGGCGCTGGGAAGGTATGAAGGGATGCGACTGAGTAGTTTTTCAGGTGATTATTTGCCATTGAGAAAGAGTATATTTTTGAGTAGTGAGGACAAACGCCAAAACATCAAGGCTGTTAGTGAAAAATATAGTCTAGAAGCGAGTCGAGTATGAGGGTGGGGAAAGAGGTGAAGAGAGGTGGGTTCCAGGAGTAGTTTGAGAGGGAGGGTTTCCCTTACACGCTGCAAGTGAATGCTGCGGTGAGGCTCAGGGATTCTGGGGCAGGAGTTGATTAACAAAGAATGGAGAGCAGATCTGAGTTTGAAAAATAGTGGGAAATACGTGCTGAAAAATGATTTCTCCATGTTGATCGGAAGTCATAAAACCACTACATTTTAGTACATGTACTTTATCTCCAGGAGTACAGATTTGTTAAAGGTCAGCTACAGATTTGGCTTTGAATACATTCAAGATGTAACTAAATACCTTTTTTCCAGATTGCTATTGCCTTATGAAGTCAGTTTATAAGTAGGCTCTGTAGTTGAGTAGTAATTTATTTTAAACTAAGCTGCAAGTATGCTATTTCTAAAATTAGGTTTGTTTTTTCATTTTCAGTAATGATGTAGACATGGAAACAGATCACTACTCCAATGGAGTTGGAGAAACTTCATCCAATGGTTTCCTAAATGGTAGCTCTAAACATGACCACGAAATGGAAGATTGTGACACCGAAATGGGTCTGCAGTGATATTTCTTACATTTTTAATAAAAAATGATGACTACAAGGTTATGTTTTTACTTGTACTGATTCACAGCTGATGAGCACAAATCAAATTTAAAGATGTATGTGCCATTGGATTTTATAGTGATATGTATTACTTCTCTTAAAATTTCTTGTGAGAGTGGGTTGCTAGAGAGAGTAGTTTAATTTTTTAGTATCTTCTTTGCTGAACTGTTTCTGTGCAACTGTAGTGCTTTCATTAATGTAGGAGTACTAACTTATTAGTGTTAAATATCCTTTAGGACAGCTAAGGTTGGAGATATGAAAAGTTTTTATACCTATTTCAGTATAGCCAATAAAGGCCTAATGGGTAGAGATGATTTTGTAAGTTCTAATCAAACTTTCTTAAATTCATTCACTGTGAATATATGTGACTGTGCGCAGCCCAGCGCCTGGCAGATAGTAGGCGCCTGC
Source organism: Lipotes vexillifer (assembly GCF_000442215.2). Classification (NCBI taxonomy): domain Eukaryota; kingdom Metazoa; phylum Chordata; class Mammalia; order Artiodactyla; family Lipotidae; genus Lipotes; species Lipotes vexillifer. Next base: position 18,667 of record NW_006770904.1, read on the forward strand.
ATTTGACACCCCCTGGCTCCTGCCCCCTCAGAACATGTGGCTGACAGATACTTTCACACGCATAAGTTTACTTTGTTGACAACTTGTGTAGTAAATTGTACCGAAAAGTTAAACCATCAGCAAACTTTCCCATCAGTTGGAGAGTGAAAATTATTGAAGCTTATAAATTCTTATTTGTCAGAACATTAGATTTCTTAGTATTTTGAGATTAAAAGGTATTTATTCAGATTGTTAGAAACTACTTTATAAATGCAAACTTATACAACCACCTTGTTGTTGAGGATTGTGTGTTCCAATGCATAATTCACTCTTTCAAGCAAGGAGTATGATTGAAAAGGCAGCCTAGCTTCACTCTATCAGATATCAGCAAGCAACCTCAACATTCCAAGAGTAATTTGAGCATAGTGATTAAGAGCAGGAGTTCTAGAGCCGGATCACTTGGATTTGAATTCTGCAACTGCCACTTACTAGCTGTGTAACCTTGGACAAATTACTTAGGAGCTCTTTGCCTCAGTTTTCTTCATCTGTAAAATGGGTAGAATAATAACTGCCTCATAGCTGATCTGTAAAAAGCTAATAGCACAAAGTAAGTGCTTCGTAAACATTAACTATTATCATCATCATTAGTGCTTTATGATGTTGTTATTAGTGACTTATACTGTTTGTTATTGATCAGTGATTATTGTCAGTCAAGATATACACTAAAATTTTTTCCTAAAAGTAGTATTTTTCTAAAAGTATTATAATTAACCCTTTTGATTAGTATGTGGTGTCTTCTGTGTTTTTATTGGAGTCATTTAGTCTTTCTTACCTTCTATCTCTGTTCTTTGTCAGTTAAAGTAGCCTGAGAAGCACTACTTTTTTCTTTCTTTCGTTTTTTCATGTTGCTGTAGTTTTAGAAAATCATGCTTATTATTAACCTTTCATAAAATTTTCCCTGAGACATATGTACATCCTAACACTGAAAGCTTGTCACCTGACTTTCAACTGAAAGCTGGCTATTGGATCCTAGACCCTTGAGGCCTAGATAAAGTATGCCTTTTAGCTACAAAGTTCCACATTAAATTAAAAATCTGCATATTTAGGTAAAATATTAGGAAGTAATTACTAAATGAAACGTCCAAAATGTTGTAAGCAGTTTATGTTCATTTCTCCATTGTACTCCAGATGTAAGGTAGTAAAATACCTGTTTGTTTTGCTTACAGAAGTTGATTCAAGCCAGTTCAGACGCCAGCTGTGTGGCGGAAGTCAAGCCGCCATAGAAAGAATGATTCACTTCGGAAGAGAGCTACAAGCGATGAGTGAGCAGCTGAGGAGAGAGTGTGGCAAGAACACAGCAAATAAAAAAATGTTGAAGGTAAATTTGTTTTCCCTTGAAAACTTATAAATGTGTCAAAGGAACTAAAATGTAGTTTTGTAACACATTGAGCAACACTGGAATTCCTGTTGGGAACTTGGACGTGCGCCCCTCCCTGGCTTCCGGCCCGGCTGAGGGTGCGGACACGCGGCAGGGTTCGGCAGCCCTGCTCTACTGGACAGGCGCTGGACTTCTGTACAACATACAGGTTAAATCTCAGTTCTGCCACTTACCAGTGTTGTGTGCCCCTTGTCAACTTGCTTTCTTAGTTTTCTCGGCTATAAAGTTGGCAGAGTTATTAGGAGAAATGTGGGTGTGCTGATAAAACTATAAATTTGAGATATTTTTACTTTAGTAGAGATTGTTCAGGGTTGCAGCAAATTGAATGTATAACGTGTGGCTTTTATTTTGAGATTGGTGAAGGGTTGGGTCATCTTTCACAGAGAAGAGATAAAACACGTCTTCAGGTCTCTTCTGGATTGATGCCTGCGCTGGATATAGTGAGATGGAGAAAATGGAAACAGCTCATTAAGTTAGCCACAGTTCTGTGTAGCAGTTAAAGATGGAGTTTTGCCTACCTTAAGTCAGCATTGCAGTTAGTGGTAGAGATGAGGTTTTTTTCACGTTCATAGAAGTCCCACCAGCCCTGTACACCTGTGAAACATGAGCCTAGCCATTGTAGTTTTTTGTTCCGTTTTGTTTGTCCTGCATGAGGTTGGGCTCAAAGTTGGTTTGTTACAAATATTTTCTCCTGAATGTTTTGAAATAAGCCCAAAAAACGAAGGGGAGATGCACGTAGTGGCCTTGACACTGATGCTTGGGTATAGGAGAGGGCGAGACTCAGGACTCTTGCCATCCCTTCCTGAGCTAAACTGAGAGAGGGCCAGCGAGTAACACGTAGTAGTGCTAAATATGGCATAAAATCAGTCCCCCCAAAAAAACCCGTCCCAGCTACATGCACTGTAGCCTCAGTAGAACACCTGTCTAGTCTAGGATGGGTTAAGAAGCCACCTATATACACCTCCAGATAAAAAGGCATGCATAACTTGATTTTTCCAGACTGGGAATTTTCATCATTATACAACTTTGAGAATCTTTTCTGATATCAACAGTGCTAAGAAACTTCTCAGGCTTTATTATTATTTCACATATCCAAAGCTATCCATCTGGGAAACTTCTTTGCTAGGTACTGGGGTTGTTTTAGGGCAGTGGTTCTCAACCTTTTTGGTATCTAAACACTTTAAAAACTATTAAAGATTCCCAAAGGGCTCTTGTTTGTATAAGTTATATTTATTGATTTTACTCTACTAGAAATTAATACTAAAATTATTAATTCATTTAAAAATAATAAGTCATTGTTATTTTTCATGTGTTATTTTATCTTCCTAAAATAAACAAAAATAATGAGAAGAGTGGCCCTGCTTTTACATTTTTGTAAATCTCTTTAATGCTAGGTTTAGTAAATGATAAGCTGGATTCTCATACCTACTTCTGTATTCAGTCTGTTGTGATACAACACACATGTAGCCTCTGGAAAACCCCACTGTAGTTTTGAAAGAATGAGAGTGAGAAAAGAGCAAGTAATATCTTAGTATTACTATGAAAATAGTTTTGCCCTCACAAGAGACCCCGAAAGGGTCTTCAACCCAGTTGTCCCTGGATCATGCTTTGAGAACTGATGTTTTAGGAGGTATTTGGGGATGTGAAATGCTTTTAAAAAAGAAATCATAGGCTTTTTTACACTAGGTCATCTGACTCTGTTTTCTTGTTAATACTTTATGCTGATGGAATATGATTTTATGTAGTCCCTTTGAAAATTTCACTCCATTGCTTATTCTTCGATTCTAATTTGCATGAAGCACAGGAAATGGCATTACATGGCCTATCCTCAAAGATATTCCTTGATTATATATTGAATTAAGTGAAGATGTAATTCATCATCTAAAGAATGTGGGTGGCTTTGATTTTGTACCTGTGGCCTCTAAGCAGATGCCAGCTGCCTCAAGAGATCGTCTTAACATTCTGAGCTGCTTCTCTCCCATTCCCCAGACTTATCCTGATCCAGGTGAGAGATAAGATGGGTGGCCGATCCAGCTTCTAAGTGCCTAAAAGAACAATGCTGGAGGATTTGAGAGTAACACAAAGGAACTTTTTTTTTTGCCCTGCTTGAGAAGGTTTAGAAATTACTGTTTTCTTTTATTCTTCACTTCAGGTCATGGGTGGTTGAAATGTTCTTTTTTATCTTTAGTTTTGTTTGAATTTGCACAGACTTCTGAAGCATGCCTACATGTGTAGAGAGACAGGATTTGGTTAAGGCTGGCTTGAGACTTACCGAAGTTGCCGTAAGGTACACACCTGTTTTGCTTCCCCTGAGTCGTGGAGTAGCAGGCACACCGCAGACCTTGCTTGGGGTAGCCCACCTGTGCTAAACACGGGCTGGGCGGCCTGCTGCAGCCGTGGTTCTCTTGACCTTTTTCTGACTTTCTCGGTCTTCCTTTCCTCTTTTCCTGTTCGTCTTTGTTTTTGTTGCTTACCTGCCTGAATCTGCCAGTGGCTCCCGGGAGAGGCACCTGAATTGTTCAACAGCTGTTTACTGCGCTTGCGCAGAGCAGCAGGGCACCTGCTGGAGGGCCGGGAGAGTCAGGTTAGAACGAGCAGCCCCAGCTGCAGGTAGCTCTCAATCTAGTAACTTTAGACGCACCCTGTTTAGAAACTGCTAAAGAGTTTAAGCCAAGTGTAAGTACAGTTTGAGAATCCTACCTAAATGTCACATTTCCTCAGAAATTTTCCCACCGAGGTAATGTTTTTTTCTAAAATAAAAAGTAACCCATAATGCCATGATATTTAACAGGTATTTTCAGTTTTGTGCCTTAAATCGCATGGGCATATATTTTATCTGGTTGGTAATTGTAGTTATCCTATTTGTATTGTTCTCGTTATCATAAAAAATGTATTTCCAGTTTCTGTGTGTTATTGACAGTTATTTTTAAATGGCTACATGATATTCTAGTGTGTTGCTATATCAGTTTATTTAAGCATTGCTCTATTTTTAGATTTTCTATTTGCCTTTTAAAAAATGCTTTGAACACCTTTATACATGTATCTTTGTTTCTTCCTTAAAATTATTCCACTGGAATAAAGTCCCAGAAATAGAATTATTGAGTCAAAGGAGACAATTATTGTGGCTCTTGCTATGTGTTGCTGTGTTGCTTTCCAGAAACGTCTACCAATTTGTCAGCAGTAATAAAGGGATGTGCCGGTGGCACTAGTACCTTAATTCTACCTTAGTGGGTTTAACATGTATCTCAAAATTGCTTATTTGCATTTCTTTGGCTACTCTCACCCAATTAGTCTTACAGCAGAATTTAAAACATTAAGGTTGCTTGGCTGATTTCATTCCCCTTGTGAAGAAAGATAAAGTTCTAGATATTTACTCCTGGGAACTTGATGGTGTAAACCGGTTTTTTTTTTTAAGGGTTTTTTTTAGTTTTCTTGCTTAAAGCTTCACTCTGCTTGCAAGCTGTGCTTCATAGTGTTGTTGTGTGATCCATCTAAAATCAAGTCTAATCCATATCACCCCGTTATGTAAAACTCTGTTGCCTTATTGGAAAAAATGGAAGCGTTTTAGTGCGATTTTTAGGATGTTTTAGGATCTAAGCCCTTACCCATGGTTCCAGCCATGCCTTGTCTCCTTTCCAGCCTCAGTTTCCATGTAGCTTGAGCCTATTTCTGTGATTGCTTCTTGTGACACAATACACTCTGTTAATGAGCAATACACCGTACATCATTTACATGTCTGCCTTCCCCATAGGACTGTGTGAGTCCTCGAAACAGTGATGAGGTCCTGGTGGTCCCCGTCTGGGTCCAATAAATATTTGTTCAGCTATACTGAAAATATGGGGGCAAAATTTTAGACTTTTTTCCTCTTAATATATAGATTGGTAATTAAAAGAAAGAAACTGTATCTTACTAAAAGGAGTACAGTACTAGCTGTGTGGTGGTAAAATCTCTCACTGCCTCAGTTTGCGTCTAAGATGGGCATAGTAGTAACCACCTCCTAAGGTTATTGTGAGGATTAAATGAGATGATACACATTAGCACTTGAAACATTGCCTCACACAATATTAGTGCACAGTAAATTACTACCATCATTATCTTTTTCTGTGAATTTTGTTTTAAATGCTAGAAGTTGTATTTGACAGAATGGTCTTGATTTGACTTCTGGGACTGCAGCATTTCACCTTTTTGGTAGCGTGTCAGGATGTAGATGCAAGAGGATAGTTCTGTGCTTAAAATAATGATGTAGCAGTTATTCCTTGGACAGATTCTTTAGTCTGTCTTTTAAAATTTATCTGCACTATAGGGATGGTACCTCATTAGATGGTTGTGGGGTGAATTAAGTCTTGAGCAAAGCTCAGTCTTTAGAAATAACGTGATTAGAGTTAGCTTCACAGCATATCAGATATTAATCTTTCTCCATCAATAAATTTGGATTGGGGGGAACCAGAAATAGAATCTAGTAGCTTTGTGAGATGCATAAAATATCTTAAATACTGTTAAGAAGCAGATCTTGCAATCAGCAGGTATATGAAGCTTTTTTTTTTTTTTTTCTCCTTGTATCTACTAGCACCTGTGAGTAGCTGCAGGGGATTCAAAATAGTATAAGTTCTTCAAAGAACTTTCATTAATAGCTGTGGCAAGAAGTCTGATGTGAATGAGATACTCAGCAGCGTAGGACAGTGGAGGTGCCACGTGTACCCCTGTCTGTAGCCTCAGGCCGCACAGCTCTGCTTTCTGGGCAGTTCTTCAACGGTCACAACGCAGAGGCCAATTCAGATAAGAAAGGGCAAGAACAGGCTTGACCAGGAAGCCTCAGCCCCACTAATGAGATCGCTAGAGGGGTGCCGGGGCAGCTTCACGTGGGAGATGGTGTTCTTTAGGGGTTTCAGTCTTCCACGTTTCAATGACCCACAGTTTTGAGTGTTAGGCTACTGAATTCACTGATTTGGTTTCCTCAGCACTTCTCCACGTACGCCATCTGAACTGGGAAGGTGTCCTGTGTCTAACTGTATCTGTATTTGTATCATAATATTACTCTGGATTAGGGCATTGACTTTTGGCAAAACAATAATTTATCTTTTACTGAAAGATTAGAGTGAGCTGACATTACTAATTTTGTTTAGCTCAGTTAGTCCTCATAAACGCTGTGAAATAGGACCTCTTATAATCCCCGTTACACAAATGATGATACTGATACTTCGGAAGGTTGTTCTTGCCAAAGGCCACTCTGGTGACGCAGCTTAACTTGAAGCCAATGTCTGAAGCCACTGTAGTTATGTGCTCCCCACAGAAAGATGACAGGAAGACGGAGCCATCGTCTGAAAAGACGACTGTGTGGCAGTTACTTCAGGAGGGGCGGCTTGAGGATGGCTGGAACTACTGAATGTTCCTGAAGGGGAGCCAGTTTAATTTTGTTGATTACTGAGTTTGAGAAGATGACGTCCAGTGAGATACGCCCAGTTCCCACGTGTTTAAAAAAATACATGGGCTGGTCCTAACCTTTTTTTTTCTTTCTTCTGTACGCGGGCCTCTCACTGTTGTGGCCTCTCCCGTTGCGGAGCACAGGCTCCGGACGCGCAGGCTCAGCGGCCATGGCTCACGGGCGCAGCCGCTCCGCGGCACGTGGGATCTTCCCAGACCGGGGCACGAACCTGTGTCCCCTGCATCGGCAGGCGGACTCTCAACCACTGCGCCACCAGGGAAGCCCTGGTCCTAACCTTTTAATGTCAAATTCATATTAGTGGTCGTAAATGTTTTCTCTTTCTCTTTACTTTAACCAGTAATATAGCCCATTCCACAGGACTTAAGTTTTTGCCATTTTTATTTTATTCTGTTCTGCATGTGTTGTAGGGATAAGGGGTAGATGATGAAAATGGCTGTTTACAAGAAAAATGAAAACAAATTAGGCTTTGCTGCATAATATAGTTGTTAAAAATATATATAGCCTCCTAGTCATAGGGGTAAATGGGCTCGTGTTGGTCTAGTGCCTTAAAGCCATATTTTACCTTTCTCTCAACGTGTAACCATGGTGAGCACAGTCGCTGAACTGTTTGAATTAAAAACCAAATTGCTATGTTTTCAACAGGATGCATTCAGTTTACTAGCCTATTCAGATCCTTGGAACAGCCCAGTTGGAAATCAGCTTGACCCAATTCAGAGAGAACCTGTGTGCTCAGCTCTTAACAGTGCAATATTAGGTAAGTGAAGCCAGAAAGCACTTCAGCTGGTCTCTGGGGTATTTGAGGTGGTATTTGTGCTGGCATTTATATTTTGGTAAAATCATAAGGGAAATGTTTTCTACATTTAAAAAATTAAAATTACCTTGAAGTATAGAAAACTTCCTCTGGTATCTCAATCCCAGATTAAATAGATTCAAATGGAGTAAAAACAGTATATTGGGGTGTATCTTGTGATTCTGGAAGACAGAAGTTTTTGTGTGAACGTGTACATAAGCATATCTGGCCCGAGCCACCCATGTCGCAGCTCCCACGGGGTTCGAGTGAGTGCTGTCAGCATCAACCCTTGGAGACACGTGACATTCTCATTGAAGTTCAGCATATTTAACTACATGCCCTTACCAAGTAAAAGAGGGAAGGGGAGAACAGCAGGCTTAGGCAGGGGGAGCACGAAGTGAGAAACTGGGATTTGCTGTCCCCTGGTTGGTTGCCATTCCTGTGAGCAACTCACTGCAGAGTAGGAGTGTGGTACTTATGTACTGAACAAATACTTTTTTTTTTTTAAACAGAGGACAACTTTTTTTTTTTAATCTTTATTTATTCTTGGCCGCGTTGGGTCTTCGTTGCTGCACACGGGCTTTCTCTAGTTGCGGCGAGCAGGGGCTACTCTTCATTGCGGTGCGCGGGCTTCTCATTGCAGTGGCTTCTCTTGTTGCAGAGCATGGGCTCTAGGCGCGCAGGCTTCAGTAGTTGTGGCTCTTGGGCTCTGGAGCACAGGCTCAGTAGTTGTGGCGCGCGGGCTTAGTTGCTATGCGGCATGTGGGATCTTCCCGGACCAGGGATCGAACCCGTGTCCCCTGCATTGGCAGGTGGATTCTTAACCACTGAGCCACCAGGGAAGTCCCCTGAACAAATACTTTTTATGTGAATTCGGTAACTGCACATTTTGTGCGTTTACATATAAACTATAGGGTTGATTGTTCACATAAAACTTTTCATATCTGGGCAGTTTTTCTCAGAGGTAGCTCAGATAAGAGCGATTTTTCACCTTTTTAGAATGTAATTCCTCAAGAAAAATGGGGACTACCAGTTTAGAAGTCTGTTCTGTGCTGTTTGGCCCTGTTAGGTTTCTGTCTGAAACTATCTTAGATAGATGGGATCAGTGTCACACAGAGAGACTTGGGAGTGAAGGCCAGGGCTCATGTGGCTGGAATGTAAAGGAAGCAATTTAAAAGTATGCACGTTTGGGCCTTAATCTGCTTCTTTTGTCCTTCTGAAATTCATTATTAATTCATGGTGTTATGGTCTAACACTGAAGTTCTGGAATAGTAGTAGTGTTTTTCGTGTTATACAAATTCAATGTGAATTTTCTTTGGGTAATGTGTATTTTTTTCTTTGGTTATACGAAATTCATTTAGCTTTATTGGTAAAAATAAGTGTACTTAGTAGCAGTGCTGGGATCGTAGGGCAAATAATGGTTTACTGTAATTGTCTTTTTGAAATGACTACATTACAGGTAATCATGAAGCCCTAAATTGCTTTGTATCTAGGTAAACACTCAGACTTCCAAAGAATTTTTGAAAAGTGAACAGTTTTCTTATGACAGTTAAAAATCTTGGGTTCTCCAGGGGAATTAAAATTTTCAGTAGTAAATTGCTTAGGACCATTAGCCAGGATATGTGTATTCTTACATATTGTGCCATGTATTATGTAGTTCAGCTGTAAATAGTGCTTAAACTTATATTAAATGTATATAATTCTTGCAAAAGTAATGAGACTTAAATTGCTGTGGATGTATGTGTGCATACTTATAATATATACTGTGCTATATTATATAGCTTCATCTCTAAATAGTGCTTAGTTATATGATATGTAATTCCTGTGAGTTTCATATGCTGAAAAAGTTTAAAGATGCTTACAGATGTGCCTCCCTTGGCCAAAATAAAACTGTAATGAAGTGCTTACCTCTGAGCAAGGTTACTTCCCTGTGAACCTTCAAGAGAGATTTTTGAAAGGATGGTTTCCTTTTCATTGTTTATTCTGTTACGTTGATTTTGTGTAAAAATTAAATTGTTCCTGATTCTAGTTGAGGCAGAGTTAGTTTATAAAGTCATTCCTGCTTAGAGT
>NW_006770904.1:28418-59459 GCF_000442215.2 Lipotes vexillifer
TCCTGCTTAGAGTTGACCAAAAAATGTATCACCATCAGAATTTAGCTGAAGAGCATCTTGCCAGAGAACAGCTAGTACTTGAATAATCTTAACCCACAGACCACTTTTCACCAGCGTGTGCATCTTTTCTTGCGTATCTGTATTCTAATATTCTTCATCCTGTGTTACTTCCCCTTACACCTTTAAGTCCGGAACCTGCTCCCTTTATTTCTGCCTCATCCCTTCCGGAACTTCTCTTTCTCCCACCGCCATGTGCAGCCTCAGAACCAACCACATGGAGCCTTAACCAGCCCTGGATCACTGTTCTTGCCCTGCTGTCACCTGTGCCTACAAGGACTGATTAGTAATTTCACTAACTGGGAATCTGCCTAAAATTAAAATTTGGACACCTCCACACAAGGAAAAGTTATCAGCTTCTATGGGTTTGGTCACTTTTATCATTAGTTCAGTTTTTCATTTCTGGCAAAGAATGAATTTTGCTGATGGTTACGTTTGTACTACAGCTGTCTGACAAATGTCTGGTAGGGAGGACCCTGAAAACTTTCATTTAAATGGTGATTTTTACAGATGTTTATCCTATCAATTGTAAATTAACTCCTCAGATTATAGGGTCGTTTGGCTCAGTTGTCTCTCGTGGTCACCATCACCACCTGCTCCCTTACCAACCCAAATGACATTCACCAACATGCTGTGGAAAGGATTCGGCAGCCTCTGTTGGGTCCTGTTCCCAGAAGGGGAAGAATCCATCAGTGAAACTTGTACCGAAAACCTGGTGCCGTTTTCTTTGGTAATGTCAATTGACCTTGGAAAAATAGAAGGGAAATAACTAAATATTCCTTACTCCCCACTGCAAACATTAGATAATTACATTGTTTCCATCATAATAAATGTGGAAGTTTTTGAGTGTCTAACACCTTGAAAGTCTAATTCTGCAAGAATTTTTTTCTTATTACTTGAATACCCAGTAACCATATTACCTTGTCAGAGTAGATGTCCAAGGCATTCGCTGTTTGCTTAAAAACCACCTTTGCTAGTTAGGTAGTTAAGAGCAGTAATAGACATTGGCAATTTCGTAAGTAATGCAGTATTTTCCTGATTGAGAGACCCTTGTTTAAAATGTGTCGCTAATTGCTATTTCCATTTTTAATCATTTTTCCTCAGAAACCCACAATCTGCCAAAGCAACCTCCACTTGCCCTAGCCATGGGACAGGCCACACAGTGTCTAGGACTGATGGCTCGATCAGGAATTGGATCCTGTGCTTTTGCCACAGTGGAAGACTACCTACATTAGCTATGCATTCATGGAGCTCACACTTATATTGTGGCATATAGTCAACATGGAAGTAGACCAGTTCTGCTGATTTGAAATTTAGATTTTTTAAATTATGTACTGGGGACAGGTTTTTGTTGCTTTACATTGCTTCCTAGTTTACAGCATGATGCAAATGATTTTCTAACTTAGTGTTAGGAGAAATTATTTTCCATCTTTAACCTCTTAGTTGTCTAAGAGTTAAATAAATATTACTGAATTTCAGACGTTCAAATTGATCATCACAAATCCTTTAAAACAATTACCTAAAAGAAACCAAAAAATCCTGCCTTCTTTGTTGGGGGGAGAGAGGGGGGAAGGAAACGGAACAAGTTGTGTTTGTGTTAGCATGTGGGTGATGTAAACTTCAAATTGGGAGGTGTTCTGACCCCCGCTCCCATGTAAGCAATTCAATCAGTGTAACTTGCAAAATGCATAAACATCTGACCGTTTGAATTTATAGTGTTGATGGAAGAAATCATTTTTAATGTGTACTGTACAACTTGAAATACTCAGGAGCTGAGTGAATATGTTTGTTGCTACTTACAATCCCGACCTGTTAAGTCCCAGTAGTTTTGTTTTAACATGGTCTTTTTCAACTTTGTTTCCTGTTTAACTACAGATGACGTCTGTTGTAGACTCACAAGTTTAACTGTTGTATTATAACAGTATTACATGTCAACAGTGTGGTCATGACCTTTATTTATATAAAAACCAAATATTTAGTCAATTTATTACCGTGTCTTAATTTAATCTTTGTACACCTTCCATTTTTAAGTGCTTAAATGAGTACTATATTGCAATAAACATGTAGTGATATCATTAACCAGCCATTAAAAATTTACTTCTACAGATACTAGAGTGTCAGTTGAATTTATACATTAGGTACTTGCATACTTCTCATGATTAATATAAAGTTAGAACACCTAAAATGAATGGTTGCTACTATAAATCTGAGTTCTGCAACCTCAGACTGCCTTGAGTTTACTGGCCTCCTGTGGATTAGGGCCAAACCTGATACTACGGGTGATACAGAAAGAAAGCAGGAAATGAATCTTCTTGTTTTCATAATCATAATATGGCATGTGACTTGCCATTTTTAAAGCAAACTCCCAAACTGGTTAAAAGTAAAACGTACAAACAAGCTCTTCAACAGGATAACAACCAACCATATCCTTTGGTTTGGTAAACCTTCTTTTAAAAAAGAACATCCTCGTATTCTGTGAAATTCTCATCAGTAGCACAAAAATATCCAAGAGACTAAAGCATCTGAGAGCTGTAGTGGAAGACTTTTCCTGCCACACACCCTGCAGGGGAGGGGGGAGGGGTAGCAGAGTAGCCCTACTGGTGTGGGCACTGCTTGTGTTCAATAAAATGGGTAAACAATTATAAAAAGAAAGGAGAACAAGTCCTTTTAAACTGCTCTTTCTTCCAGGATGCTCAAAGACTACACGGCACAATTAATTATACTCCATGGATGAAGTGTGACTGGGTACTACCCCAAATAGACTACGATTTTTATAATGACCCTTTAAAATGATTTGTAAGTCTTTTATTAATTTTTTCAGAAAAATTAAATGCTCTAAACTAAAAATTTATAAGTTCTATACATACGAAGTCCTCATTCTTCATTTAGCTTTGATTTACTTCTTAGAAGTTTTCATCTTTCTGACCATCCAACGTCTTTTAAACCTCTTGGCATTTTGTTTTTTCTGGGATGCTAGAATAGAAGGTCTTGTGCAGTTAATAGAGATGAAATTCCCAAGAAACAATTCCAGATTTTCTAGTTAATACATGAGTGTAAATATTAAAACTAGGTATACGTGCATACACACTACACTGACCTATTCTTCAGAAGCAACTTTAAACTAGTAATAGAAGCCACTGTAAGGGGAAAAAAACGATACTTCATGAGTATTTACTATCTCCTTAAAAAGGAACATCTTTCAGGGACTTCCCTGGTGGTCCTGTGGTTAAGACTCTGTGCTCCCAATGCAGGGGGCCCGGGTTCGATCCCTGGTCAGGGAACTAGAGCCTGCATGCGCAACTAAAGATCCCACATGTGGCAGTGAAGATGCCACGCGCCACACGCAACTAAGACCCGGCACAGCCAAATAAACAATTTTTTTTTTTTTAAAGAACATTATTCAATATATAAAATGATCAGATTCAGAGGATAAAGCTGAATCTTACCCCAAGCATTATTCAAAAACTGGGCTGCAGCCTTTTTCACCGGTAACCTCTTGTTGTCAAGAGACAGGAACTTGTTTACTAGGAAAGAGAATTATTTATCATTGCTTTGTTTAACTTGCAGTTAAAAAGGAGAAAAACAGTCCATAAAGAAATTACCAGTAGTTCTGTTGGTTCCAGGACCATATAAACAATTTTGTACGAAGGCTTTGGCGGCTTCCTGCCTTGAATCTCTCAAATCTTGGTCTTTTAGCCTTACAGCCAAGTAGCTTTTATTCTGGCTGGTAATCAATACAAAAGGTCAAAATGAGGCAGTGCTTATTTTCAAAATAAAGTATTTTTGTTAGTTGACTCAAATAGTGGGAAAAAATATCCCAAGTCCTAATTTTGTATATGCATGGGTAAGATCATAAAACTAAATTCCAGGACTATTTTACAAGTAATGTTTACATCTTAGTAGAGCAAATAAATATTTTTTTTGATACAAATACCAAAACCTTTCAGAGGATCCGATCTGCAACTGCTACTGATTAAGCCAGTACCCTCCTCCAAAGGCCACCTTTACATCCGACACACAAAAGACGACTCTTCTTACCCAACAGTCTGTACTTTTTGCACTTTTTCTTTAGCTTTCTTTGAGTCACTTCCTTTCTCACATTCTTCATTTTTCTTTTGCAAATTAACTAAAAAAATTGAGTTATATTTCTAATTAGCATTGGTGTAAAAACAAATCAGAAACACATACTGCAGTTCACTTTAAATACCCACTACACACCAGAGTGTGGTTTTCACTTGTAATAAGCTACAACTGGCCAGGCCTGTTCCCATGCTCTTTCTAAGGGTCAGTGACATCTGACTGCAAATATCTGCAAATGCAGTTGACACTTAACGAGAAGTTACTAAATTAGAATAGTTCATACCTTCTTTCAACTTTGCAGGTGATTTCTTCACACTAAGGAAGAAGAAGAACACTAATTGGGATGGCAGAGAGCAAAGGTGACTCGTTACAATTTTTCATCTAGTTTTACAAATAAGATACCCCTCCCCCCCCTTTACTACCACCATTCTCAGTTTTCACTTAGGACCTTTAGAAAGAAAGAGTCTCTCCCCAGTGAACTGCTGACAACTCAAAATCAACAAACTATACTAGGTTGGGAGTATCTTCTCAGAATTTAAAATCTGAAAATATATTAGCAGGCTTCCAAAGAAGCAGACTGTTGTGGTTAACAGAGTTAAAGTGAAATATTTAAGAATTATATAATACAGTATTTGAAATACAAAGTGAAAGGTGGTAGGCCTGCCCCACTTTATTTGGAGAGATCTCGAAGGATTAATTGAACAATTTAGACACAAACGAGGATAGAGACAAGAATTTATAGCCTCAAGAAGTGCGGTCTAATGGAGAGAAAGGTAAATGGCAAAATACAATGAGATATCTACCCAGAAGCACTTGCACACTGGAAAAGCTCGACGGGGGGGGGCGAGCGAGGGGTGGAGGGAGTGAGAGAAGACAGGTGACATGAGGACTCGGTTTTGAAAGGTGAAAAGGACTCTGTCACCGTGATGGACTCAGAAACCGAGTAACTCTCTGGAAAAAGTTCTTTTACTGAAAATTTGAGAACCACTGTCAAAGATGCAGGGCTAAACTTCTGAACTGAAAGCAGTAAGAGGAGACAAGGGGGAATGGGTGGGGGCGAAAAGCAAATATTTAGAAATGCAAATTAAGTACGGTTTGATTGATTCCCTGGCACAGATGAGGAAAAGTAGCTTTAAACGTGCAGTGGATGGCAGAGCTGCTAAGTGAAATGGGGAACGAGGAGGGAGGCCGGGTTGGTGGCAGATAGGGCAAGTATGGGACAAGCTTGAGTTTTAGGAGCCTATGGATAATTGCCTGCTACTCCACCAAAGGATAAATTTCAAAACACTGTTTTATTCACACCATCTATCCTGCCCCTAGTACAATGACAGTGGCCCACAACTTATTGAATGAACACACTGGGATCAGAAACTAGAGTTACCTATGGGGAAAACAACAAACGATAAAAACCAGAAGACTGAAAAGAAGTGGAATATTTCCCTCCACCTGTCCCACCAAATTCAAAAACTGTGTAGCTTTTTAATTTAGACTTTACAATTTCTTCAGTTATTTGCGTTCAAATAAATGTACCAATACGTAATTCAAAGACTGTATGGAAGGCAAGTAATAAAACGAGATCCACTACTTACCTGGTTTGTGAAGCTGTAGTTAACTTCTCTAGAATAGTATCTGGAAGAAGTTTTCTTTTCTTAAAAACGTTTAAAAAATCAATTAAAAGTGAGATACACGACAGTACGCCCTGGATTGCTTTTAAAAGTTACCATTTTAAGGACAGCCCTACCTCTAGGCAAATAAATGAACTGGGCTGAACACCGCCCTCCACTATCTCTAAGCTGTGGGAAGACTGGGACCAAGCATCTCAGAAACTATTCCACATTCTTCGGAAGGATGTGAAGGCTGGAACCCTCAGGTCACTATCATACACTGGAAGCAGTTAGTATCACGTCCACATGGAGTCAGTTCTGTGGCCAATCTGCTAAACAGCAGAGAGCTCATCAATCATCCTCCATGTCGGAACGGCCCTTAGTTTACAAAGCACTTAACTCTCACGGCGACCCAGTTTCAAATAAACTACCTCCGCCGAGCGTCAGAGGTGGGACTGACCCTACGATTTAAAGTTCCCACCTCTTCCCACTCCCATTTTCAATCGGTGGACAGCAAAGAGCACGAGCACCTTGTCACTGTAGTCAGAAGAAAATATTAGCGACTTTCCTCTACCCCACATCCTAGCAACTTTGAATTCTACCCCGAGCCGCGCTGTGAAACGCCGCCCTCCCCTCTAACCTTCTGTTCGATGAACAACTCCTCGCGTCGCTTTCTCTTCTCCTTCAGAAGCGTTTTATCCCTGGGAGAAAAGGCGAAAAGTCAGTGCGGGCAGGGACGAGCAGGATGGGAAGGGGCGCTTCTCCCCGCCCGGCCGCGGGCTCCGAACCTGCGCACGGTCTCGCGAACTCGCCGCTCCTCTTCTTTCGCTTCCGCCTGAGCGCTGGCGAAAGTCAGCTCCTCCGGGGCCTCGTCGTCAAGCTCATCGTCCCCTTCCTCGTCTTCCTCCAGCGGCTCGGCAGCCGCGCCGCTGCTCGGCTGCCCGAGCAACAGGCCGTGCTCCGCCTCCTCCTCCGAGGCGGGCTGGCCCTCGTCCACCATCGCCGACGCCGACACCGGGGCGCGGGACGCGCGCGGCCTGAGCTGCACCATTACCCAAGCTGCGCCCGACCTCTGACCCGGAATCAGCACGCAAGCGGAGCGTGACGTAAAAGGCAGGCGCCGCGGGTTCTGTCGCCCTCTGCAGGTTCCGAGGCCCCACTGAGCTATGCAGAGGCGCATGCGCAGAGCGAGGAAGGGCGTGGCCTGAGGAAAGCCGGGGGCCCTTCCCTTCCGCCCGGCTCCGGGGCTGCGCGCAGGAGGCCTCGCGGCTCCCTCCTCGCTCACGGCTGCGAGAGCAGGTGGCCGTGGTGCTTGTTTCTAGGCAGGAAAGATACATCCTGCTGCCTCCTTGGCGGGGATGCCGAGAGCAGGGTTGGCCGGGTCCTCGCGCTCCTTGAGGCGGGCTCGCAGGTCCCCTCATCCGGTGACCACAAGCTCCAGTCGCCCTATCGCCGCCTTTCTTAGCCCCGAGATCCGCTTGGTCGAGCCCGTTCATCAGTATTTGTACAACAGATTCGGCTTCCCGCGCTCCCCGCAGAAGTGCGGGTTCAAAAGGAAGAAGTGCCCCCTATGCCTTTCAGCCCTGTTGTCGCCGACGAGAAACAAGGTCGACAGACTCGGATTTCAGTCGATCCTCAGCACCAAACGTGGGCGTGGCGACCTCGGCCGCCCTCTCACGGGCATCCCTGACCACCAGCCCTCGGCCACCGCCTGTTCTGTGCCCATCACTGACTCCTCGCCTTAACAGCTCGTTGTCTGACCCTCCCGTTGAACGCGAGCTCACTGAGAGCGGGGACCCCCTCCCCGGTTCCCTGCTGTAACCCCAGGACCTTGCACGGTGTCTGGGTGTGTGCCCATACTACCGTCACTTAGTGACGCAACCCCCGTACTGTGTATATTTATGCCCCTGCCCCCACCCCAAGTATACTTATTTCATTTCCTAGCATACGTGGCCCTTCATGACCTTTGTGTTTATCTTCTCTCACCCATTATACGATAGCAAATGATTCATCTTTCTCTGAACAAACCAAGCTATTTCATATTCACCTTGCATTTGGACATACATGCTCTAGTGATACACACTCTGCCCTTGGAACTCCTATTTATACTTCAAAAACTTCCACCCAGGCTGACTTCCTCTTAAAGACTTTCAAGCACCTTAAGATCGACCCCATCCCCACTCGGCTCATCTCTAACTGCATTCTCTGAATCTTGAACAAATTTCTGTAACTATAGCTTCCACGCTGTTTACCAGTTTATATGACAATTGTCCCAACCCAGTCTTTGTGAACTCCTTGAGGGACGGTCCATCTCTCTCTAAGCACTGTATTTCTAATGTCTATCATATGGCAGATGTTCAGTAAATATTAAATTGAATTGCATAATCCTACCTCACATAAATTTTGGAGTATTTTCAATTCGCGTTTCCTCTGCTCTGATTTGGGAGCAATTCCTAGTTTAAAACCAAGACCAAAACATGAACAAAAATGACAAAACAGAAACAAAAACAGCTATTGGTACCAACAACCTAGTAGGAAGGGAGTTGCAAAGAACAGTCCTGAAATAGCTGGATCTTGGTCAGATAGAAATTACAAATTAAAAATATAGTCCGACTCCCTGAAACAGTGTTCTGACTTCCATCACTGCTAACACTAGGGAATTGTATACAGTGCACTTTTGAGAAGCCCTACAACAAACCTACTAGAAGTGAATGATGGTATTTTATGTACAAAAACTGCATTATAAGTATTACAAGTCCCCTCGGTGTGCATGCTTTGACCCACCCATGTAAAAGTATATGACAGGAGCCCTCAGGGTGCCTGGCTGATCTTTCAGACTCCCTGTGGGTTATGGGTACCCCTCTTGCCCATGCAAAGGATACTTGGGATTTATTAAAAGGCATGACTTGCAAATGCAGTACAAAGTTTTATGTCACAGCATCCTGTCATCTACTTCTACAAACGCCAAGGGTGTAAAATATTAAATGCAATTTTGTAAGGGGTGGGGATGATGTGGCCCAGCTGCATAATCACCCAGGGAGCCCACCTGATCCAAGGGAGCTAGTTATGTACGACCTTCATGTGCTGTTTACTGAGGGCCGCTCCTCTGTCAGGCCTCTGATGCCTGCCTTGCCGGCAGCAGGCATCCCTGGGTGCTGCACTAGATGGTGGGACTTGAGGAGAGGGCTGTATTCTTCCTACTTTACGCAGAGGTAGTATGAGCATAAAACTTTCAAGTCCCACGGGAAAAACTCCCTTCAAAATTCAACATCGGGGGAAGCGTGTGTTGATGACAGTGAGAAATGTCCTTCTGTGTTTATAATATTGAGGAACGACCCACCATCACCCTCTCCCTTTCCTCCTTGGCTGCTTGGAAAGCCAGTGCTAAATTTTAGGCAGCTGTGTTTGTCCTTGGAGTCCATATATTTGCATTACTCTTTTTTCTCATCCTGATTTTCTACCTTACTGCTAATTTTCTCTTCCTTCCTTGCCTGAATTCTTGTTGTAAGCTATCCCCCTGAACTGAGGTTAGGCAGCCAAACAAGATAAACATTGACAAGAAAAAGTCCCCAACAAAAGATATCTCTTGGGGTAACACCTTTATACAGTCAATTACCTGCTGTAGAAAGGGATTTTATTTTCCACCAAACCTTGCACAAAAATCAGAAATACCAGGGTTTTACCCCTCTACCCAAATAGCAAAAAAAAAATTACTTTTTTTAGACAATCTAATTACAAAGTTGTTTCCCTCCCGGTAACCAACCAAACACATCAGAGGTATCTTATGTTTAGGTTCAAACCAAATAACGTGAATTGACTTGAGAAGTTCTGTGACTTCTCCTTCTAAACACGTTCACTACTATTTCCTCTAAGTCCCGTCACTTATCAGCAGTTTGGATTCCAGAAGATACATTCAGACCTTTCAGTATTCAGCTCACCATCCACAAGACTGTCTCTCCTGTTGGTGGCCTGGTACTTCAAGATGCGCTGTGATTTATTCCTTCCTCAGGGCAATTAAGAAACAGTTTCAGTTTCATGAGGCGCAAGGGCTTCAGGAAGCATCGTCCCACATGGCCCCTGGAAATGAAACCTGAAATGGCAGCACGAACACAGCAGAGTTAGGAGCAAGATGAACATTCTGCTTCAGCAAGTCAACTTTCTTAGTTACAGCCAGAGTAAAATTCACATTCTCACAAATGCGGTCTTATGCGTTTCTGTGCCCAGTTCTTTCATCTAGTTTCTGAAAACTCCAAATGCAGACACTTCACTATGGGTTGGCCCCTGTCACCAAGGGAATTTGGGAAAGCAATTGCCTAGAATTTAGGTGCTATAAATAAGGATTTTCTTTTAAGGAAGAAGAGGAGACATGGTTGTATTTTGTGATTGCTTTGCCAAACTCGTAACTGACATATTGTAAGTTTTACAAAATCTTACTCACAGGTAATAAGGACAAGAAAAAAAGAGCCTCATGCACCATGTGGACCGTAAGGACTTTACCTGAGGCCACAGGCCTCTCCAGCTGTCCACGGGAATTCGCGACTAGCCCTGACTTGCAGTCAGAAAGCAGGAAAACGAGAAAGATCAAGAAAGAGGAGGGAGAGAAAAGGAGAAAAACCAACGACTTCTGCTTCCTTCAAGGGAAAACACTTAGGACAACAGGGGGGAAATACCCAACTAATTCTAGTGTATCGTTAATAAGAAAATCAACTGAGCACAGTTAAAAATGAAAACAGCATTTGGTCATATTACTTATTCTTGATACAACACAAATCATGAATGCCTTAGCCCTTGAATACTCTGTTCTCTGTGCCACGAACAGACATCCCCGACCAAATGGCCTCTCTGATCCTTCTACCACTGGCAGCATGTGGAACACTGGCCACTAGAAAGCTCCGCCCCAGCACAGTCCCTTGAGGACTTTCCGAGAAGCACAGCCAGGCACGGAGAGCCTCAACTTCCACATGTTCTTCCTTGTGCCCCTTTCCACATTCACCCTCCTCCCTATTTACCAAAGCAAGCTGCACCTCACCTCACCCATCCCAAATCTTACAATGGCGCCTTATCCCAGAACATGAAAAGAAAGGGATGTCTGAAATATCGGTGTGGATGTGAGAAAACACACGGTTTCTAAAGACCGGGTAACACATGCAAGCAGGGCCGTTTCATCCTTGCTTTCAGTAAAATTGAAAGAGGGTCTTATAGAATTGTCAGCGAACAGATCACTACACGTGATTCAAGATTACTATGGGTATTTCAGCATATAACTTGGAAGGAGATCCAAAATCTGAGTAGCGATGCCATAATGAAATTCCTTTCACGCCCAGGGTTTATGTGGCCCAGGTTTCTCAGTACTTTCATCTATAAAAAGCAAAAACTGGGACTTCCCTGGTGGCGCAGTGGATAAGACTCTGCGCTCCCAATTCATGGGGCCTGGGTTCGATCCCTCATCAGGGAACTAAATCCCACATGCATGCTGCAACTAAGGAGCCCACGAGCTGCAATTAAGGAGCCCGCCTGCCACAACTAAGGAGCCTGCCTGCTGCAACTAAGGCCCAGGGCAACCAAATAAATAAATATCTTTTTTAAAAAGCAAAAACAAAGAATTACAATTGACATTGGACATTGAAAAGGTAAAATTTAGCTCGGCCAGTAAAAATCTTCCCTGCCATCCCTCAGACTGGAATTAGAGACACAGATACAGCCAGCTGCAAAGCTAGTAAGAAACACAATTTTTTCCCCCCCAGGACAAGCTGCACAATATCATAACAACTCCCTTCTTTGAGCGACCACTGCTTTATTACTCACTGAGTAGGAATTCTGTCCTCTAAAATCATACGCTACCAGTATGACGGCACTAAAGAATGAAATATCCTGTGTCTGGAGGACCTAAGCCACTTTGCCTCCGAGAAGCAGCCTTACTTCCAACCCAGGTGCAGAGCTCCAGGTAAGGGGTGTCTGGGACCAGGGTTCCACATCTACCTTCAAGGAAACAGGACCTTGCGGCCACTTTGCAGCCAGAGCAGATCTGACCCCTCTCCACAACCACAGCCCTGCTAGTCGCTGAGTCTATCAGAAACTGCTTCATGTAAACTTCACCTAAACTCAACCCTCCTTCCAAATCCTATAACAACTCCATCTTTTCCTTTGTTTGGGGACATGCCCCACGGCTCCTCTGGGGTCTCGCTCACTGCAGTGGGTCAGGAAACCTGATCTTCTCAGAATACAGGTTTGTTTCCTGTGACCACAGGCCGACTGGGCTACAACAACATGAACTCTGTCTCCTTCTAACAATATGTAACACTCAGCCACGGATACCCGAACTAATTCAAAAAACTCATGCCCCATGCATCTATTCAGAGATGCATTTCCCATAGTTTTACTTTTATGGAATTATTCATCAAAATGTATCATTTGTTGTTTTCAACAACTTAGTACTATAAATTACTGCAGTGATAATTCCATCTACGAGAATTTTTCAGTGGAACAATTTTTAAGTTTTAAAGAACTTGAAAATAGTTAAGTAACTCATATATTTTACAGCAGAATATAATAGGATAGTCAACAAAAGATTTTCAAGCATAAAAATACATTAATATACATTTCTACGGTAGAAGTAGGATGGGAATACCAGTTCAAAGAGAAAAAGAAAAAATGTGAAGGTTCTCACTGTTAAAAAGGGCTTGTATGTCTATTCTGTAAATGGATGACGTGGGTATCAAGTAGTTGTGACATTTGGATTTGAGTGGATACATTTAAATGGCAGTTTAGGATAATGGCAGTTTTATTTTTAAATGTCGGTATTTTATTTCCAGTAATTCGGAATCACATCTTCTTCAATGATTTTGATAAATTTTAGATGTCAAGTTTAAAAATGTAAATGGGGTACAAGAACAAAGGTGTTTGAAGACCCCTGTTCTGGCAGCCCGGTGCCTTTCCCCTCATCCCTCCCACTGCAGGATAACCAAGACCACTGTGTTTCGCCCAGAATATGTTCATGCCACTTCTATTGGCTAATGCAGTGATCCAATTTAATTAAAAATTTAATTAATGCAAAAATAAAGCTATTAAAAGAGGGTTATTTCTAGGAAAATTAGCTGAATGCTTTGGAAAGACATAGTTATTAAAAACAATTCTGTCAAATTAGATGTAGGTGGACAAGATGAGGGGAAAATGCTTCACAAGTGTTTTTTGTATGTTCTTTCTCCACTTAAAAAAAGAAAAAACAGGGAATTCCCTGGTGGTCCAGTGGTTAGGACGCTGTGCTTTCACTGCCGAGGGCATGGGTTCAACCCCTGGTTGGGGAACTAAGTTCCTGCAAGCCTCACAGCGTGCCCCCCGCCACCGAAAACACAAATAAACAGAAAAATATCTAAACCAGGAGTTGTATTTCAGTGTTTTCCAAGATTTCCTGATGATAAGAATCACCTAGGTCACTCGTTAAATATACAAATAAACAGCCCTCTTGCCCTGGATATTCTGACTCAGGAAGTCCAGACTGGGGCCTTGGGATCTGATTTTCTTGGTTATCTGTTTTGTTTTATAAAATAAAGGCTCAGGTGATTTTTCTCTTCAGGGAAATTTGGGGAACACCAGGAGGATTATGAATATGATTTATGCAAGAAAGGTGAGCTCCAGTCAGTAGATTCCCCCTAAAGAAAAGGCCTTTGGCTCTATCAGAAAAAAAAAAAGGCAAATGAATGCACATTTATGCTTTAAATGAAAATGAAATACTTATGTGTCCTTTTTTATTATATTCTTGCTTTAAGTGACTTTTTTGGTTAACAGATCGCAGGGCCCCTTTGCATGGACTAACAGGGCACCTACCCCCTACCCTGATAATCCAGCCTGGGAGAGCACGGGCCTTCCCTATCAAATGTGATCAGCTGTAAATTAAAAGAACTAACCTCTTTGATACTCTTGAGGAGTAAATACATAAATAAGACAAGTGATAAAACCATCTCCTAGCTAAGAATTCCTGCAGCGAGCAGGAACTCCACCTGCAGCGAGCTTCCTCTGGGGGCACTTGCCCAGCACACAGGTCACTTCCTCGCCGTACTGACCCCTCCACCTCTCCTGGAGCGCCGCCCCGCTCCCTCCTCTCCAAGCATGCTGGCCTCCCTGCTGCCCCTCAAACCGCCCAGGCTTGCTTTCCCCTTGGGGCCTGTGCTCCAGCTGGTCCCAGCATCTGGAGAGCTCTTAGCCCAGACACCCCTTTAGCTAGCTCCTTCCCCTCCTCCAAGTCTGCTCAGGCCTCTTCTGCGTGAGGCCCCCCCCACCTACCCACTGAGTCCTGCGACCCACCTGCTCCCCCCAGCTCTACCTTTGCTTTTCCCATGGCCTAATCCCCACTTCTCATAGGCCACAGAATCTGCACATTTATTATCCTTATTGTGTACTATTTGCCTCCACCGCTAGAATGCCATCTTCACATGGTAGGGTTTGTGTATCGTTTACTAATATATCCTATCCTAAGCACCCAGAGCAGTGCCTAGTGCATAGTAGGCACTAAATAAACAATTATGGGCTTTGACTAAATTCCAAAGTTTAGAGAAATGCAAAGATGAACAACAGGTGGTCGCAGGGCGTGGAGGGGCCAGGGTGCTTGGAAAGCCCTGCACACCAGTGTCTCGGGAGCACAAATCCCACTTCTGCCTCAACAAATGCACGCAGACCCTTACTTGCCAAGGACCTCTGGGAATGAGTAACAGCCAAAACCTTGAAGCCTAAATCTGAAAATGCCTAGTGTAACGGTTTTTCAGAAATCATCTAAGGCAACCATCTGGGACAGGGAAAAAAAAAAAAAGTGGAACTAATTAACACCTTGAAAATATTAATACATTTCAGTGGGAGGTAAATTCTACACGACTTAGTCTCTAAATTAGAATTGGGGCAAAGAGTCCAAACAACTTGTACAAGGTCGAAGGAGTCTTGTGAGATCCACGTTTAAAACAGAGGCAGCATTCCCACTAGCTATTTAGATAACGAAGAAAATCAGGTTAAAAGGAGATATCATTCCAATTTTCATTTTTCTTATTAACCTAGAGCAGGGGTTGGCAATTTGCTTTCTGTAAAGAGCCAGAGAGTAAATATTTTCATCTTTGCAGGCCTGACAGTCTCTGCTGCAACTACTCACTTCCGCTGTTTAAGTTCAACAGCAGCCACAAATACAGGAACATGTGGCGGTGGCTAGGTTCCAATAAAACTTTATTTACAAAAAACATGGTGGGTGCATTTGGCCTACAGGCAGCAGTTTGCTGACCCCTTGACCTAACTAAAGTTCAGCCAACATCTGTTACACATAAGATGTGAGAAATTTCTGCTTTTGTTGAGCTGCGTGTTTAAACAAGCCTCTTAATCACTCTGGGCTTGGTTCCCCATTTGAAAAACTGAGTAGGATGGATCACCCATGCCTCTCCTAAATGTCAGCTTTGGTGACGCCTAGACAAAAGCATTGCTGGCTTCACTGGTCAGTTATACTCATCTGGGAAAATGCCCAGACTCCGTGGTACAGAGAGTCTCGGCTCCCAAAGAAGCCCACAAGCACCTGTTCTCGTGGTTCTTGCGGTCGGTGCTGTCCAAATCCGATCAAAGTCTCTGACTAGCAAGTAGCCCTGTCTGTCTAAACAGAGACACGGCAGGTTTTCAGGACGTGACGCTGAAGGATTCTGGTTGAAGAGTAGCAGCTGAAGCAGGTCTGCGGCTTTAGGAGGCCCAACTTATGAAGCGATATCATTAGTACAAGTCAAGAATCTCTTCTTAACTTGCATGGAAAACCACCAAGTTCCACTTCCTTTCATGTGAAGACCAACACGACGGATGCCCAGTCCTTGCTGGTCAGTCCTGAGCGTGAAAGAGGCCAACTCTTACCGTGGGCTGTGGAAACACTCGAGTTTTATTTTCTTCTTTTTCCCTATCTGCATTTTACTTTTCTACTATGACGTGTACTTTTCTGTACACTTATTAGAGATGAGCTGGAGATCTAGTGACTGAAAATAAGCCACATTAGAAGGAAAATAGAATTTGGGGATGAACCGCATTTCCTGCTTCAGAAAATTTATCCTGTCCCCACCTGGGAGCGTTCTGACACTCTTCCAAGCAGACAAGAGGCTTGGGTTACCTGGCTGCGATGTTACTTTTGATGATGCTAAGTGGCCCAGGTGCTACACGTAAGTGCCACAATGTACCAATATTTTAGTGGATAAGTTAGAAGACAGCAACTTTTTTAATAGAACAACTTTATTGAGATGTAATTCACATACAATCCACTCATTTAAAAGGTATAATTTAACAGGTTTTTTTAGTATATTCACAGAACTGTACGACCATCACCACAAGCAACTTTAGACCATTTTCATCATCCCAAAGTAAACCTGTACCCATCAGCAGTTAGTTACTCCCCATTCCTCCCTACCCCAACCCTAGACAACCACTAACCTACCTTCCGTCTCTGTTGATTTGCCTATTCCGGATATTTCGTACAAAACAGAATCATACAATATTTGATCTTGTGTGCCTGGCTTCTTTCACTAAATACAATGTTTTCAAGCGTCATCCATGTTGTAGCATGTATCAGCACTTCATTCTTTTTATGGCTGAATAACGTTCCATTGTATAGATAAGTTTTGTTTATCCATTGATCAGTTAAAGGACACGTGGGTTGTTTCCATTTTTTATTATGATCCATGCTCCTATAAACATTCATGTACACATTTTTGTGTAGACATATATTTTCATTTCTCTTGACTACATACCTAGGAGTAGAATTGCTGGGTTATATGTCAACTGTGTACGTAATCTTTTGAGGAACCACCATACTCTTTTCCAAAGCAGCTGAATCATTTTACATTCCCACCAGCGATGTATGAGGGGTCCAGTTTCTTCACCAACACTTGTGATTCTCCATTTTTTAAATTATAGCCATGCTAGTGGTTAAGTGGTATCTGGCTGTGGTTTTAATTTGCATTTCCCTAATGATTAATGATGCTCAGCATCTTTTCAATGTGCCTATTGACCATGTATATATATATCTGGAGAAGTGTCTATTCAAATCTTTGGCCCACTTTTTAATTGGGTTATTCGTCTTTTCATTATTGAGTTGTGAGAGTTCTTCATATATTCTGGATACCAGTTCCTTTAAAATATTAGACTTGCCAATATCTTCTCCCACTCTGTGGACTGTCTTTTTCATTTTAGTGGTGGTGTCCATTGAAGCACAGAAGCTTTAACTTTGATGAAGTTCAATTTATCCATTTTTCTTATGCTACTTGTGCTTTTGATGTCATATCGAGGAGGCTTTGACTAACTTAAGGTCACAAAGATTTACTCCTATATTTTAAGAAATTTATAGTTTTAGCTCTTACGTTTAGGTCTGTGATCCACTTTTGTTTATGGTGTAATTAAGGGGTCCAATTTCATTCTTTTGCAGGTGGCTATCCAGCTGTTCCAGCACCATTTGTTAAAAAGATTATTCTTTCCCTTTCTGATTTGTTTTCATACCCTTTTCAAAAATCAGTTAACTATAAACATGAGGTTTATTTTCTGGACTCTCTTCAGCTGTGTCCTTCCATATACTTAGGTCTTCTGTATTTCTTCCAGCAGCATTCTGTCATTTTCAGAGTATAAGTTTCACATAGAAGGCAATGTTTTAAAAGGTGCCTTCCTGGGGCTCCCCTGGTGGCGCAGTGGTTGGGAGTCCACCTGCCAGTGCAGGGGACACGGGTTCGAGCCCTGGTCCGGGAGGATCCCACATGCCGCGGAGTGGCTAGGCCGTGTGCCACGGCTGCTGAGCCCGTGCTCTGGAGCCCATGAGCCACAACTGCTGAGCCCAAGTGCCACAGCTGCTGAAGCCTGTGTGCCTGGAGCCTGTGCTCCGCAACGGGAGAGGGCCCCGCAATGAGAAGCCCGTCGACACAATTAGAGAAAGACTGCCTGCAACAACGAAGACCCAACACAGCCAAAAATAAATAAATTAAATAAATAAATTTAAAAGGCGCCTTCCTAGTTCCCACCTCTTATACACAAATGAAGAACTATGGTCTAAGCACATAGGCTGCAGCTGACTAAAAAGACCTGGAGAAGTCTAGGAAGAAAGTCAGCTCACTCACCTGAAGAGGATTATGTCTGAGTGTTTCCACACTGTCTGTGACACAACTGTATCCCAATGAAAAAGAGCATTGGTCCTCATCCTGGCTGCACATCAGAATCACCTAGAAAGCTTATAAAAGTCATGGGGCTCAGGCTACACCTCCCACCAATTACACCAGAATCTCCTGGGTCATCAGATTTTTAAAACCTGAGGCAAAAACCACTGACTAAAGTAGTGACAAGAAGCTTCAGTGAAGTTTTCTTTTATTTATTCATATTTATTTATTAGTTCATAGTCTACCTTATTCTGGAAAGGAATTAAACAGACTGACAAGAATATATAAAGTACATGAAAAATGAAGAGCGAAAAGCAGGGGTGAAAAAAATCAAAACAAAGGTGAGGACATGAAATGGAACCTAGGATGAGACTCTACAAACGAATCCTGCGATAATCTACACTTTGCACACAAATTTGGGAAACAGGATCAGTATCATAATATGGCCACAAGTACAAATATTCTTGACAGCAAGACCAAAGAGGAATGTGCCCAGGGAGCCCCACGGTGAGAAGAGTGGGTGACACAGTTCCGCATGGGTATCTCCTGGGCTTACGTGCTGAGTCTTCGGCTGACCTACTTCTAAATGCCATTACTAAATCTAGCTTAAAAATACAAATAAAAGTAAAGTCTGAAGAATCAAGGAAGAACTTTCAAAATGTGAAAAACAAAAGCCCTATGGCAAACTTCCCGTAAAAAGACACAGCTACCTTCATCTAGGTTTAATACTTCGTTTTCTTCCATCAAAGCAACTACAGGCCAAATAAGAAAACACAAACTCCGTGTTTTTAAATTAGAATAGTAGGTAAAATCTGCTTGGATGACCACGCCCAGACCTGCTCAATAGCGTGCATTCCCACCTTGGTGACACCGGTACCTGAATCTGTTCGCTGCAGGGGTGGCTTCTATGTTAAATTCGGCCACCGGTACCCCCCGGGCAGACACCTGGGGAGCAAACATGGCGGCGGGGTAGACCACCGAGGAAGTTCCCACCTACAGAGCAAACAAACGGAAACGGACAAATGACCACACTGTGGAGAGGAAACAGCTTTTCAGAAAACCTACCAGAAACTTGGCCCCGTTTGTGGTGGCGGGTGTGAGGACAGCTAAGCTGGATGGGATAAGTGGAGAGCGTCTGAGGGACAAACAGGGAGGCAGGAGGCGCCCCTCTGGCTGACCCCTAGAATTCGGGAAGGACACACGATACAAAGACAAGAGCTGCACACACGGAGAGAATGGCAAAGAAATGACTCGATCGTCACCCAAAGGGGCTTAGTTGTAGTTTTGCTTCTGCTCTTTGAAGAGATGCAAATAATCCATGTTCCTTTTAAGTTAGAAAATACAAAGAGAAAACACATACATGTCATTCCTAATCCTACGTCTACCAAGATTATCACTGTTCACATTCTGATGTATATTCTTTCAGGTTTTTCTCTATGAATATATATTTATAAACATTCTTTACAAGAGCAGGGAGACCAGACCAAGTTTTACAAGCCAGCTTTCCTTGCTTAACCGTCTATCAAGCACATTGATACTAGATTCAACAGTGGGACGCACTCAAGAAATACCAGCTGAATGAACACGTATCCGTGAGAGGCCACTTCTGCTTTTAGAGATGTGTTAGGAGAATCTGAAATGTGCATGCCCTTTGTCCCATTAATTCCACTTCCAGGAAATCTGCCCTCAGGAAATAACTTGAAGAGACTGCTAAGAGTTACATCTAAGGACGTTCATCATAGCACTGTTTTAAAATATCAAAATCTGAAACAGCCTAAGTGTCCAACAGTGGAGGATTGGTTAACTATGTCCTTTTATATCCATACAATGGAACACCACGCAGCCAGTTAAAAGATGACGTGGATTTGGACGTACGGACATGAAATAAGCTAAGTGAACTGCTATGTGAATAAAGCAGCTTCCAAGCAGAACATACAGTATGAACCCATTTTTGAATTTGAATATGTCTACATCTGCATAAGCAAAGGTCTAGACCAGGGTGGGTAAACTTTGGGTAAAGGGCCAGATAGTAAATTTTTTAGGCTTTGCAGGCCATGCAGTCTCTGTCACAAATACTCAACTCTGCTATTATAGTGTGACAGCAGCCATAGGCAATACATAGAAGAAAGGGTATGGCTATGCTCCAATACAACTTTGTTCACAAGACAATGTACATTATCATAGTTTGCTCCCCTCTGGTCTAGAAGAGATCACACCAAAATGCTAACAGTGACTATTTTTGGATTGTGGAATTATTGGTGATCTCTAATTTCTTCTTTATAATTTTATACTTTTTTGTATTTTCTCAAATTTAATAACGAGCATGTGTTACTTTCAAAATCAGAACCAATAACATGCCCTTTTCATTATTTCTCTTCTGGGGGGAAAGGCTTTGAGAAGCCCCAGACATGGTCTTCCATAGTTTCATATTTTGAGATCATATCTCATTCACCGTTTCTTAGTTTTCCTGTAGGGCACCCCCCGACTCTCAACACACCCTCAAGAAAAGGAAGGAAGGGAGGGAGGGGGGGGAGAGACCGAGAAGGAGGGGGAGAGGGAGGAAGCAACCCCCACCCCCACCCCCCCGCCTGGTGTTTCAGAGCATCCCGAGGATCAGGGATGGGCATGACCTACCACTAGACACAAGTCACAGAGGGCCAGCTCCCTGCCAGCCTCCTCCAGGATGGCAGGGTCCAGGTTTTCTCCAAACCACACCACGTGAGGTCGCAGCAGGCCCCC
Source organism: Lipotes vexillifer (assembly GCF_000442215.2). NCBI lineage: Eukaryota > Metazoa > Chordata > Mammalia > Artiodactyla > Lipotidae > Lipotes > Lipotes vexillifer. Next base: position 49,039 of record NW_006770904.1, read on the forward strand.
GCATGCTGCCTCTTCACACCTGGAAGAGTGTCATCCTTAAGCCAACCCCAAGACCTGCTCTCAGGAAGGTCTGCCCAAGTGGATCGGGGACAGCCGGGAGCTGCACCAGGTCCAGTCTGTCCAGGTGGGTCACTCTGAGCCTTCCTATCCCCCATCCCTTCCCTCCAGCCCACATGAGCTTGTCCTGAAGGTGCAGCTCTACCTGCCCTTATGAAGTTTCTGTTCTGTCTGGACGCACTGGGTTGACGTGCTGGTGGAGACGTTTCAGCCAGCCTCGCTGTTCTCCTTCTAAACAGCTGTCTCTTCCCCAGCCGCTTCCCCACGGTCATGGGCCTGGTCGTGCTCACGGTCAGCCAGGCCCAGGAGGAATGTACTGGGCTGAGCTTTGCCTCTAACACGTCAACTGCTTGCTAATATCATCAGTGACCTCCTCCTTTCTTCTCTCAGATTCACCTCTCTCTTGCCCTGTCTCTAGCCAAGTTCTCCAGCGTCAATTCCTAAAAATCTCTCATCTTTCACTCGCTACTATCCCAGGTCATCTTATAATTTACCTTCTAAAATAATCTCCCCCAAACACCATTTTCATCATATTAATCTCCTACTCAAGATTCTTTTAGATCAAAACTTTCAGATCAAGACTTCAGAATTTAGTAATGAAAACTTATTCTTTTAGAGCAAAACTTTGAATTTAGTAATGGAAACCCTTATTAAGAAACATAAAAAAGGTTAAGTCAACCAGGGAAATACCAACATAATTGCTTTTTAGAGAGTAACAGTGTACTTTCACATATTCAGTGCTCTCATTAGTCCTGCAGTAAAGGAAACATACTTTAACTTCGTTCGGTCTAGTGTTTCCACATGACATCTTTTTTTCAAGTAATGCCTGTAACTTCACATGGATCTAGTGCTCTAAGAAACACTTTTGGAAGCGCTATTTTAATGTCTAGTTTTGAAAAACTGACATACAAGTTTTTGTTGTTGTTACTCTACCAAAATTCTATTTGGCCCTACAGCTTCACCTATGCAAGACCTATTTCTGCCTCTGTGACCCTGGATTGATAACTCTGAAGATGACGCGGAGGACGGAGGGTAGCAGCCGAGGCTTAGGGACCAGTTAGTCCCGGGACGCCAGCCTCTACGCTTCGTATACACTGGTAAGTGTCTACCACATAACAGCTGCTGAAACTTTCAGACCTGAAATGATCCCGCCATAACACACAGGAGAAAGGGACGGGACAGAAGCACTTCTCTTAAGCCTGGCTTGGTTCACCTTTTGTCCTTTCGCCCTTGCTCATAGATCAGCGCTGGTTTCGGCATTTGCACATTTAAGAGGCATCTCACCAAGTGAACCTGGATTTTGACTCCTAATTTTCTTTTTTTTTGCAATCTGGAACACCAAATACAGATCAAAGATTTTTTACCCACCGGGGAAGTTTCTCCACTGGGATTCTAGCATCTTGAGTTTCAGGTTCTGGAGCCCTGAAGTAAATAGTATCAGAAAAGAAAGAATGTCACTGGTGTAGTCGAAGAACAATGAAATAAGATAACCCAATAGGACTGTCTCTTTGCCTGGCAGTATATGGTACAAAACTCCTAATGCATACACACTGACTTAGGAGGGTACTAGGAGGATGGACACCAAACAGGTGATTACCACTGGTTATACCTCAGGAGAGGGAATTTGGATGTGGGAAGCGGGTGGAGGACCTGTTGTGCTGAGGGGAGTTTCATGATTTGCATGGTATATGTCATCCTAGTTGGAACCATCTGCAATGACATTATGTCAGTAAGTTACGTGGATAATTTATACTGATTTAAAATGGCCAGGTAGAATTTTTCTCAATATTCTGAGTGTACTCTTAATTTTTTGCCCTAATTATAATAACAGTAAATGTTCATCATAGAAATGTTGGAAAATTCAGAAAGATATATATAAAGAAGAAATCAAAATTGTCCATAATCCTACCACTCCTGTTAATATTTTGTTGTATTTTCTTCTGGACTTTTATCTATATAAAGATACATCAACATGGTGTGTGTGTGTGTGTGTGTGTGTGTGTGTGTGTGTGTGTAATGTTGGAAAATTCAGAAAGATATATATAAAGAAGAAATCAAAATTGTCCATAATCCTACCACTCCTGTTAATATTTTGTTGTATTTTCTTCTGGACTTTTATCTATATAAAGATACATCAACATGGTGTGTGTGTGTGTGTGTGTGTGTGTGTGTGTGTTTAAATACAAAGTTGGGATCATACTGTATAGAGTTAGATTCCGTTGTTTTCACTTAATATTGTAAATTGTGAGCAAAATACTTCTTTTATCATATAGCTGTACTGTACCCAGTTTTATTTCTCATAAATATCCATGGGCATCTTAGATGAATGTTCAATTTCTTCGCATTTATATTCAACTTAGACAAAACGACATACGTCTATTCTGTAGTGCAGTATAATTACCCCTTTCCTGATAAAGCTGGACAAATTGGACTCTTGTAATTCTCAGCCACAACTCCACAAGAGGTACATCGAGTTTTAAATAAGCTACCTGAAAAGCAAAAGTTAAACAAGACTGGAATTTAGTATAATCAGGAGCAATTGTCTCCACGTCTAAAAGGGTACGAAATAATTTTGTTTTTATACATCGTTTTAACAAATGGGCCTACCCCAGGTATCCCAGGGAACATAATAAAGGCATGCAGTACTACTGAACAAGCCAGAACATCTGCCCTCCTGGACTGCATAACCTGTAGGAGAGAGAGGCGGATGAAATAACTCACTGCGTGACTAAGGAGCTCTCTGACCGCCCTGATGAACGGAAGTAGTCAGTTGGGCAGAAGAATCCAATCTAACCCTAAGGGCAGCATTTACTAAGTGTATGACTGATAAAGGCTCAATAGCTTGGGACGGGCTTTACAGAATCTTAATTTTGACTTAATAAAGCTTGAATCTTTTCTACAAAAGCAGCTCAATAAATAACCAACTAACAAATGAAGAAAATAACTGTTAAAACTAGCAATGACTTATTGAGCTTAACCAATAAAAGGTGATCTCAATTCACTAAATAGTCACCCCACGCCCAGTGTTGAGCACGTCACAGTGCAGTGGACACACACTGTTCCATTCTGTCCAGAACGCCTTCTTTGGGGAGCCACCTCTCCTCTATCCCATGCCAAGCTGACAGAGCTGGCAGTCACATCCCCAGATACAAGCTTGGGCACGAGTTCCAGACTGGTCCCATCGTAGCAGCCTATCCTTCTATCCTTCTAGTAGTGTTTGGTCAAAAGGGAGGTATGTGATCCAAGCAAGGCCATCCAGAGACTTATTTTCTGAGGAGACAGCTAAACTAGAGGGAGCCTGGAGCCCCACTGGGTCACTGCTTCCGGAAATTCCACAATTTGAAATGCGTTTCTTGGGACTGAACTTTTGTAGACTATTAAATGCCCTTGGGAAGAAATTCCTGCATACCCATTTATGCTCTTGTATGAATGAACTGATTAGATTTTCGGTGAGAGCAAAAAGGGGAGAGGATTAAGAAACGGGAAGAGGAGGGTGTCATTAAGCGCAGAGAAGGGAAGCCAGAGGGACCCAAGACAAGCTCCGTGGTGTCACAGACCTGGTGGGCTCACTGCAGCCAAGGTCACTGAGCTGGCAGCTCCCTAAAGGCTCGAGGGCTGAGCAGAAGCACAGCCTCAGTGGACAGGGCCGATCGGGGACACAGGAAGAGTAAATGGTTCCCCCAGGGATGCCAGGCCTTTCCAGAGCTGAATCCTGCTAAAGCCACAGCTGTTCAATGGCCCAAACCTCCTGCTTCCCTCAGCCCAGCTTGGGGGGGCTGTCTGGGAACAAAAGGCCCCTCAACAGGACACCCAGGGAGGGGAGAGCACATAGCAGAGCAGACCGGGCTTCTCCGGGCAGGGTGGTCTACATTCCAGACACCTGGGGTCTTGTTAAGATGCAGTGGGCCCAGCTGGGACATGACAGCACCTGTGTTTTCAGGTCTGGTTCTCCCCTCCCACAGAAGACCGAGGGTCCCTCACCATGGATTTCCAGAAGGTTCTTGGTGCCAGCCTTGCGGTGCAGCTCATCGATGTTCTGCGTGATGACCGTGACCCGTCGGCCCTGCCTGCCCAGCCGGGCCTCACACTCAGCGATGGCCAGATGACCGGCGTTGGGCTCCTTGCTCTGCACCACCTCCCGCCGGTAGTGGTAGAACTCCCACACCTGGGATGGGTTTCGGGCAAAGGCCTGAGGGGTGGCCAGGTCCTGGGGGGCAGAAAGGAGGCAGGCGTCAGGGAGGGAAAGAAGCTCTGATGCTCCAGAAGCTGGGCAGCAGGGCTGCTGCAGCCGGCGGGACACTCCCAGGTCCCCTTTGTTCTAAGCAGAGAGGCAGCTTTGGGAGGTGCCCGCAGGGACACGTCCGTGTAGGTACACATGGCATGGCAGCCACAGGGCGGGGCCTGGGGCTCACGAGGGACCTTGGAGAAATCGGTTTAACTTCCCCAGTGATGACGCAGGGAGACTGCAACCTGTCTCATCTTCCACTCGAGTAAGTTACGAACGTGAAGTCCAGTAACAGGCGGGAAGGTAATTTAGTCTGGAATCCAGTTTTCCATGGAGCTCTACATTACAGGATGCCAAGCTCATTTATCCCGGAAGAAAAGTAAAATGCAAAATGCCCAAATGAGGTATAATGGCCATAGTTGAAAAACTCGGTTTTTATAACTATAATGATAGATACGTACACACACACACAACTACACATATAAAAAATAGTATATACATCACAGTAACAGGATATATATAAAATACATATTTTTTATAGTGCGATTCCTCTTCTAGGAGAGGCAAATCTCATCGACGGTGGAAGAGCAGTGTGGTCCGTAGCTGTCTGGGGCTGGAAGCTCGGGGGAGGGGAACCCTTGGCAATGACTGAAATGTTCCATAAATGGATTGAGGCGGGGTTGGGATTATGCATTGTATTTTACAATAAAGGTCGCCCTTCAACCTGGTGGTAAAGTCAGCCTGCATTGGGGGAGTGGATCATCTGTGCCGATCAACCCTGTTCTTCCTTCCTTCCTGTCCCCACTTAGACCTCCGGTGGCCCGAAGCGGTCACAGGCAGCGCATGAAGCTGCAGCCCCGGAACACAGGTGGAGTCAAACAGTCGACTGACTTCTTTGGGTCCCCACAGACCTTGAGCTGCTTTGACACCACCGACCACCCCTCTGGAAGCCCCTCCTGATGCCCGCCAAGCACCCCCGTCCGCCCCAACCCCGCCCTGCTTCTTAGACCCAGGGACTGCCCTCCGCAGCTGCTCCTTCTTGTGGGACCCTACGGGCCCTCTGCTCTCCTTTCTCCCCTCCCTCACCTTTAAGGTGATGATCCCCAGACTCGCCCAGAGGGCTGCAGAGAGGTGACAAGACATCCTAAACATCTGCCAGCCTGAGACATTTAATAGGGGAAGGAAGGGCAGATTCATTAACCCTTCACTCGATAAGAAATTACCTATGAAATCTGGAAGTCATGCATTGAAGTAATTACTCATGATTGCCTTCTTTCGACCAACAGAAATCTACTAAGCATCTACATGTGCCAGAGTTCTGGGAGCTGGGGATAGAGCGATGAAGAAAACAGGCACATTTCCCTGCCCTCCAAAACTAGGGATTTCCTGGGCCAGCGGGAGGGGAGGAGATGCCTACAGGGGCCTTGAGGGAATATTCTGGGGCACAGAAATGTTCCACACCATGATCCTGGTGGTGGCTGCACCACTGTATACATTTATTAAAACTCACTGAATTATACACTTATATTGGCGAATTTTATTACATGTATGGGGTTGGCCAAAAAGTTTGTTTGGGTTTTTCCCAATACATTATACCTCAATAAAAACTGAATTAAAAAAACTGCATGCCCCCAGAGAACTTACATCCTAATGACCTTCATGTAAAGTTGTGAGCATCAAGGCCTAAGCCTTTAACAATTCAACACTGTTTTTCACATGCAAAGTTCAGAGAAACTTTTTTAAAATGTGTAATTCTTAATTTCAACATCGATAGAAAAGTAATGAATTATGCTAACCAAAGTTTTCTGGTTCCACTTTAGTTACTGCAAGAAACCCAACTGTCATCTGACTAAGTGCAATCAATACATGCCTAGAAAGAAAGGAAGAGGCTGCTTTGCTTAAATCTGAGATCTTAATCATACAGACCGTGTGTCGATGCCAAAACAAACGGGACAAAAGGGTCATGGTAAATTTCAAAACGTTCCTCTCTGGGTTTCAGGAGTAGGTATAGGTTCCGAGTCAAACACTATTATGGCTTCATGCAGAAGAGCCTCTCGCTGTTCTGGAGACATGACTAACCTGAGCTTTCCATTTTCTCCAATAACCTCCCGCTCCTCTGAACGTCGGTACCCCACTCTCAGCACTGACGCCAGCCCCGGAAATGATGACTATGTGCTTGGCTTTTGCAAAAAACTTCCGGAAGTCAGCCATACCTAAAGAGGGAATAAAATCTTGGTCAATTCAGTGTACCATTTGGACATTTACATCCCAAATCATCTGCCTGTATTTTGAAACGTGACCTTGCGTGAAATTATACTTTAAGATAAGCAAATGAAAATCATTCTCATACCACGAAGACGCCCCCAGGCACCTGATGTGTGAGCATACAACGTCTTAAGAAAGAGATAGGGGCTTGGGGCGCACAGCACTGGCCCTGCATCCCACCCCATCTACTGCAAGCGAGATCTTATGTGAATGACTGACCCTCTGCTATCCTGGGTTTCCTTGGCTGTTTGACGTGCACAATAGTGTCTTCCGTAAAGGGTGGCTACTATGAGGATTAAAAAACGCTAATGGGGGCTTCGCTGGTGGCGCAGTGGTTGAGAGTCCGCCTGCCGATGCAGGGGACGCGGGTTCGTGCCCCGGTCCGGGAAGATCCCACATGCCGCGGAACGGCTGGGCCCGTGAGCCGTGGCCGCTGAGCCTGCGCGTCCGGAGCCTGTGCTCCGCAACGGGAGAGGCCACAGCGGTGAGAGGCCCGCGTGCCGCAAAAAAAAAACAACCCAGCTGGGCTTCCCCTCTGGTGGGCCTTCTCTTACACCTTCCCCTTCTCCTCCAAGGCTCAGGTAAGTTTCTCTCCTCTGGGCTCTGCCATAGCACGTATCACAGTGCACTCCCATCCACTCTCCATCACCCGCCAGACCTGATTCCTCAGGTCTTATTTGTGGAGTCTCAGAGCCATAGTCAGTACCTGACATGGAGGAGGCACTTCCTAAATGTGTCTTGTAATAATGAATCTTTAGGATAGGGCTGGAGTATTTCTCAAACATACTGGGCCAGAGGATTCATCCTTTCTCTTTTTAATATGTGTATATATAGGGCTTCCCTGGTGGCGCAGTGGTTGAGAGTCCGCCTGCCGATGCAGGGGACACGGGTTCGTGCCCCCGTCCAGGAAGATCCCACGTGCCGCGGAGCGGCTGGGCCCGTGAGCCATGGCCGCTGAGCCTGCGCGTCCGGAGCCTGTGCTCCGCGACGGGAGAGGCCGCGACAGTGAGAGGCCCGCGTACCGCAAAATAAATAAATACATAAATAAATAAATAAATAATTAAAAAAATAAAAAGAATTAAAAAAACGCTAATGGACGGGGATGCACCTTCCTTCTTAAAAGTAAAAACAAGCTTGTGTGTGTGTGAGGGCTGATCTCAGGCCCGCTGGACCCCAAAGCATTCCCTTCCTTTCCAAATTCACTTCCCTTTGAGGATCCTGCTCATCCCAGCTTCGCTCGGCATCACCACTGGGGCGAAGGCGGGGGCCTCCGCTGTGAATAAACGCTCTGTGTCCCAATCTGGACCCACGACCTTCTCCTTCACAGCTCGAGCAAGAGTTGGTCTTTACAACAAGACGTCCCCAGAGACTTGGGGTTACGGAAGGGAACTGGGCGCAGAGAATAACACGACAGCAGGGAGTTGTGGTCACAGCCTGTGGCCTGCGCTCCAGGATCCAAGGCCCAGCCCTGCACCTCCGGCCATCCTCCCGCCTGACCTCAGACCAACAGGGGCAGCAGCCCTCCTGCCATGAGGGCTCACTGTGCCCAGGCGCCGCACTAAGCACTCGATGAGCATCACCGCCAAAGGTGGACTTTGGTCCTGAAACGAATGTCATCCATCGCCAGGCTTGGAACCGCTGTTGTTTCTCCTGGTGGCAGAGATGAGGCCGAGAGCAACGCCCTCTCTCCCAGGCACCGCGGCTCTGCGGCCCTCATGCCTGGGGTGAGGAAACGCCACGGCCCCACAGGCCAGGCCTAAGCAGTGCAGCAGAGCCGAGCATAAGCTGCAGGGGAAGAGACTTCCTCCAGTGCCCCTACCCGGAGAAGCGAGTGTGGACCAGCGTGGCCTGCGGCTGGCCTGGGCCACCAGGGCAGGGTCTGCCGGGCACAGGTATCTTCCAGGAGTGGCCAACCTGCGCTCAACCTGCAGTGGAAGCAGGTTGCTTGGCTGCTGGAGCAGGCTCTCTGGTCTCCCCCGGGAGGAATGGCAACCGAGGCTAATCAACCCTCGGACTGATCGAGCGCCCCTGAGACATGGAACAGGTGAAGGAGGAAGGGAAGGAAGACAGTGGGATGGGGGCTCACAGACAACGAAGTGAACATTAAAGGGAAGGCGACGTCATTGCACACCCCAAGCTGGGGACGCGTATCTTACCAGTTTCTCATATTTGATGGCTCCTCCAGGCAGGGCGGGGACCTCCTCCCCCTTGTAAGCTCAGAGCTGCCTCTATGGCTAGCCCAGGACAGAGAATCTCAAAAGAGGCTCAAAATCTCTCCTCCCCTTCCCTTCCTCTCTGACGACTGGCAAGAATAAACAAAGAATAAAAGCAGAGCCTCAGAAACAGAAGATGCAGAGGCTCCGGCCCCCTCTCCGGCTCGGTCCTGGAGCTCTGGGACCATGCTTTCAGCAGCACAAGCTCAAAGGGATGAAGACGGCCTAGGCACACTGTGCCCCTGGGTGTAAACAGCCTGGCAGCCTGCCAACTGCACTAGCGCTCTGCCTGAATTCGCACCCCTTTCAGAGACAGACCAGTGTGAAAAACAGGGCCCACGAAAGCTGTCCAACCAGGAAGAATTCGGAAAAAGAAACCCCGTCTGGGTGGGTCAGAGGTTGTAATCTGATCTAATCTCCTGAAAGAACAAGATGCTTAATAAGAAAATACATCAGTACTTTTCTAGGAACTATTTACATGACTCCTGGATTCAAAACCTACAAACATCCTTACGGACCTCAAGTTCACCCATAGAACTTTCCCCTAAAGGTCTTTTCTACCTCAAATGTAAACTCTGTCATCCTACTGATGAATAGATTCATAGGTCAGAGTTGACTTGCAGGTTTTTGTCAGGTAGAGATACAAATCATTTCTGTCTAGTAGAAAATTTAACCCCATAGTACCCCATAGCACGATCACTATCTTTCTTGCCCTGCCGAGAAGTGAGGGGTTTAAAATACAAATCATGTGTGAAAAGCTTAAATGCAAACATTCTGAAGAAGCAACAGAATGTCTTAAATGGACTTAACTTGGCTACTGAGAGATAATTCTGACCCTGTCCTGGAAAGGGCTTCCCTAAGGACAACAGGTCAGAGCGACTTTCTCCACCATCCTGCCCCGTACCCACTTCAATACAGACATTCCCCCTCACAGGGTAGGAACTTTCAGGTATTTCAAATTCCACTGGAGATGAGATGGCAGGCTGCGAAGACCTACTTGAACTTGGACGGGCCATTGTTAGGCAAATCTTGGTTTGTATAGAGGCTGGAGGCTTCAATCCACAATACAGCTGGGAAAGTAAATGGCTTGGGACAATCCGGAGAGGTGGCATCAGGTTCTCTGTGTCACACTAATTATTGAGATGGGCTTTAGAAAAATCACAAAACAAAGAGAAACAATCAGAAAATACTGGTATTTCTGCAAATATATACATACACACATACACATATACGCAAAAGAATGCCCTTAACAAAAATCTTCTGTAGCAATTTTCATGCTGTTCATCCTCTAAACTAGCTGTTTTCATTGTGTGTTCTCAAGCGCTCCTAGGTGCCCAGAATAGTGGTTTACAAAGTATGGTCCCCAGACCAGCATCAGCAGCTTCCCCTGAGATCTTGTTAGAAATGCAAAGTCATGGGCTCCACCCCAGATCCACTGAATCAGGAACTCTGGCAGTGGGGCCCATCTCTGTCTCTGGGTGATTCTGATGAGTGCTCAAGTTTGAGAACCACAGCCTCAGAGGCTTGGGAAGGGGTCAGATGGGAGAACTCATTTGAAACACAGCTTCTGATGCTTTCAAAAAGGTATGAAGGGCTTCCCTGGTGGCGCAGTGGTTGAGAGTCCGCCTGCCGATGCAGGGGACACGTGTTCGTGCCCCGGT